>NC_092422.1:10260094-10563124 GCF_036169615.1 Heliangelus exortis
ACAGAAACTTGTTCAGTAAGAGAACAAGCTTCTAGATTTATACCAACTATGAGTTCACCTATGAAACACTGAGGACTGGAGTGATTCAAGTGAGATTCTGAGCAGTGGGAGAGAATCATTTGGGAATGTGTCCAAATTGGAAGAGAACAGAGAAAATGCTGTCTATCTAATCTGGGAAAATTTGTCATTCAGAAATACCAGGAGGACACAGGTCTAATGGATTAAGAGGGATACTTAAGCCCACAGCAATAAAGTTTATTTTACTACTCATAGGGGTCTACAAAACATCCCAGATCCATGAGGAAAGATAGGTATATAAAGAGATTACTTGAACAGTAGTAAAAGTATACACTTTGTGTTGATTCAATAATTTTTACAGGGATTAGAATTTCTTTGTCTTGCTTGAATGCAAATTTTTTTTATATTTTTTTCAAGTATGCTATAAACTCCTTACATTTTAGAGCAATTTTAAATAAAAAGCTATTTATTTTACTTCATTTATTGCATTCCATGAACATTATCTTGTACTGTAATATAACCCAGCCTTCCTTGATTGGTGGAGAGTCTTCCCTACTCCAGACTTTCTCTCCTATATCCAGGGTCTAGAGTTCACAAGGGTTGGTTTTAGGAGTGAAGAATGAAATAAAGAAGGCATTAGGCAACTCTGCAGTGGGCCCACATCTTCCCTATTCTTCCTTTAATTACTGATGTATTTGAACAATCTCTTTTTATTTCCTTTTACTTCTTTTGCTAGTTTGAGTTCTAAGAAGGCTTTGGCCTTTCTTGTTGCCTCCCTACACACTCTGACAACATCCCTATAGTTTTCCCAAGTGACAAGTCCCTTCTTCCATGTGCTGTGAATTTCTTCCTTCCACCAGACTTCCTTCAGAAGCTCCTTGCTGATCCATACAGGTCTCTTACCACCTCTACCCAATTTTTTATGCAAAGGAATGCACCTATCTTGAGCTTGAAGGAAGTGGTATTTAAAAATTGACCAACTTTCTTAGGCTTGGGCAAAATTTTGTTTGCTTTCTCTCGGAACTGAAACTTACATGATTTTACCCTGTCATTTTTGGCAGAAGGTTTTACATTATTCCTTTCCTCCTTCCTTCCTGCACAATATCTTTAGAAGATTACACAACTTTGATTTACAGACATGAAGTGATGGGAAAGCTACCTTGCATAGATTCTGTGTCTTGTAGACCCAGATTTAACTACATTGTTTTCTTTCTTTTTTCTATAACAATTCTATCTGGTGTAACAATTATTAGAACTACAAGATTTCAAGGATACTAAAAATAAATTATTGGATATACATATACTTATATAAGCTGTGCTTCACCTTCATCTCCAAGACTAGTTACTATTAGCTCCATCCCAGTCTTGATGAATCAAAGTGAGGAAGAAGGATGGAAACAATGACCTGAGAAGCCCCAGTACACTGGGATCATGGGAACTGACATAATGAGAAGTCCATAATCCCATCTATGACACTAATTGGCACTTGGTGAGTGGGGAAAGTGAATGCTACCAAGACAATGTCAAGGACAATTTACCCTTTAGCACATGATGATGAATGGTTGTTGCAAAGTCCTATCTTTGGACAACCTTTTTTCAACACCTTTACTTAGTTCCTGCTATTTCTTTCACTGCTGTGCATGTCATAAATCCTAAGAAGTGTGAAGTACATTTTTTTACAGGAAGGGAGGGAGGGAGGGAGGGAGGGAGGGAGGGAGGGAGGGAGGGAGGGAGGGAGGGAGGGAGGGAGGGAGGGAGGGAGGGAGGGAGGGAGGGAGGAAGGAAGGAAGGAAGGAAGGAAGGAAGGAAGGAAGGAAGGAAGGAAGGAAGGAAGGAAGGAAGGAAGGAAGGAAGGAAGGAAGGAAGGAAGGAAGGAAGGAAGGAAGGAAGGAAGGAAGGAAGGAAGGAAGGAAGGAAGGAAGGAAGGAAGGAAGGAAGGAAGGAAGGAAGGAAGGAAGGAAGGAAGGAAGGAAGGAAGGAAGGAAGGAAGGAAGGAAGGAAGGAAGGAAGGAAGGAAGGAAGGAAGGAAGGAAGGAAGGAAGGAAGGAAGGAAGGAAGGAAGGAAGGAAGGAAGGAAGGAAGGAAGGAAAGATTTCTGATATTACTGTTTTGATACCCTAATAGAACTACCAAGCATTACTTTTCATTCTGCAATTACAAAGTACAGGACTGTATAATAATACGTCAAGCCTATACTTACTTTATGATGGAATTTAATTCTTAGAATTACTGTCAGAGTTACCAGTGTTTATTTTCTTCAACACTGAATAGGCTTGGTTTCCAAGAAGTGGCTCTATTGTAAAGTAAATGTAAATTTTAGTTTTAAAGATTTATAATAGAATTTCAAGTGGGAACAGATTTTTCTCTTTCCAAGAACTTGTTCTGCAAAATACATACATACTTCAAACCACTCCTTAACTTTTTAATTTTTTCAAGAAATTATGTAGGTTTATATCCTGTAGGAAGGAGAAGGAAACCTTGAAGATTCATGGCTTGTTCCTCTTATCTGGAACAGTCACATTGAAGTTAGACTTCAGATAAAGTCAAGTTGAAGATTTCTAACTTGCATATTTAAAATCAATGGGATGATGCAAGGACGTTTGTTGGTTTTTTAAAGAATTGTAAATGCATTCATCCATATAGGCATATCATATGTATAAAAAAATAATTTAAATTTCTACTAATTCCTGTCAGAATTGGAAACAACTTTAGTTTTGTAGTAGACCATAAGCTGCCAGGGTGAAATTGCTGAGCATGCAATGATCAGAGATTCAGAAAGAGGCATGTTGTAAGAGAGTGGGTTTCTGGAACACTTAAAGTAGAACATGCAATTGGGTGGAATTAGAATAGCATAAATGTGTACTTCAGAGTAGTGAGAGATTTTGCTGCATATCTTATTCCAATAATGAAGCTGTTATTAAGCATGGAGACATACTAAATATTGCAGTGCTTATTACATTTGCTAGCCCACACCAGCCTTCTTGTTTCATACAGTCATCTGATGTTTTAAATAATTCTTGGACTGCCTACTCATGTTCTCCTGGGCTTCACAGCTTGGCTGGGAGGGAATTCTTAATGTTTGATTACCAGATGTATTAAGAAGTGGAAAACTGCTTTAATTGTCTAGTTGGAAGAATGACTGTCATCAACATGAGACTTAAAATTCTTCCAAAAATAGTATCAAGACATCAGATATTCTAATTACAGACTTCTGTCCATCACTGTGTAGAGACAGCTTGCACTACAAAACAGTCCATACAGTAAGATTTCCTGAGAGGCTGTTAAATCTCAAACTGTAATTAGCACAGTTAAATTAAAGAGGAGTAGTTGTAAGTTTTAACCAAGAGAAAAGAGGGAAGAAGAAGAAACTGTCAGTTAGGAATAGTCAGCTTTGTACTAGAGGAGCTTCCTAAGGAAGGAATTTCATCTATAGATTTGTCTTTGCACCATTTTGATACATTTGTAAAGAGCAATCTCCAAAAAAAATCAGAAAATTTTGGCCATAGAATTCTGTATCACATCTATAATTATAGCACTGGTTGTTCTCCTTGTTTGAGGTTATGATCTTGGTGGTGGCTCTAAGCCAGAAAATTTCTGAGCCTGCCCCATGGTTTCACCACAGAATCTGACAGTCCTGTGGGGATGTTAGAAGCCCTGACCTAAGCAATGAGGGGGCCTAAGCAGTAGTCAGCACTCCCCATTTTCCATGGGACAAGTGTATCACCTTGAAATAGGGTGATATATTTAGAGCTGTTTTCCCACACAGTTAAGAGTGAAAACCATCAGAGTTTTCAAACAAAGTTAATAGGTCAAGAAATGGGTGGGAAGCAGTGGCTGGAGGTGTGTGTTTGGAGAACATATGAAAAAGGGGGGGGAGAGGACAACGTAAAATTCCTTCACTGAAAGGGTTTTCAAACACTGGAGCAAGCTGCCCAGAGAAGTGGTTGAGTCACCATTCCCAGAGGTGTTTAAAAGACATTGCAGATGTAGTGCTTAGGGCTATGGTTTAGTGGTGGACTTGGCAATGCCAGGTTAATGGTTGGATGTGATGATCTTAAAGGTCTTTTATAACTAAACGATTCTCTGATATCTGTTGCCTTTATTCCAGATCCTCTTTTCACCTTCTTTTTGAAGGTGACGTTCCCAGACACTTAAATTGTTCCCTGTACTTCATCTCATGCATTTTTATATGCTCTTACTATCTTTCATCATACAGTTTTTAATTAATATCTTTATCCCTGGACTAAGTATACAAAAAAATCCATGTGTTCACTTCTAACTAGTTATCTGTTAAAGCCTCATCAGGCTATCTCCCTGTCTTCAACATCTCCTCTATGTCAGGCTGCAGAAAGCTTGTGACAGAATTCAGTCTTTCATTAGTTCTTTAATGAGCTATAGGCAATTCTGTTATTAGCTACCTATTTATCAGCCACAGTCTCAAGCCTGATGTTACTTAAGCTGCACAGTCATAATAAACAATCTTTATGATCTGGGTTCCTGCATGGCACTATATAAGGTTTCAAGTAAGACACTGGGAGGTTTCAGAGTTTCAGTTTCCATCTCTTCATTCAAATTTACGAGTCACTGTGGTGTCACTGAATTGAATTTGGGCTTCACTTTCTTCAGATCCAGTTTGTCACACTATTTTTAAAATAAGTGTTTTCATTTTTGAGCTGCAGCAACTGAAGCATGTGATAAATATACACAGATAACACAAAAAATGCCTCTTCATTTCTCCAGTATCTATTAGTTATCAATTTACATGTCTATGCTGCAGCAAATAACACACATGCATCTTCATTATTTAAGTTGTTAAAAACATTTCTGAACCATTATCTTTCTGATCATCTATCCTCATTTTGGGCTGAACATCAGCCAAAAGAACTGAACTATAAAAAATAGTGAAATATGCTGTGTGAGCAACTGGTTCACAAAGTCAAGCACAAAGAATGGCAGTGAATGGGGTAACATCAGGTGGGCAACTGGTCATTGGTGGGGTCCCACAGAGCTCCATCCTTGGCCCAGTCCTCTTCAACATATTTATCAATGACTTGGGTGCAGGACTGGAAGGAATTTTAAGCAAGTTTGTAGATGATACAAAACTGGGAGGAGTGGTTGCCTCCCCCAAGGGCAGGCAGGCCCTGCAGAGAGATGGTTATAGAGATGGGCAGTCACCAACCACATGAAGTTTAACATGGGTAAGTGCTGAATTTTGCACCTAGGATGGGGCAACCCTGGTGGCAAGTACAGACTGAGGAATGAGTGGCTGGAGAGCAGCATAGCAGAGAGGGACCGTGGGGTCCTGATTGATGGGAAACTGAACATGAGCCAGCAGTGTGCCCTGGCAGCCAGGAGGGACAACCATGTCCTGGGTGCATCAGGCACAGCATCACCAGCCCGTCAAGGGAGGGGATTGTCCCACTCTGCTCTGCACTGGTACAGCCTCACCTTGAGCACTGTGTGCAGTTTTGGGCACCACAGCATAGAAAAGACATCAAGCTATTGGAGAGTGTCCAAAGGAGAGCAACAAGGAGGGTGAAGGGTCTGGAACAGATGACTTATGAGGAGTGGCTGAGGTCACTTGGATTGTTCAGTTTGGAGAAAAGGAGGCTGAGGGGTGACCTCATTGCAGTGTATGGCTTCCTCAAAAGGGGAAGAGATGGGACAGGCACCAATTTCTCCACTCTTGTGACCAGGGAAATGGTACAAAGCTGAGTCAGAGAAGGTTTAGGTTAGATTTTAGGAAAAAGCTTTTCACCCAGAGGGTGGCTGTGGACTGGAACAGGCTCCCCAGGGAAGTGGTCATAGCACCAAGTCTGCCTGAGTTCAAGAAGCATTTGGATGATGCTCTCAGGCACAGGATGTGATCCTGGGAGTGTTTTACACAAGGACAGGAGTTGAACTTGATGATCCTGATGGGTCCCTTCCAAATCAGCATATTCTATGATTCTATGAAATTAGTGACTTTTTTTTTTAATTAGGAGGGTTGCAGTTGTATTTGAGTTTCCACCATAAGCCATGACCTGCTTGTCAAAACTGGTGGCCAATCACTATACAAACAGGAAATAAGCTAGTATTTGCCTCCTCAATATAAAAACTAATGATGGGTCTCATCCTCTCTAATTTCAGTCCTCTAAAAGCTAAGCCTCAGACTAAGTAAGAGACAGACTAGAAACTCCAGAGGACAGTTCATCCTATTCTAAAATAGGTGCCTAAGGAAATGTGAATCAACCATGAGGAACCACATGGAACAATCTCTTTCCCCATGTATAATAGATGACTGGATAGCTAGCCTTAATGAGACACTCAAGACCAAGATGAATGCAGTTAGATAGATGAACAGTATCTCAAGAGTCTGAGCATTCAATGTCCTTATCATTCACTGGTTTATTATTTTCATAATGTTCCTTCTGCAAAATGTAGTTTTTCCCATAATTCAGTATTAATTCAAAGCATGAAGACTCTCTGACAATCATCTTTTTCCTGTTTCTTAAGGGACAGAGCAATACAAATTAGAGGAGCTGCTGGTAAATTATGCTTTTAGTTATTTATATTTATTTTGTCCAGTTCCTGAGCTGTGTCATGTTAATAAAGATTTAATTTTAAAACTGATATCTCCTTGTTCAGCCTTTAACTCTAAGCATTAAGGTTCTTCACAACTACAGTATTCCATAATGTAAGGGCAACCCTACACAACTTTGGTTGTTTCACATGCTCAGTGACCTCTCTAGACAATAATAAAAGCACCCACCATGCAATTTATTAGCCATTTATTAGCCAATGTTATTCAGGGAATAACATTTGACAAGATTTATGTTTCCCAACAATCAATGCATGTTTTCTGATATTTACAGAGTTTTTTATTTCATGTGCTACAGAGCTTGTTTTACAGAAAAGATACAAAATGTTACTTGCAGTACATTCACCTAAATAATGCTTAGTTCCAGCTGGTTTAGTTCAGTTTTTTATTGTTCTGTAAACGAAGGTTGAGAGGAGCAGAACTTTAGTTTGACCTTAGGGCATTATAGAATATTATATAAAAGATAGATATGGACTTGTCAGAGTCAATTAAGAAGCTGCATTGAAGTCAGAAGGCTCAGCTGAGCTGATAGCCAACCCACACAGCACTGAGTCATTTTTGCCCCATCACCAGCGAAAGCAGAGGCATCAGGCATGTGGAGAGTGCGTCACACACATCCAGCCAATGGATGCAGCTCCACTTCTGGACAAAATAAAGCAACTCACTGCACTTAGCTTCTCCTGAGACTCTGATCCCCCATGCCCTGGATATCATGCTGACATTTCACAAACAGGAGGAAGCTACTTTTGTTCGGCTCAGACAGCTAAGTTATGCATAAATGCATCAGACAGAGAAAAAAGAAAATATGTGCAGCATTGCTGCCTCTGATTGAAATGCTTCTGCTTAAAACCATTACCAATTCAAATCAGTTATCATTTAATATTTAGAGTAGAAAAATAAAAATGTATTCACAGAGTCACACAGAGTCACAAATTGTCACAGCTGGAAAAGACCTTTGAGATCACCACATCCATATGTCAACACTCACCCCCCCAGTAAAATAAATGAATAATTAAAAAAAATAGATTTATCAATATCTGTATCACCACGTCCACTAGAGCATGTCCTGAAGTGCCTCATCTGCACTGCATTCAATGCACCATGCCACAGTGCAGCAGAATGGGACATAAGCACACACAGTATGTGGTTCAGAATGTTTATCAACAAAAAGAACAAACCAGTGTCCCAGTCAACAAGAAATGGTTGATTTATTTGTCCACACAGAGACATCTAATATCATTTAAGATATGACAGGATGCCTGTTGCAGTCACCAAGGCTGACACAGGACCTGGAAAAGGCCTGAAGCCAGCAGTTAGGTAGAAGACTTTACAGCCTCTCAAATGAAGTTGTGTAGGGAGCTAAAATGGTTCCTACTGATAAGTGGAGCCTGCTATAAACAGCATACTTCTACCAAGGCAGCTGGATGTCAGAAGTGATCTCAGATGGCCCCAGACACCTGTGTTGAAACAACTGAAGAGTTTTAAGTGTCTAAGTTCTGATTATAACCAATGAATGAACTACTAATAATCAGTGAATGAACAGCACAGCCAATGTAGGCGACAGAGTGCTGTAGGGTGAGCTTCACTTCTCTCTTTGATTGCCATGGAAGCTCAGACTTAGTTCATCTCCAGACACCTACATTTAGATCTTTGCCTCTGGGCCTGCATCCTACTTAATTTCTGCATTGCACTTCACCAAATACAAATGAGGATAGTAATAGTTGCCCTTTATCATTGGCACAGTGGGAAACATTCATTAGCACATCAGAAGTATTGCTGTCATGGTACCATGACAGCAGTACCATGAGCAGCTGAAGAACACAAGTGCTTTAGGCAGCTTACATTCAGTAATTCCACTGCCCAAGACTGCTCATAGCTTTTATGGGGTGAGATACTGCAAATATCTATAACTTACAGAAGTCACTGAAATCCCTTTCTTGGGGTTGGATGGGACTGAGGATAGATCAGACAGTCCCTCAGGTTATCCAGTCTTGAAGATCCAGTTTCCAGTTCCCTGCAATCTCTAGGCCTTGTCCAGCTGACTTGTGGAAGTGTCCACAGTCACATCACCCTACTCAAACTTTGGACACTCTCATGATTTGTGATCAGTTGGATAACAGTTCCCATGCAAACACAGTGGGCTGCCTGAGAGAATTTTTCCAGATTTTTGTAGATGTGAAAGACAATTTTTTTTTCTTCATTCAGGAAACATGGTAAATAAAAAATTGGATATTATTCTTTGCCGAAAGATTCTCTAATTTTGTCATGTTGCCTTGATTCAGTCCCTTAAATTTAAAGAGAATATAGAACATAAACATTTGATAGAAGATTAAGCACTTTCCTTCCTAATTGCACTCTCATAATTTTCTGCTGAAAGACTTTTGTTGCTTCTTCATACTATTAAAATAACATGACAATTTTGTTAGTATTGTTCTCAGGCAATCTGCTTCTGATATTTTTTAGCTCCTTTTCTGCCTGTGTGTGACATGAAAGAAAAAGAGAGAAAAATCACCACAGAAAGAATTGTGCAGCCTGAAAATCGGTTTTGCATTCACTGAGGACAAAACTCTTCACATTCATAGAATCGTGGAATATTTTGAGTTAGAAGAAGAGACCTTTAAATGTCATCTAGTGCAACCCCTTTGCAGTCAGCAAGGACATCTTCACTTCAATCAGGTTGCTCAGGGCTCCATCCAGCCTGATTTTGAATGTTTCCAGGAATAGGGGGGCATCTACCTGCTCTCTGGACAACATGTTCTGGTGTTTCACCATCTTCAATGTAAAAAATTCTTTCTTATATCAAGTCTGAATCTGCCCTCTTTCAGTTTAAGACCATCCCACCTTGTTCTGTTGCAACAGGTGCCACTAAAAATCTGTTTCCATATTTCATATAAGCTCCCTTTAAGCACAGAAAGACCATAGCAAGATCTCCCTAGAGTCTTCTTTTCTCCAAGCTGTGCTACCCTAATTCTCTCAACCTTTCATTATAGGTTAGGTGTTCCATCCCACTGATCATTTTTGCAGTCCTCTGGGTCCACTCCAAGAGGCTGGTGTCTTTCCCACACTCCAAAGCTGGACACAGTGTTCCAGTGGGGTCTCACAAGAGCAAAGGGGCAGAATTGCCTCCCTTACCCTGCAAGGTTCACAGGACTAGGCTTAGCATGCAACAGATCCATACAGACACAAGGATGTGTCCATGTATTTTTCTAGTCAGACTGCAATCATATGGCTTCATATAGACCACAGGATACTTTAGATTTAAGTTTAAAGGAATACTGGTGTCTTACAGTAGCAATGTTGCTATTAGAAGAAATTTTAACTGAAATGGTGTTCTCTTACAAAGGAAGAAGACAGCACAGTCCAATACAAGATGAACTAATCTGAGAATAAGAAGATCTGAAATCTCTCCCTAACTCCTTTATAGTTATAAGCAAAGAGTTTTGCTGCCTATGGCCAACAAAAACCCCAGAGACCATAGGCATGACCCAAAACTACTTATATTTGAAAGGAATACTGATCCAGTGCTTCAAGCATTCAGGTAAAGCTAAACTTCTTAGAATAATGTATAACCCTATTAACTAATGTCTAATAGGTTAGGGGTCCTGATTCTGGATCTGATGCTGCCCAGAATCTATGGGTTAGCACAGATCTCACTCCATGAGAGACACACACTTTTTTGCTTGGCAATGGAGAGGTGTTTCCAGGTGTTTCCATGGACTGATTTGTGTGACCTACTTTCAACACCAAATCAGAATTAGATGAATCACTCCCTAGAAGTGCCTCAGTACTGACTAGAGAGGGAAACTGGAGTGACTAACTCAGATGAGAATGTCTGCATTGCAGACACTTGGAAGTGGTGAGATGAGTCCCTAGGCCAACAGAAGAGTTTTCATTATAAGCACAGGGCAAGAAAACAGCCAGGAAGGAGTACAAAACACCTTGCAATCATTCCAATAGCTACTGATTTAATGGAAAATGGATCAATCTTTAGTTGCCTCCATCCTTACTTTGAGGAATGGGATTTCCTAGATTTTCCCCTTCCCTTGCTTTGTCTCATCAAGCTATTTCAGTCACCAGTAGGACTGCCCATGGAACTCAGGGGCCCTAAGCCTCCCTGTCAAGATTTTGTCAGTGTTAAAAAAAAAAATCTCATTCTTATCACTTAAAATATCATCAAAAGGGAGGAAGAATTTATTAATAATAATTATAAGAGCTAGGGAAAAAAGTAAAAATAGTAACGATTTAAATGCATCAAACATATCCTACTGGGGCCAATATTTTTTGGTGGCTGGTAACTGGTCTTACCATTTTCTAATATATTAATCAAGAATATTAATTCAGAAAAATAATACACTGTTGGTCTTTTTCCTTGGGTAGTGTGCATTTTTTTCATGCTCAGAAAATGCCCTAGAAATTCATGAAGATGTCTCTAATAGTATTTACTCAGACACAACTGAAAATTTGCATATTTTTTTTCCCAGAGGATAAATGAAAAACACTTGCTAGTTATTGTAGAAGAGTCTGAGCTCCTGTCAGTGGAAGGGGGGCTCCACAGTGACTGACAATTTTGCAAGAGCTTGAGGGAAGGAAATTATGGCAGCCCAGATTGTGAAGGTTGGCCAAAATAATAGGTTGATGATCCACGTGTTCTGTAGCCCTTTCAGTCCTCATTGCTAATTTATAAACATTTAAAACTCTTGCTCCAAGAGTTGAAGGTTTTATCTCAGTTTTGGTTTTTTAATTGTTTCTGCAACTTGCTTATTTCATGGATTTGGAAGTGAGACCTGCTCCTGTTCCACCTTGTGAATAATGCTCCTTTTCTTCCTGCAAACATCTGCTTTACCATCTTTCCTACATTTGTGTGGTGATTGTAAAAGGAAACTTTTCCCAGCACAATATCCTAGGTACCCTGTCAATGAATAGGATTGTAATTAGTAGCACTCTGGTTTGAATAGAAAACGTGTACAGCTGGTGACAATTGAGAGGTGATTTGGGAAATAGGTTGGATAAAAAAGATGCAGGTACTCTGAAAATATTCTTGTTCACCTCATCTCTCTTTATTTTCTTCTTCTCTCAGGCTTTCAATTTCAACTCCTCTGTCCTAATCTTGCCACGTTTGAGTTTGATTCCTTACACTTTGAAATCTTTAAGATGAGGAACTTAACTTGCCCTTTGCTTGAAAGGCATCATATGCATTTCTGCTGATTGATGAATATTTTATATAAATTACCAAGAACACATTTATTAGCAAAGCTCACAGTGTTAAGATTTTAGAATGTGAACAGGAAAGAGCACTCTCCAGGGCTACTTTACTGATTTCCTGGGTGACCCCTGGCACTCTTTCCTGTCTCCGTGTACACAAATGCTGACTTCTGAATATGATTTAAAAAACATTTTAATATAATTAATAAATAATTGTTTACATTACTTTAGCACCCTTCTCTGCCCATAAAGAACTTACAGTTTGCCCACATGCTGTTTTTGCCACCATAGCAGCACTTTCTGACACATAAGCACATAAGAAAATCAAGTGCATGTTCACTGTATGAATCATGAAGGGGATTCTACTATTTACCTGAAGTTCCCCTTATGCATCTACAGTAGTAGTGGCCAAGAGGCCATGTTAACTCTCTTACTATGAGTCAAATGCATAAAAGAATAAATTGCTTTCTGAGTTGAAATAGCATTTTAGGAACAGCCATGGAAAAGAAAATTAAGTTCCTAAATAAGAATATGTCTGTCTTCCTCACTTGTGTTGCTCAGTGTCATCTACCATCGTTTTTACATTATGGATGTCCTGATAGTTTTCTGACAAGATCACCAATTGTGGGATAAGGCCAATTGTATGAACTCCAACCAGGCCAAAAGCCAGGTCCTGCACTTGGGTCACAACAGCCTCCCAGGAACAGGCTGCCCAGGCAGCTGTGGCTGCCCCCTCCCTGGAAGTGTTCAAGGCCAGGTTGGATGGGGCCTTGAGCAACCTGGGCTGGTGGGAGGTGTCCCTGACTGTGCAGGGTGTTCAGAACTAGATGATCTTTAAGGTCCCTTCCAACCCAAACCATTCTATGATTCCAGCCCCAGGCAACAGTAAAGGCTTGGGGAAGAGTGACTGGAAACCTGCCTACAGGAAAAGGACTTGGGGGTGTTGGTC
Organism: Heliangelus exortis; assembly: GCF_036169615.1. NCBI lineage: Eukaryota > Metazoa > Chordata > Aves > Apodiformes > Trochilidae > Heliangelus > Heliangelus exortis. The sequence goes on from NC_092422.1 coordinate 10,272,844, forward strand.
AGCACCTGGATGAATATGAGCCAGCAGTGTGCCCAGGAAGCCAAAAAGGCCAACAGCATCCTGGATTATATCAGAAACAGTGTAGCCAGACAGAGCAGGGAAGTGCTTGGATCCCTGTACTCATCAGTGGTGAGGCTGCTCAAACAATACAAATATACAGGTCCCCTTGCTATTGAATGTGTTACCACATCAATATTAAAGTATCTTTGATAGTTATATTGTTTTCTAACCGTGTTTTCCAGTATGTAATTCTAAATATTCATGGGTTGGCTTCAAAGAACACATTCTGATCTTTTACAGATGACATAAAATCAGCTGTTTTCCAGAATGTTCAGCATTTTCATTCTCTTAATAAATCTATTAATCATATAATAATCATGTAATAAAAATGACAGTTGAATCTGAGCAAAGCTGACAAATGTTCAGCTCAGTCTGGGTGGCTCTATCAGTAGGAAGTCATAGATGCTAATTGCAGTAACATTCTGTAAAATTAATCACCCAAAGTAATTTTTCAAGCTTATAATATCTTTATGTGAGTCTGTATTTGCAGAAATAAAAGGATATAGCCAATGATGCTTCACCTGTGGTCTTCCCATTCCAGGGCATTATCATGTAAAAGGCTGACGGAGAACACAAAACGTGTCTTGTTCAAATGGGAGTTTCTGGCAGACTCACTTAATTCATTCAAGTGATACTGAAAGAGACCATTAAAATTTTTTCTTTGAAGCCAAAGTTTTTTTCCCAGGTGTTTGGTCACTGAGTTGACAGCATTAATCATGCTTTCCTACTTATAAAGAAACGTGTAAATTATGTCCTATATCTAAATGAGATTAGACCACACTTTGGTTTCATACATATTTTTAGGCAAGTGGCAAAAAATTTTTCCTCATCACCTTTTGACTTTCATTGGCATATCTGTCCTTTATTAGCATATCAACAGAGTTGTGAAATCTGCTTTGCAGTCCAACTATTCACTGGCATATTCCCTTTTGAAAGTGCTGTAATATTAATGAAACATAGCAAATTAAGTTGAAGCAGAAAGCTACAATGACATTTGTGTGCCAGCTTTGAAGGTCTGCCTCTTCCAGGTTTCAGTGAGTTTTCATTTATTCTGACATTGTCTCTTTGTACTATGTGATTGTTAATGAAGATCTGTGTTGTTGCGTCAGCTGATCATGTCCTGTGGCCCCATTCCTGCCATGAAGAAAAGAAATCCACAGACAGTTCTGTCCCACACACTCTGACCTCTCAAAGGACACAGATGAGTCATAAACTGATGATGCCTTCCTCCTGAACTGCCTATTGTTGCAGCAACTGCACGCTAGATTTTGGCTATTTTCCATCAGAATCAATATGTACTGGCACTCATTCCTCTGAAACCTGTATTTCTGACAAGATAATTATTTTTTTAGCTACTCTTCTAGAACATGTACTAACTTCTCCAGTAGTATGCATGCATTTCAGACTTTAGAAGAGCTAGATATTTTGACCATGGAAAGGCCAAGCAAACTAAGGTCCTCTTCAGTCTTGGGGTTAAAACCTACACATTGTAAAGCTATATTTATTGGTTTATAAACACATACTATATTTTTTTGTCTGTTCTCTATCTCTGTCCTGGTTCACTGGGCCTCGTAGGTGTCCTACACTTTCTTAGGGAGCATAGTTACAAACTGTCTTAATATCTAATCCTGTATTTCACAGGGACATTCTTGGATCTTGTAAAGAGCACAAGGTGTCCAAAAATAGTAACAGAGGGAGGAGGAGAGCAAGATGGAAGAAGAGTATGCACTTTTTAAAATTCAATCTTTTACTCTTCTTTACTTCCCCAAATCATCAACTTTGGGAGAATGGTGAATGGAGATCGAACAGAAAGAAAATATACACTGTCATCTATATAATATGCACATGTATGTAGTTTATATAAATTATAAAGCTTTATGTAAAGTAGTGTGTACAGTCAATTGGACAATGGCCTCTAGCCTGAAACATATTTTAAACTGACACCACCCACTGCACAAAACAGTGTTCCTGAGCCCCCTTCCAGCCTGAATTACCCCTCGATCCTGTGGTTGCATAATGACTGTGACTGTCATCAAGCAAAAGGCTGCCTATGGCAAGATTAACTTCACATGCAACCCAGGGTATTTATAGAGGACAAGTCACCAGTGAAGTACAGCTGCCTGTGTGTGAGCTCCCTGATTTAGCTGCATTGGCTCATGGCACTTGGACATTTGCACAGGCAAATGGTACTTTTTGATGCTGTCCCTTTTTACAGGGTTTCAAATATGAGCAGCTGGGAAAGCCCATACTTTGACATCTTCCTGGATGTCTCCTTCCAGGAACTCTACAGAATGGCCATATGTTACCCTGTCAAAGATGGCATTGCTGTTATCTACAGGGAACAGAGAAACAGTAAGGGGGTGTTCAGAGAGCCCAATGCTGAGCAAGATCTTAAGTAAGCCAAATCTCTTCCATTCTGTGCTATCACTAAATATATTTTTAGTCACTAAAGTGGCTTCAGTTAAGTTATTTAACAAATGAAATACATAGATTTCTATGAGGGAGTTATGAATTTTTCTTAACACATATATTTGTTTGTATTTCCCCAAGCAACTGAGCAATATCACATATCCTTCACACAGCCAATTATTTTCCAGTTATTGTAACCAGCCGAGATGTAATTGCATGCCTTGATTTAAGCATAGGAAAATGGTATGAGCCTTAGATGAGCTAGAATCTGTAAACATTTTTACACACTTAGACCAACAATGCTTATATATAAAGAGAATACAAACTCTACTACACCTACCTGTAAGTGAAAGGTTATTGTGGATTTTAAGTGATGCCTATGAGGGGAAAATATGTTTTGCATCAGCGTCATTACAACCATGGAAGAATTATGCAACTAAGATGTATATATGCAACTAATGAAAGAAGTTTGTAGATGACAGGTCATTTTCTTCTCAATGGGAACTTCAGTCTCCTTGACATCTGCTGCAAATGCAACACAATGGAATGAAAATAATCCAGAGGGTTTCTGGAAAGTGCCAGTTTTCCAGATGAGTGAACCAGGGTAATGAGCAGCTGGATCTGCCAGTCACTCTCCAGAAAGAACTGGTTGAGCATGTGATACTCAGAGCCAATCCTGGCTCTAATGACAATGAAATACTGAGTGGGTTTCAAAGGCTTCACCAGACTGAGGTAGGCAAGGAGCAAAGATCCTGGATTTGTGGCAAGCAGACTTCAGTCCATCCAGAAGGTGGGAGCTGGGATCCCATGAGAGACAAAGCTGAGTGGAAAAGACACTCAAGTGAGTTCTCTCTAAACAGAGATGTGTACAAACTGGATCAAGACCAGCATAGAGCCACCACAATGGTCAGGAGATGGAGCACTTGAGCTGTGAGCAGAGGCTGAGGAAGCTGGGTTTCTTCAGGGTGGAGAAGAAATAGCTTCAGGGAGACCTAGCAGTAGCCTGCCTTTATCTATGACATGTCACAGTGGGCAGTGGGATTGAGTGCACCCTCAGCAAGTTCTCTGGCAAGAGGTCACCAAGCTGTGTTGTGTGGTCAACACACTAGAGGAAAGGAAGACCACCCAGAGAGACCTTGACAGCCTTGAGAGGCAGACCCATACAAACCTCATGAAGTTTAACAATGCCAAGTGGAAAGTTCTTCACCTGAGTCAGGGTAATACCAAGAATTACAGGTTGGGTGGAGAATGGATTGAGAACAGTCCTGAGGAAGAGGCCTTGGGGGTACTGGTTGATAAAGAGCTCAACATGATCCAGCTATGTGTGCTTGCAGCCCAAAAAGCCAACTGTATCCTGGGCTGCATCAAAAGAAGCATGGGCAGCAGGTCAAAGGAGATGGATCTCCTCCTCTACTGCAGCCCCAGGTAGAGCATTATGTTCAGTCCTGGAGTCCCAACACAGAAGGACATCGAGCACTTGGAGTGAGTCCAGATGTGGGTCCCAAAGATGATCAGAGGTCAGGAGTGTCTCTCCTATGAGAACAGGCTGAGAGAATTTGGGGTGTTCAACCTGGACAAGAGAAGGCTCTGGAGATACTTTATAGTGGCCTTTCAGTACCTATAGGGGAGCCACAAGAAAGCTGGGGAGGGATTTTCTACACGTGTGTGTAGTGATAGGATGAGGGGTGTTGGCTTCAGACTGGAGGAGCATAGATTTAAGATAGATATTAGGAATTTCAGATTGGCTATTAAGAATAAATTCTTCAATATGAGGGTGTTGAGACACTGGCACAGGTTTCCCCGGGAAGCTGTGAATGTCCCCTCCCTGGAAGTGTTCAGTGCCAGGTTGGATGGGGCTCTGAGCAACCTGGTCTAGTGGGAGGTGTCCCTGCCCATGCAGGAGGGCTGGAATTAGATTAAGGTACCTTTCAACTGAAACCATTCTATGATTTTATGAATAATTAATTTTACTTGGCAAGGCCAAATAGATTTTATACCCAAAAGTATATAGAGCCTTTGTTCTCTGAACCATTTTTGTCTAAGAACTGGAGAGGAGCAAAACTGGTACTTATGTTATAAAACAGGAAAGGACAAACACATAAATAAAATACTCACTATTCAGAAACAATTTTTAAAACATCTGAAAGTCTGAGCTGCACTTGGATAATTTGATATTGCCTGACTTTGATGGAATCACAGAAGGAATTAGCTGTGCAGTATTACTCATATCTTGAAGCCTGATTAAAAGCAAGCTATGAGAAAAAAATGGGTTTGAATTCAACTTTTTTATAAACCAGGTCAATTCCTTTTATATTTAATTTGAAAGACAGTTTATGAATCATTGTTCAGTTGTGACTTATAAAAGCTGATCAATACAATTTCCTATAGACCTAAATGTTCAAAAAGAGATAAACTTCAATTTAATAAGCTGATATGAAACATTTGTGCTTTAGTATACCACAAGTTTAGAAAAGTCCTATATTTTTTCCAAAGCTCATATCAATCTGTATTTCAAACTTTAGCATACATACATTACTATTTTTCTCCCATAGAACCTAAGCTAGAGAATTTATCACTTTGCATGCATCCTGCTCCCAGATGATTTTGCATGACTCAACATAGACCATTTTCGTGAAGTATGTTCATTTAGTCATCTCATAACTGCTGAAATGCTGGGACTGAAAGACATCCTGCAGCTCTCCTTCACAGAGTACAGAGCACATGACACCAGGTTGCCTGTTGGTGCTCAGGTGTGTTAGTGATGTTAGTGAGTCCCCCAATCCATTCACATGTTCAGCTTCCTCCAAATTATGTAGCGAAATGAAAGATTTGGCAAAACTTAGCACAGAAAAGAGACCTAAAATACAAACACAAATGGCTTGAAGCTGGATATCTCTATTTGAGTTTCACCTTTATTTTCTTTCCAAATTGATCTTACCAAGTCCAAGAGCTAAATCCTTGCCTGAGGTCCTAGAAAAATCAGTAGATATTGCCATGTCATGCCATAACTTTTGTTTATTCAAGTTGTCCTTGCATGAGAAACAAAAGATGTTGGCAGTCCATGTTGAGGCAGATACCCACCTGCAGCCCATGAAGGAACCCATGCCAGAGCCTGTGGATTCCTGAAGGAGGCTGTGATCCTGTGGGAAGCCCACACTGGAGCACACTTCTGGCAGGACCTTTGGCACCACAGGGAACCCATTCTGGAGCAGTCTGCTCCCGAAGGACTGCACCCCTTGGAAAGTACCAGCATTGGAACAGTTGCAGCCTGAGGGAAGGACTCATGCTGGAGAACTTCATGGAGTACTGTCTCCTGTGGGATGAACTCCACACTGGAGGGGGGAAGAGTGTCAGGAGGAAGGAGTGGCAAAAAGTGTGTGATGGACTGACCACAACCTCCATTCCCCATCCCCCCATGCCACTATAGGGGAAGTAGAGAAAAGGGGCTTGAAGTTAAGCCTGGGAAGAAGAGAGAGATGGGGAAAGGTGTTTTAAGGTCTAGTTTTTATCTCTTATAACCCTACTATGATGTGATTGATAATTAAATTAATTTCCTAAGTCTTTTTTTTTGCCCATGATAGTAATGGCTGAGTGACCCTGTTCATATCTCAGCCCATGAGCCTTTTGTTATATTTTCTCTCCCCTACCCAGATAAGGGAGGGATGTGAGAGAGCAGCTTGGTGAGTAACTGGCACCCAGCACACTACATTTGAGTGACAGCAATTATAGAGGGACTTCAAATGTCCATGTGTCTACATAAGTAAGCTCCCTTTACAGTCTTTGGGCTTCCATGGCTAAAGCTGTTTGTATAAATTAAAGCTCAGGTGCTGCTGCAGATGACCCATGGTATTTAAGGCACCTGCATACTAATGTAACACAGAACCTATGGAGAAGCTGTGAGCTGGCAGCTGGTACCAAACCAGGATCCCTTGGATACTCAAAGGAAGTGAGATGCCTTCCAGCAGCTGAACTGAAGTCTTAGTCAATGCCATCACTACTGGGTGGCTGGCCACTAAGTGCCTGCTTTAGGATGAAATTAACTGATCCTTTCAGGCTCCTTTGACTATAGTGAACAAAGGCTAAATTCATCTGCCTAAGGATATATATCTAGTGTCATTTGAAGTGGTACAGGTTTGCTATTTGAAGATATCACTCCAAAGTGGCAGAGGTTTGCTGTATGACCATTGTCACATCTGCCAGCCCTGAGCAGAGGTTTTGAGGAACCTCAAGGATCCCAAATAACACCATGTACTGAAGTGCAGGCAACTGAAAGGAGACCTTGATCTCTCCAAACTATAATCAGAACCCAAACACATATCTCATATGTAGACACCTATTTGAAGACACTTTAACTTAAAGAATTTAATTTCAGCCTGAATCCACCACAGTTTTGTCTCAACTCTGTTGTGTACTTTACCAAGCTTGGTGTACCCAGATGCCACAGATGAGATCAGCCAGCTTCAGAAAGCTGTAGAACGACCTAAAAGAGTCAGTGATGCATAAAGCAAGAGAAAGCAAAGCTGGTAGCTTTGTAGGGGAGACAATGAGATTACACTCATGCCCATTATATGGTATAATGAGGAGCAGTGACAATGCAATGGGCAGGGGTGACTGCAGTACATGGTCACACTTTTGCTGACAGTCTGAGGAAGAGGGTGTGAAATACATGAACCCAATGACCTAGTGATCTTGAGTTATGTCTCACTCATCATTAACACCCATATGAGTGATTAGACAGTGGTGAAGACTTTATATGAACTTTTATTCACTACCTGCTGCAAACTGCATTGTTTAGCTGACTAGAAAACTCATTTCTACTAAAAGCTATGAAGAGGAAAATAAAAAGAAAAACAAGAGTGAGAAACATTTCTGTTTGTCAAGAATAAAGTGCCAGTCAGACACCCTCTTCACAGTGGTACATATCTGTCAGCTTAGTTAATTAGCAAGTCATAAATGAAAATAAGTTTTCAGCTTGTTCATAGCTTGAATTATAACAATAATTTGACAGGATGGAGTTCAGTTGCATTTCTGACAAGTCCAGTTATGTCATGTGAGAGACTTTTCTTACAATTTTTTTTCCAGGAGTAAATGTTTCTGAAGTTCCAATTGCCAAAATCACATGGACCATGGTGAAAATGCTTACTGATCTGTGCCAAGCAAATAGTGACAAGCCATACATGCTCTGGTGAATCATACCTGACTTACTGCATTCTTTCTGGGCATTTGCAATTGTAAAGGTTTTTTGCAGTGTGAGAGGAATACTGTGGGTAAAACAGGTGTTGTGAGATCCCGTGTGTTTAACACAGATTACATGGTTGCTGCATAGCAGTTTGAATGCAGTTAAAAGTATACCATTAATTTTAGCAATAGCTGGTATCTAATTATTATTTAAAAGCCAGCCTACTTCCCCATTTTCCCACTTCTCTCTTTCTTTGAAGGTCTGCACTGTGACCACGAGACCGCTTCTTGCACCCAGCTGGAGGAGCAAGCAATCAAGCATCATGAGGAAGCCATCAAGGATATAATTCAGCTCAGTGGTGAAAGCACGACTGAGATGTTGTTTACACGAATTATGTGTAAATATCTATTTCAGAAAAAAAAAGCAATTTCACAAAAAAATGCCAACTTATCAGATTTGCAGTTATTGGGATGGTGAACATGTAGTTCAGTGGTAGCTGAAAATACAACATGCAGCTGTCAGTTTCTCTGACAGAGTTTTCAGTGCAGAAGACATTTACTCACTATGCTAAAGAATTAACTTATGAAACTTATGAAAATGGAATTACAGACTTCTCTTAACCTTTGTCCTACTCCCATTACATTTATCAGGAAAAAGGTTAACAAAACCTATAGAAACACATAATTAAAAATTGTGATGTTTTTTATTTTGGAATTTCACAGTGAGATTGCATATTGCATACCAGATCCCTTTAGAATTTTCATTTCTAACAGGAAGAAGTATGCTTCATTATTTAAACAACACTTTAAGCACTGCCAGCCCACAACAGACCCTGGGTAATATTGAGAGTGTGTGCAAGACCATGGGGCAGCAAAGAAATTGAAGCCTCCTTTGGAACAGTAGTGGAGTGATTGTCACCAGCACAGTGATGTTACAGCAAAATTAAGTGTTTGTCTCAGTTGTTAAGTAGCAGCATGATTACAATGAGCAATTCCCTTTCTGCAAATATTCATAAATACTCCACATTTCCTTGCAGGTATTCTGGAAGAGCAGCCACTTAGGGGATCAAAGAATCAGCATGAGCAAGAATGCTGAGTTAACACAACTACCTTCTGGCTTGTTCTCTGTCTTTATGTACAGCCTGCCACCAGTCACCTATACTTGGTTTAAAGCAGATGGAAAATAAAAAAGATTATAATGAAACTGAAGAATCATTGTGCTCCTCAGCTTAACTATGAGTTCATAAACCTGCCCTTCAAGGAAGAGATTACTCACGCTGACCTCAGATTTACTTGTTGTTCATTCTGGATGCAAGGGCACTCAAGCATATTGTCACTGCCCCACAGACTCGGGGACACACAGACAAACTGGCCTGTTGTGAACTCACTGAGATCACAAAGTCTCATCATCACAGGGCAATAACCTCCCCCTGCATTTTAGCATTTCTCACCCTAGTAATTATTGTCCTCTAGACAAATGTGTTGATACACAAGCTATAAGAGAAAAATGAGAAAACCACCCACTTTTTTTAAACGCATGGTTTAATTTAGCAGCATATATTATTTCATTAACTCATTGATTAAATTATTCAGTTGATGGAAGGACAGAGAATTCTAAAGGTATACTAAAATCTATTTTTCTTTAAGTGGGCATTTCTTTTTTTTTTTTTTTTTTAGAAAATGTAAAGAGATGTTAAATTATATGTTTCTATTCCCTGCTCTTTAACACATTTCTTAATAAAGTCTACTGATCAAATAAATTGTACTCATACACAAACCTATAGATACACAGACACCAGCTTTTATTGTGGAGGAAATTTTCCTTTAAACAATATCAGGGGCAAGATTCAGTAACTTTGATAAGTCTTCAAAGAGTAACTAAATCCTTTCTGCACATGAAATCCACATACCCAACTAACAAGGATATCTGTCTTCTTCATATAAATCAAAGTTTGAGCTAATTGGTATTTTATCCACTGGATTTGCTTGTACACCATGTTTCACACTTCTGAAGAGTCTTTAGGCATGGAGCTGATCCCCATGGAGTGTAAGAGGTGTCAGAGATGTTTTTCTAGTACAATTATCCATCCTTACAGATTATTTCACACTACTGTAAACTTCACACCTAAATTATCTTTTCCAGCACCTGCTGCTCTGTTATTATCAAGACCTTTGGTAGATGGAGAGCTGGTCCTTCCTTGCTCCACAATAAACCCAGACATCTTTTGTCACATAAACCTCTTTTATAGTAATATTTGATCCCTACTGGCATTTATAGGCAGGCACAGGGGTTGGGGATGGATGCTAATTTGACAGCAGAAGCACTTCCAACTAAAGGATCCAGTAATGGCTTTGTAGCCCTTCCTCCCTTCATAGGCCCAGACGTTGCCATTGAGTGCAGACCTAAATACAATGTCAATTGCTCCAACTCTTTTCTTCCTTGTTCCTCCAACCTTTTCCCCTTCCTTCTCAAGGCTGACTCTTGCTATTAACTGCAAATGGAACAAAATGGGAACATAGTTAAAATGCCTAAGAGAGTACAAGTGATGTTAAGATATTTCTATTTTCTTTCAGAAGTGATGTGCCATCTTGCAATCTGCATTTCCACTCATTGTCCATTCCTTGTTTATGGGCACTCTGCTCCTAACCAGACCCCACACATCACACAACATGGCATTACCTATACAGTCACACTTTGATGTCAGCATTGCCAGACATATGAATAATTAACTGCACATTTTACAGACCTGTCTGTGGGAGGACAAAAACAAGTTCTGACTTTTTTTTGATTTGTACTCAAGAGCACCCATAAATTCTGCTTTAGAGTCACCTTGTTCCTTGGTCCCAGCAAATCTTAAACCTGCTCTCTGAACTTTGTTTGCTCTCTTAATCTAGATTTTTCATTATCACCACATAGGAATCTCTCACCAACAGCTAAAAACTTTTAAAACTTTCCTTAAAATAAGCACTCAATTTTCTTTATTGTAAATAATGAAATATTTTCTTCCTGTCTCCCCAGTCATAGTAAATGTGGAGAACAACTGCTCATTGCCTGTTTTAAAGCTTGTTACATACTGTCTTCATTCTTTCTCTCATGTTTTCTTAACTAAATATATTCAGTCTGGTTAAGCCTTCCTCCTTGATCTTGTTATTTATCCTTTAATTATTCTTGGAGAGAGCTCTCAGAACCATCAGAATTTGTCTATAGTTTACTCAAAATATGATGCTCATACAAAGTATTTCAGTAAAGCTTAGCCTAGAAAAGTGTTTAGCAGTCTGAAATTGTCTTATAACTTCTGCTTCTGTTAATGCATCACAGGACACAACTTACATTTCTGTAAAAAAAAAAAACTGCAATGGGCCTCAGTTTGTCTGTATGTTCACTGGTTGGGTGTTTATGATTTATTGCACCCTAAAATCCTTTTTCTGCAGCTCTTCAGCTGGGTTACCATTTTTATATTTGTGAGTTGGATTTCCTCTTCCTGATGGTCATTCTCCACTATTGCCTCTGCTGAATTTCATGTTGTTGATTTTAGTTTTTTCTCTCTGCAGTCTGCTGGGATCTCTGCACTTACAGAAATTCTCACAGGCTTGGTTAAATTCTTTAGTGATTTCATAATGAATTTCAGTAGATCTGAACAAATGTATTCCATGTAACTTTTTCAAATATCTTAATGCCTCCCTGCTCTACCTTGCTCTGCACGTCTGTATTGTCATTAAAACTAATTTAAAACCTGTTGATGGATGGCATTGTCTTTTTTTGCATTGACTCAAATCAAGCACTACATACCTGTAATTTCTGCAGTTTCAGTCATATGGACCTCTTCACTGTTCCTTTTTTTTTCACTGCTACCATGGTGAAAACAGACAATACAGCTAGCAAGCAAATGCTCAGACTGCCCTGTCCTTTTAAAATGAAATCGATCTCTGTTATCATAATGAGACATCAGCCAGCTAAAATACATATCTCTCATCTTCAGTATGCTTAAAATGTAACCAAGATCAGACAAGAAGATATCTTATAATGAGACTTTCCTATATACCAGAGTTCCCCCCATGTTTTTGAGATCCCAGAATACCTACTGGGCAAAAAAATCTTCCTTTTCTAATTAAGCTGCATTTGTTCTGGTGTGCTAAGGAATAAGAAGAGAACCACACTCAGGTCTCCAGCACTGAAATCAAAATGCTAATGAAGTTTTTTGATTGTTTGTTGGGGTTTTTTGTTTGTTTATATTTTAGTGAAGATAATGAAATGGTCAAGAAGACAACAGCCTCGTTTTTCTTTTTGGAGGTTTTGAGTTTGTTGCTGGCTATCAGATACATCTTTTGCAATCTGAAAAACATAGGAAAAATATGGAACTATCCATACTTTGCAACATTGTGCAACTATCATGTTGTATGTCAGGACTACTTTTCATTGTTGTCCTGGTTCTACAATGAACTAATCTTATGTGCCCTTTAAAAATTTTTCATCACAGGGAAAGCAGCTACATGCTAGAATAACAAATCCAAGGATTATCTGACAGGTTCAAAGATAAATATCTGAGAACCTCATGGAATCACAGAATAATTACAGTTGAAAGGGACCTCAAGAGGTCTCTAGCCCAAGTTTCTGCTCAGGTTGCTTACAAGATTAGTCTAGGTTATTCAGCCCTTTATTCTGCTGACCCTTGAAAACTTCTGACAAATCCCATGCCTGGACTCCACAATGTCTCTGGGCAACATATTACAGTGCTGGCACTGGGCACCAGTGAAGAGAGCTTGAATCTGTCCTCCTTGCACTCTTCCATCAGATTTTTATATACTTTGATATGATCTCCCTGAGCCTTTTCTTCTCCAGGCTGAATAGTCACAGCTCTCCCAGCCTTTCCTCACTGGACAGATGCTCCAGTCCCCTCATCACCTTGTTCCAACTCTATCCAGTGGGTCTGTGTTTCTTGCAGTGAGGAGCCCAGAACAGGACACAGGACACCCACTGGGTGTGGCCTCACTTATGCTGAGGGGAGTTTTGTCTGAAAGTTGAGAAATCATCTACTGGAAGCAAATTTAAGGAGATGAAGGCCTGGTTATTCCTCAGTATAATTATAAGTGACCCAAATGGAAGTGGTTATCCTACATGAAATCAGTCCATGAGTTTCCCACACAGAGCATGAAGTGTTGCTCTGTAAGATGTGACTCACCCAGAATGCTGCACACACTCACTATTCAAAATCTGAATCTAGACTTGAACTGCAGTGAAAAGCTGCAGTAATGGAGGACGTACGAGTACTCTCAAAAGTAAGTGTTGCATGTGATAGAAGCTATTAAAATGTGACTGTAGTGATATAAAAAAAGAGATTATTTTTTGTTTACTTCAGGTTTGATCCAACTTTTATTTTCACTATTATGAAATTTCCAGTATTATGAAATTTGCAGTATTATAAATCACTAGCATTTTTTATTTTTCAACAGTTAATGAAAAAACTCTCTGGAAATAATTAATCTTGACTACTCCTCTAAAGAGATAAAAGGCAAGACAATAAAAAGTGGAAACATATACACTGAGGGTGAAATGACAAAAACAATTTTTTGCTTATTCAAATATTTTTGTTATTTGGAGTGACCGTTTAGTGTCTCCTACTCACTGGTAGCTGGTTAGCTTTCTGTAAGAATAGAAATATCTTTCAAAGAAGTACTTGAATGAAAAGCAATCTGTATGCTGATAAGCTCAGAGAGCATTCCCAGGGCAGGAGAAATAACACTTTCCAGCTGATTCTGCTGTGTGAATAGCAAAGGCAGAATTTAACAATAGAGAAGATGAAACAAGAACTGACATGATAATTCAAGATCCTTTAAACCTAAAGGTATAAAGAAGAACGGCAACCTTCATGCAATAAAAGGGAAGATAGGACAATATTTCACAGACAATGAGACAGTTATATTTGAGAAATTACAATATGACTCGTGTAACTATCAACAACTGCAGATCTGGCAACTGAAAATCACCCATGTTCTTTATTCTTCCTCCTTTATTATCAGCAATGAAGATTCAGCAATTGTTTCAAATTGTGTCCTTACTGGCTGATGAGGATGACAAGAAGTCTTCCAAAGTACTGAAAAAATAACAGAGTATAAATGGAAGGAAAGCTGCTGGCTTGCTGACAGCTATTAACTGGGAAAACAAAAAAACACCAAAAAAAAAATCTTGTGTAAATTACACCCATTTATTAGATTCCTGTTTTCTGGCACATAAAAGAGCCTTCACTGGCTTGAATAGAATCTCTGACCCTAATTCTTTCTGATGAGACAAAGTCACAGGCACACTGCGTGGTGGAAACAAAAAGATTTGGTCATAACAGTGTGATATAGCACATGGTGATAAAGCAGAACTGCTGCTGGAACCCTTCACAGTGAAAGTGTGACTATGGGAGCAGTTTCATTGCTCCACAGATCCATAATCTATAATCCAATAGAGGAGAACTTTTTATCAATTTTATTTCCCACAGTTTTTGGAAAACCTTGAAGCTGTAGTGTGTAGTCTAAGGAAGTCTGCAAACCCATATTGAACAGCAGAGTTTATGGATCTGCTGTATGCTGTAATGCACAGAGCTCACAAGGAAGCCTGAGGTGTCCTCTGAACTGAGTATTTTGCAACCCCAACTGTACAATATTCTCACTTTCACCCTAATGGATCTCTACACCATGCTCAAAAAGCTTAACCAGTTTGGTAACTTTGGTAATGATGGATTTTAACTCACGGTCGACTAAATCTTCTTCTTTCTTCTCTTTTTTATTAGATAAGGGAAAAAGGAATCTTGTAAAAGTGCTGCTTGTGATGCTTAATGACTTAATGAAAATTATTCCATATTTTGAGAATGCCTTGTTGGAATGATTCCTTCTGAATCCTGACTACATGCAGATTAGCAGATCAGATCTCAGAGCAAAGGGAATTGTCTGCTCATGAGAGAAATCAACACAAGCCCTACAAGACCCTTGTAATCTTTTTGTTGTATTTTCAAAAAATGAAAACTGAAGAAGAATTCAAAAGCAGTAGCAAGCTATCGCCATGCAGTACACCTTCCAAACTTTATTTTTAATTAAAAAAAAACCAACCATTGCCTTTCAGAGTCTGTCCTCCTAACCATTTTGTGATCAGGAAGAGAAGATTCTGAAGGAAAAGGAATTGGAAGACATTTTACTTCTGATCCAGCTGCTATCTAATCTCTGCAGCCAGTAGATAGGGAATATGTCTTATTAAACAGATTATATGAAAGTGCATCAGTCTGTGAAAATGGGTGTTATCAAATAGAGGAATTGCATGAATTTTGCCATTAATAGTACTGATCTCTTTCCTAAAAGTAATTAGCTTCCTTAAAAGAAATTATGCTATTAGCTTACTAAAATATGTATAAGAGAGCAAAGTAGGATATGTCATCTGGAGTTGAGAATTACACAGCATCATGAAAGAATTGCTCACTGGAGCTCATGTCTCTGCTCTGACATTGAGATCACTGCCAAGATTATCACTTACCTCTTGTGAAGGTATGAAATCACAGTCAAACTAAAGCATATTCAAAATTAAATAATTCTTTTCTGGATTAGAACTGGTACTAAATCAAATAAATCTTACAGATATCTGCCAGGTGATAGGAGTTCTGCAGTTTGCCTTTCACTGATTGTAATATGAAATTACTTCGTTCCAAATTTTAAACACTGTTTTTTTAAAAACAAATCCTGTTTATTCAACAAGGCTTCTGGAAATCAAGGTGAGGTTTGCCCTTGCTAATCACAGTCTAGCAACCAATTCATAGATATCTTTGTGGAGGAGATGAGGAGGCTGTCTGAGCAATTTCATAGGTAATGAAAAAGAACACAGCATGATGGAATTAATTTCAAAGTTTTCTTCATTAGTGATGGTGATAATTGGGAAGTCAAGAGTCCAGTTGACTGACAGAGTTGAAATTAAGTTTGCAGGACTGAAAATCAGACTTTTTGTGAACTCAGCATATCTTCTGCTGAGTCACGAAGATACAAAAATATGGCACCTCTTTATTTTTCTTTGATATTTATTTTTTGCAGCCTGTCTATTGTAAGCACTTAATTGATTTCATGTAATGGTATTGGAAAAGGGAACAGAGATCAAAGCTGTATTACAACCTGTAAATGCCCTACCATTACACCAAAATCAGTTTTGATGCTTCTAGAGTAACTGATTCTAGAATAATTTACTCCAGCATGCAACAAGACAGGTGAGGCTATGATTAGAATGGTCAAAAAATGAAGTTAGTACATTTTTTTGTGATGGTTCCCATCCATTAGGAATGGTATGGTTTCATTTAATAATCAATAGCACAGCAACCAGTTTCACTAAAATCTGTTCTTAATAGTCTGTGAAATTGATGAAGAAATCTATGTAACTTCAGCCATTTAATTTGATAAACCTCCCTTGCCTACTGATCAGACAAAAAACTCACATTTTCATATAAGTTGTACCACTGAAACCTCACAACACCTATTCAGATTTGTATTCCACTGAAATACAACTTAATCTAAAATTAACCTTCCTCTGCCATTTGTGGGCATGCTGTATAAATATTAATGTGTAAAAGCATTCCATTTATGATCAGTTGCACTTTCAAAATGTGGCAATCTCACCCCCTCACATCCCATCTGACAGCTCACTGCTGACCTCATTGACAGGAAAGAAGCAGGTCAGAAACCTTCTGAAGACAGAAACACTCTGCTCACATTTACATCACTTCTTTGAGATCAAATGTTAGCTACTATTTGCACACCTTCTGCTGTTCAGCCTGGACATTTCTGTTGGGAAGTGTCTTTTAAGGCAAAAATTAATTCTAAGTGTTTGAGAGGTCACCAGTAAAGGAAAGCAGCATTTGCAAGCTCTGGTTGTAAGACAGTGCAGGGTAGGGCTGAAGTGCTGCCTGAAGATTAAGCACATCTCAGTGTTTCACAGGCTTCTTTGCATCTAGGTTTGAGACCATTCCTCTCACAGTGCCTGGACTAGAACTCTGTCAGCTTCATCATGAGGATGCCACTACTACCCAGGTTCTCGGTGGCAACTGCATAGGTGCATTCAAATGACCCCGGGGAAAAGAAACATTTTTAAAAGACTTACAAGAATGTGCCAAATTGGGGGGTGCCAGACTTAGCAAAACAGAAGGCTGCTTCTTCACCCTATAAATACAAATGGTGTACGGTGACTAAGGAAATCTCCTGGGATGTTCAACGAGAGGGAGAAGAATGAAAGAAGGAAAGACAGTACCAGAGGTGTGGGTTGTAAACACTACTAATTGTTAAAGGAGTACAACTTTGTGGGTCAGGCAACACTGGTCTGGGAAAGCAAATAAACCCCAGATAAATAAGTTTAAGGTGAATCTGGGAGCCAATGAGAGAAGTGCTCACAAGGTGAGTGGGTGTGTTGGATCGTGCAAGCATCAAATGGAGGATCAGAAACTGAATAATTCTATTTGCAATCTGGATGAGCATAAGCCAAGTAAGAGCACAGAAGTATCTGTGGGGCTGAAAAAATTCATTGGTTCTCTTTGTGGTCTTCTGAACAGTAAGGCAGACAAGCCCCAAATTATGACTAGGGCACATTTAAAACAACTGTCTTGGATGGCCTGTCCCAAGCACCTAGGTCCTGCAGTGTTAGAGTCTGTAGGTGTGGAAACCAGTACAGAGTAAACTATAAGCTTGGTTAAGAGACACAGCAGTAGTATGGACAAAAATAAATAGTTGCTCAAGAAATAAAAAAAAATCTAAGGAGGGGAATAATTCAGAATCTATACAAACTGTTACCTTTGACAGAATTAACTCCCTTCTCAGGGACTGTGGTCGTATAGTAAGGAGAGGTAGAATAGTACAAACCTTAAGGCTGTGCTAAGAAATAACACAGCAGAAGACACTCAGTAAGATCAGATATATAGAAACTGCTTCAGAAGAAGGGGAGCATCTGAATTGCTGGGATAATGTCCCAACAATAAATCTGCTGTATTGCTTGTAGGAGATCAGAGTAAGAAAAGAGTGGACCCTGTATCCTCTCATCCTCTCCCTCCCAGTGATAGTCTTGGGGGTCCTGTACCTCACCTTTCCATGGGTCATGGTCAAATTAGAACCGGATCACTGGAGCAGGCCCACCACTCTGGTGGAGCTAAAGGAATGGTCAGGAAACAAACTGCTGGGTACCAGCACATCCATCAGTGTAATCAAGACAGCTTGAATACCAGGGGCAGACTCTTACAGTTACTCTGATGGAGTAAATTCAAGAACCTAATGAATTGCTATGGGCTTGTTTGTGGGTATTTTTAAAGAAGGAGGATATGAAAGAGAAGCTGAATACTCCATTACCATCAGCCAGGCTGCTGATCCCTGCTGTTCTCCTGAGGGGCCTGACCATACAGGAAGACAGAAACACACAGTGGCCCTGTAAGCACAGTTTCAATGACACAGTGGGTTTGCTACAGCAGTTTTGGAGACCCAGAATGCTACAACGGAGGGGAACAGAAACCATCCAGACCAGGGATTGATAATAATTATGCCAGGGAAACTGGAAAAGAACAGTTGCTCACAAAAATATGCACTATTGCCAAACCATTTCTGCTATTAGGCAGCCATGCAGAGAAAGCCATTTGCTCTTTTAATCATCAAGACAGTAGTAAAAGGGAAGGGCTAAATATATAAAATCAAATTGCTATCACAAGGAATTGAAGTCCCAGGCAGATTAAAGAAATAACAAAAATTACAATGGTCTGCAACAGGGATACACCCAGAGGTTGATGGGTTCATTGATAGCTTGAGCAGCAACAGCAACCACTGGATCAGACTGGTACCATTTCTTTGGTTGAATTAGCACAGAGGTTCCACAAGCAAATTCTGAAAGACAAGAAAAGGCTCAGAGGGAAAATAAATACAGGAGTGAGTCAGGGCTTTAACATTTGCTAACAATGATCTGCAGCGATTGGACCTAAGAAAGAGGGATAAGAGTGAAGTGTTGTATAAATAGGAGACCCAAATACCATATGAAACCCAGAATTATGAAACAAGAAGAGAAAAGGCAGCATCAGCTTTGAGGCCACTCTAAGGCATTCTGAAATGCTTTGGAAGAAAGAGAAACCCAGACAAAAGAATACCTAACTGATAGAAGAGGTAAAAGATTTAAAACTGCAGAGCAAGCCAAACAAATGCAATACAACTAACATGGAAACAAGTACTTCAAGCTCACAGATAGAACTGCAAAGTTCAGCGAAGCATGTGAGTATGTGCATGAAAGGCATCTAGAAGGGTTTCCATTGACTACATAATCAGGAGGAAAAAAGAAAAAGGATAAGTTTGAAAACAAACACTAACAAAGTGTTTCTAACATGTAAGTAGTTAACATATGAAAGACTGGTGGATTAGGTATGGCCATAGGAAGTCAGAGAGAGGCATAGCAGGTATTTTACTGAACTCAGAGAGACCTAACCCTTGAAAACTGAAGTTAACACAATAATGCATGATTTTAAGTGATATGTGAAAACCAGTATTTCTTTAGATCTCAGAGAAGGAAATATAAAGAAAAGCAAAACAAAAACTAAAAAGGGAAAGGAAATAAGGTAGAAACCCATTAAAAATAAGAACTGTTAATTTAAGCTAAAGCAGTTATAAAAAATAGGCAATAAATTGATAATAAACATGAACTGATGTTCTGTTCTGACAAAACTTTGTTTTGTCTTCCAGACGTAGAATAAAAAAGTAATCCATATTCGTAGTCTATGAATATTGCAACTTGCTTGGCCTTGTTTGGTTTTAATTTAAGCTTACTCTCTTCCCTGAAAAGGAATATAGTACTTCTATAGGTTAATTGCCTTGTATGAAGAAAAATAAGAGAAAAACATGAACTTGCAAAAGTGTCTTGGAAAACTGAATCCAAATCAAAGGTGTCTCCATCTCCAAACAGAAGAAACTCTTTCAGTGGTGATGAATATATCTGATTTTGTTAATAGTGAATATGATTAATAGATCACCAACTCATAGACGTGTATATATGTGGTGTTGTGCTCCTCCCTCCCCACCCCTGCCTTCTGCTTAAGCAATAGCCATCAGCAGTGGTTATGATGGCTGCATCTGGTTTAAGTCAAGCTCTCAGGAGGCAGGTAAATACAGCATAGCTAAGGGCTACAAATCTTGTTCAGCAGCTAAGGGCTAAGTCAACGTATGCCAACTGAAATATGGGCAATATGGAAATATAAGTCAATTTTCTTACTCCATAAATAATGACCCACGGACCATTGGGCTCTCCTGAAATGGCAGCGGGCTGCATGCCAGGATCTCCTCTTGACTTGGAATGTCTCTCAAGGTTGCTCCTTGAGTGTGAGAGAATTCTTACCACATCACAAACTCAGTAAGTAGGTGAACTGGAAAAAGAGCTGAAACTTAGAAAATCTTAGCTAAGTGATACAAAGAATGGACTGTGTACATATAACCCTTTACCTATAAACCTTTGACCAAGTCTTGGACTAGGACTGGACCCAGCCACTTCTAGACTCCTCTCTGAGGAGTGTAGAAAGCAAGGGAATTTTTTCTCAGCTTCATGACTCAATGACAATTTGCCTGACCCTGTGTCCCATATGGGGCAAGATAGCAGATTAGATGTATATGTGCAAACCCAAGATTTATTCTAAACAGTAAAAGATCTTAAAAATTGGACTGAAAGGCACAGATCAGAGTACCTGAATGTGAGGGTATCAGGGTAGCAAAACAAGAATGCATCTTAACAACAGAATACCCAAATAACCAAATAACTGGATAACAGTTACACAATGGATAATTCTTTGAGAACTAGCAACTTAATTATCAATAGGCCTTCTAATAGATCCAGAACAGTAATTAAAATAATACATTAAGGTAATGTGCTATGACAATGACTTCAATCTTCTCTCCTATGTTTAAAAGGGTCCTAAAGTCTTAAGGTTCCAAAGCTTAAATGTTAAAGATTTCTTTAAGATTTAAAGTTAGCTAATGAAGATCTAGACAACAATTCATATATAGAGATTTGATATTTTTTACCTTTCCTGTGGGTGTGACAGGGTGTATATTTTTCTCAGCCTCTTGAGTAACCACTTGAGCAGGCATCCTTGCTGGAGGGGATAAGGTCCAGCAGTTCTAGGGAAAGCATGCAGGAAGAATGCCTCCAAAGACAGAATAAAGTGATTGGCTGCTGTCATTTAACTACCCAGCCACATCTCCAAAATCTTCTATTGGAAAACAAAAAGGAAACTGAGGAAAAAAACAAGAAAGCATTTTTCTCACCCAGCTAACTCTTTTGTTTATTTTCCCCGTTCTTGTTTGGTCTCCATTTGGCCTCGATGTGGCTAAGCTGAGCTCTGTGTTCTGCCCTACAGGAGAGCAGATGGTGTCACAGGCATCAGCTTGGCTTTCTATTGCTACTTTCAAGGTTGTTACCAGTTCAGAGTCTGGTATGCCCTTAACTTTTCCTCCAACTCCAAGACAGGGGCAGTGAAACTGAGAGACAGAAAGCAACTGAATCACAGAGAGGTAAGCACACACCCTGTCCTCTGTGCAGTAAATAATCAAGTGTACCTTGTCTTCAAATCTTATTAAACCACTGTTTGTTATCAAACTTTGTTAAATAACAGGTTTACATCAATAAGCATATTGCTACTTCTCTCTTAAGAGTGAAGTGTATCACTCTACCCATTACACTGTAATATAAAAATCCATATGAATGTAATTTTGTCTATTTATAGAACCTAATATTTTGAGTGTTGAAAAACAAAGGCAAACCAGTTAGACAGAGAAATGCATCAGCTGTATTTTAAACAACGCATGGTTTTGTAGTGCTACAGCAAAAACATTTTTTAAACAACTATTAATAAGATGATGGACCTGGGATAAATAAAAAGTAGCACAGGGTAGAAAGCAGAAATTTCTCAACCATAGAGACATATGGGAGAACAAGGTGGAAAGGTTAGAGCCATAAAAGTAAGATCTTTCCCAACTCCATAATGAAACCCAGATTCCAGAGGAACTCCAGTCTTTTGCTGAAAGCAAGCAGCCATGAAGCTCAACAGCCTCAGATTGATTTAATGGGGATTAAAAAAAATAAAATAAAATATCCGAATTCAACATTTTTGTGATACCATATGACACAGCTTTGTATGACCACTTATTATCTGTAAGGAACAAACTTGTCCCACAAATGAATCAATTTTAGAGCACACCAACAGTGGGAGAAATTATTAGGCTTCTCCTGCTAAAATACTTGCTTATGTTCAATTTGTATAACTCAGTGGTTACTGGTTTTCTGAAGGTGGCCCCTCTGAGATCCTTGACTGAAAAGCACTATTTGTATTCTATTTCTGTTTAGAGACTACTTTAAGGACCTTAGCATTTAAAATTTGATTTTTTTAAAATTTTTATGCCCTTTTGGGAAATCTTAAATGTCCAATAGTTCTAATTACCTATTGCCTTCTGATAGTCTAAACTTGTTTATTACTTCATATTAATGCATTTTTCAAATACCCTGGTTTTTTGCTAGTGTAATTATAATTCAGACATAGAAAAAAAAGCCTAGATTTTTTCATCTCTTCCTTTCCTAGTTTCTATCCATGTCCCATATGATTTCTCTATAACCCATGCAGCCTTCACTCATTGCCAGCCAACGTTCACTTCATAAAGCAAGACTCATTCACTGTTTCCTTTTTGTTAGTTTGCTAACTAACATGCTCCAAATTGCTTCCCAAATTCTTCATTTATTTTTCTGCTTTCAGTCATATCTTCCATGTCATCAATTCCAAATCTGGCAATATTTTATTTCTTATTTTTTAATAATCATACTCACTTAAAAAACAAATCTGAGCCACTTCCACAAATATACCTCACCTCCAGGCATTTTTTCTGGTTAATGAATTCAAGTCAATGCATGAACAGTTAACATTTACCACAAATATAACTTTGTCATCTGATACGATTTGGTCCTTTATGCTAAGAGAGTGCCAGAAGAAAAGTATGATTATTACTGCACCTAATATGAAAAAATAATTGCAGCTTCTGTTGAGCCCTTTCTGATACTGAAACACCAAAAGCTTAAATCAGATTTATAATTTCAGCATTAAGTGGAAGAAGACCCTAGTGCAGTACATTATTTAATTCCCACAAAACCATGCACACTTCACCTCAAAGATTTTAACAAAAAAAACTCACCTGGAATGAAGACAAACAGAAAGGCTCTACACTACTTCAGGTAACACAAAAATGTTTCTCTCTTAAGCTCTATTCCAGTAATTGAAGTGGTGTTTAGATTTTGACTATAACTGAAGAGAGATACATGGCTCTAAATGTACTGCCCTCAAAACACTATACCAGGGGTGGCAGATAATTCTTTGGGCAGCTTTTGTTATCCAGGCAAGGGAATGAATCCAGACAGTAAGTTCCAATTTATACAAAGATTTATATTTCTGCCTCCAAACCCTGAGAGACATGATCCATCTTACATTGCAGCTGACTGGCACCACACCATCAGCTGCTGCTGAGTTACTGGTGCTCTTGTTAGCTAACAGAGTGAAAGTATCAGACTGTTGCCCCTGAATCATAGGTAGCAGCAGAAAACCAAATCCAGATAAGCACATTATTTGGTCAGTGTGATGGTGGTTATCAGAAAACAGTCTATTCTAATGAAGCAGTCACCAAATCTGACATCTGTCTTATTCCTGACAGTCCATATTTTTTTGCTCCAGGACTTATTTCCCTGGCATACAAGAAAGAAGTGGTTACAACATCAGGTAGCCCTACATGTCTTAAGTATCAGACCACTGTGACCAAAACTTCCTATGGAAATGGGATGGAAGATAATCATGCCTTCCATTAACACATCTGTTCTTTTGTTAGCCTCACCCAGCAACTTTTAAACTTTTGCTAAATTCCACCAGATTTGAGTCATGGCCTGAAGCCTGGGAGTTCCAGAGGTTTTGTTAGAATCAGGAGCTGGCTAGAGGAGAAAAGATAAAGATTTCCACTCCTTTATGAAGAAGTTGTATTTAAGTCATCCATTTGTTTGATTCACCAAACCAAATTACTCCTTGGTTCCAAATTTCAACTCATGTTGAACTCATTATCAATCCTCTGAAGCAGACCATCTGCTACTGATGGTGCTGGCAGAGAGCTCCAGGGCTGTTTTAATGCAGCTTAGGCCATCCATGACGGCTTTGCATTAAGTTAAACAAAAGACAATAGAAATAGTAAATACATTTTAAATCATTACTAATTAACTCTCACTTTTCTCCCAAGAATTACATAACAGAGTTTCCTTAGCCTTGCTTTAGTGCAAGAAAAGAGACAAAGAAATGAGTTAGTTATCCCCAGTGCTGTAGCAAATCCATGGGAGAGTCACCACTAGAACTCCAGGGCCTCCTGATTGTCCATGCAATGCCTCCTCCCCAGCCCATCCTGGCCTTCTGGCTGTGACTAAACTTGCAGCTGCTTGCAAAACAAGCTGAAGGACAGAGATAACAGCACCTGAATGCTACATGAACAAGGGATTGTGGTAGCTCCCTTTAATCATATAAACCAATTATTTTCTTCTGGCTCCATTTTCCATCTTAAAAAGGATTAGTCTAAGAGTTCAGGGGGGATTATGGAATTAACCTTTCACCCCTGAAAAATGTAAGTTTAAATATTAGTTTGGGTCACAAATGAAAATCAGTTTCTTCCCTTCCAGCCCAGTGCTTCCATGTTAGAAGAGCACACTACAAATTGGCAGAACAGTCCCAGGAATTGAATAGCAACAGTAGCTACACACAGAGAGCGTGTGTACCTGTGTGTTTGTGTGTGTGTGTGCGTGTGTGTGTGTGTGTGTGTGTGTAGTGTGGAAAGTAAAGATACATATGGATACTTACACTACAGAATAGCACAAGTGGAATAAGTAATCATGTTTAGAGATAGGATAGTTTTGAAATGTTGACACTGAATTTGAATCAGGATACAGATTTAGTTTTAGCCCAGCTATGACTCCTTGGTTTGATCTTCAGCAAGCGAGAGTCACCTTTAATCACCTAACAATGAAGTATCTGGTTTAAACTGATCATGAAAGCTCTTCTTCAGTTTCAGCAGAGAGACGAGGGTTTATATTCCACCTATCTACAGCTCCTACACAGTGATGACATTACAGTGAACCTACACTGTCCTTTGGAAGAAGATCTCTCTCTTTCTTAGGCTGAGATGTACCTAACCTAAATGCCTTCCCACTCCCCATCCTTGTTTTGCCCAACCCACTTAGATTAAAGTTTCAAAACCAGGTGATGTTTTCTTATTGACAGTTCACAGCACAAGGAAGCTGCTTTGTGCCATGGAAATTCAGTGTGACAAAAAAGTTGTTGAGAATTAGATGACAGATCTCATTTTATGGCATACTGTCAGCAGGAAAAAGGGACTGGAAAATTATGAACAATAGAATAACTCTTCCCCCACTAAGGCTTTTATTTTTACCTAAAAATACTAATATTGCCCAGGGAAAAGATGAAACTCAGACTGGAAAACATTACTAAGTGGATATTCTGTTTCTGAGGAGAAGGTAGACTCTACTGAAAGAGACAGAGCTTTTCTGTACAGGCCTATGACAGAAGTGGACAGGCAAACAGGCTTTCATTTAAACAGGGATACTTGGGCTCAAGTTGACTCAAAATCTTTAAAGAACTATTTTAAAAAAAATCAAAATTGGATGGAAATGGGAGAGACATAGAATTCCAAACTCCAGCCTCTGTGATGGTGTACATTCTAGAAACAGTCAACTGAGACAGTTAAGATGAGGAATGTTATTTGGAGACTGCTCATGCAGATCTAAGAGTCCATTGGTCTTTGTCCTGGTTTAAGCCAGGATAGAAACAATTTT
The DNA here is from genome assembly GCF_036169615.1 of Heliangelus exortis. Classification (NCBI taxonomy): domain Eukaryota; kingdom Metazoa; phylum Chordata; class Aves; order Apodiformes; family Trochilidae; genus Heliangelus; species Heliangelus exortis. The sequence goes on from NC_092422.1 coordinate 10,298,375, forward strand.
TCTTTCTTCTAATTTTATTTTCAGTTAAGTCTCATCTGAGTAGCTGCAGTTGCTGAAATTAACAGCATGTTTCTCTGTCAGAATCTTCCAGGACTGAACACTCAATGTTTCTAGTTCTGGCTAGAGAATGGTCTGAAGAACCAAGGCTGCTGCTCCTCTGTTCTGAGGAACATACTTCAGAAAGGAAGCAAAAGGGTCACACCTGCAACCTTCCTTTAGGGAGGAAGGGAGCAGAGAGGAGACCAAAATTGACCAAAGGGAGTATTCTATCCAATGCACATTATACTTGACAACTTTGAGGGATCAAAAGGGTCAAGTTCTCTTTGTCCATGGCCAGCATCCTGGGAGGATTCCATCTGTTCCTCTGCCTTTGATCCCTATCTATGCATCCCTGAATCTGTGTGTTCCTGCATCCAGCTCCCTTTCTGCCACTGACACCAGGAGCCCAGCCTGGGACTTTTCCACGGCTGCCTGGTGATGTATTACTGAGGGGGAGAAGGGAGGAACATATTACTTTTGTGTATAGTTCTATGTATTTCATAATTTTCCTTTTAATCACTACCTTTTCATTAAATCTGGTGTAGTTTCCAACCCCTAAGACTGTCTCCTTTATTCTCTCTCCTTTCTTTATCAGGGAGGGGAGAGGGGTTAATAGAGAGCATCTATCATTTGTTTAATTGCCAGCCCAGAGTCAAACCATGACAGTCTTGTAGAAATGTATGCTAACATAATAAACATAGAGGAGACATAATTTCTTCTGCTGCTTTACGGTAATACCCTAAAATCAAGAGATTTCACCTACAGGAACTTCCATCCTGAAATTTCATTCATGGTCATAAGAAGTTTTGACTTCTGTGACCAATTAAAGGTAAGTCCCCTTCAGAAAATCAAAGCAACAAAATACAGAAAAGTGCATCAATACATCTCTAGGAAGAAGCCCCTTTGTCTTCAGAATGAGGGGGGGAAAAAAAAAAAAGGCAAAACAAGAGAGTACAGCCTCTGGTCGCAGAGTGATGCATGGAATATCTGATTGTCCCACCATCCAGGCAACTCCTGGTCTTACCCTGCAACACAAATATAAACTGCCGTAGAAAATGTAGGTGGGTTTCAAAAAGAAACACAGAACACTTTATTTTCCTAGACTTAGAACTATACAAAATTTTCCCAAAGCACAAAAATAAAAAGGTTTTAAAAATCTGTGAAAAACAAAACCATTTCACTGATATGGATTGCTTTCTGCAATGAGTTATTTCATATTAACCATAACAATCAATACGCTTAGATGAGCATTTGGCTTTCAAAGATAATTCATTTAATTTGAAATAAGGTTACTAAAAAAGCTAAGTAAGAACATACACAGATTGTTTAATGCAGTTTAATCAATCATTTTAAAAAAGAAATTACTAAATTTCATAATTTTACTGTTTTATAGCTAATACTAAGTAAAGATTTAGATCTATATTGCCGATATAAATGAAGAAGAGGGAATTCAGATCAGATGGACAATCTGCCCTTTACAGATTGATGAGGCAGAAAGCTACCATTTTTGATCCTACCTACTGTTTTTCCACTGTTAAATGCCAGTATATCCACAAAAGACTGACTGTTGCTACAAAGGCAGCAACAATTATTTTATTTTACATTTTGTTGCAGGCTGATACTTCAGGCCAAGTGCAGGCCATAGCTATCTAATTTTTCTCTAAACCACTTACTACACTTTGGGGAGCCATAAAACAAAATGAATGATGATGCATAACAATTGTGTGTGTAAAGGAAAATATATACTGCTCCTCTTCTGTGGATGAACCATAAGCCTTGAGAATGCCAAGAGAAAAGTGTTACTTCAAAAGTCACATTTATGCCCAGGGACAGTTTAAGCTTTTGACAAACAGTTAAAGACAAATTCTGTAGTAATAACAGACAACAAAATGGTACATTTCTCCTAAAAGTATTTATATAGACCTTGGAAAGATGCCCAGAAAGAAAAAGAAGCATGAAAATAGATTATAATATCTGTTAGTTTTCCATAATAACTGAATGAGACATAGATAAAAGGCATTGAAGATATCTACTTTCTGCAAGGGGAATTGAAACAGAAGTGGATAAAGGGAGAAACCATAACACAGAAACTCTTTTTAAAGGTAGATTATTATTCACTGGAGAAAAACCCCTTCTTTGCACTGATGACTAGAGAACATCAGCATTTCCTTGGATAAACTTCCTTTTAATTTTATGGGGAAGAAAAAGAAAAATGAGGTAAACTTTTGCTTCCATAAAGAATGAGCCTGTTCTGTCAAGTATGCCATTATTATTTTCCTGTGACAGAACTGCAAAATGACCATTTAGGACTGATAATTCTCAGAAGACAGTTCTCCTTTAGTTTAAGCCATGAAGCTGTGATGGCTTCATCTGTGGTTTGAAAAGGATCATGATGCCTGACATACTGTCTACATTAAAGGAGAAAGCATCAGATACATATTTTTTTTTTTAATCTGTGTATATGAGAATGGTGCAAAAGTCTACATGCATACTCATGTCCATTCCCAATGTGGATTACTTTAATATATGTAAAATTCATAGGGAGTAAATTCAAATTAAAAAAAAAAAACTATTGTTAATTTGGAAAAAGAATAATAATTTTCAAAAGTGAGGCAAAACCAGGAAGCAGTGCAATGATCAATGATCCAGTGTGGCCTGGATGCCCCATAAGCAATGCAAGATAGGGCAGAAAAACCCTTCCGAATTACGTCTGCTATCAGCAGCACCAAATCGTTCAGCAAGTGCTATGTGAACCCCCTGATCCAGTGACAGTGGCACCTGGTGACTATGCCAGCCCTGTCTGTCCTCCTTTGTCACATGCATTTTATTTATTGCAAACGACCATATGGCATCTGTCATTCTGGGGTCCCAAATGAAGCTATGTTTCAGACTTCATTCCCGAGCAAAGTCCATCGATGCCTCACTGTCTGTGCCTGCAGCTTGAAAGGAAAAAGAGAAAGAAAAAAAAAGAGAAAGAAAGAGAGAAAGAGAGAGAGAGAAAGAGAGAGAGAAAGAAAAAGAAAGAAAGAAAGAAAGAAAGAAAGAAAGAAAGAAAGAAAGAAAGAAAGAAAGAAAGAAAGAAAGAAAGAAAGAAAGAAAGAAAGAAAGAAAGAAAGAAAGAAAGAAAGAAAGAAAGAGAGAGAGAAAGAGAGAGAGAAAGAAGAGAGAGAGAGAGAGAAAGAGAGAGAGAAAGAGAGAAAGAAAGAAAGAGAGAAAGAAAAGAGAGAAAGAAAGAGAGAGAGAAAGAGAGAAAGAGAAAGAGAGAGAGAGAAAGAGAGAGAGAAAGAGAGAAAGAAAGAAAGAGAGAAAGAAAGAGAGAAAGAAAGAGAGAAAGAGAAAGAAAGAGAGAAAGAAAGAGAGAAAGAAAGAGAAGAGAGAAAGAGAGAAAGAGAAAGAGAGAGAGAGAGGAAAGAGAGAGAGAAAGAGAGAAAGAAAGAAAGAGAGAAAGAGAGAAAGAAAGAGAGAAAAGAAAGAGAGAGAGAAAGAGAGAGAGAAAGAGAGAGAGAAAGAGAGAGAGAAAGAGAGAGAAAGAGAGAGAGAAAGAAAGAGAGACGAGAAAGAGAGAGAGAAAGAAAGAAAGAGAGAAAGAAAGAGAGAAAGAAAGAAAGAAAGAGAGAAAGAAAGAGAGAAAGAAAGAAAAGAAAGAAAGAGAGAGAAAGAAAGAGAGAAAGAAAGAAAGAAAGAAAGAGAGAAAGAAAGAGAGAAAGAAAGAAAGAAAGAAAGAGAGAAAGAAAGAGAGAAAGAAAGAAAGAAAGAAAGAGAGAAAGAAAGAAAGAAAGAAAGAAGAAAGAAGAAAGAAAGAAAGAAAGAAAGAAAGAAAGAAAGAAAGAAAGAAAGAAAGAAAGAAAGAAAGAAAGAAAAGAAAGAAAGAAAGAAAGAAAGAAAGAAAGAAGAAAGAAAGAAAGAAAGAAAGAAAGAAAGAAAGAAAGAAAGAAAGAAAGAAAGAAAGAAAGAAAGAAAGAAAGAAAGAAAGAAAGAAAGAAAGAAAGAAAGAAAGAAAGAAAGAAAGAAAGAAAGAAAGAAAGAAAGAAAGAAAGAAAGAAAGAAAGAAAGAAGAAGAAAGAAAGAAAGAAAGAAGAAAGAAAGAAAGAGAAACAAAACCTACAAACAAACAAACCCAAACAAACAAAGAAACTAAAAATGCACAAGCCCCAAAACAACAATTTTTTTCCCTGCCGCGGAAGGCGGAGGTTGGGAGGTTGGGAGCAGCCGGGCCGGGGGCTGCTCCTGGGTCAAGTTGCTGAGAGGGCTCCGCCGCCCATCGTCCCGGCCGTTCGCCGCCTCTGCCCGCGGCGTTCCCGGGCTCTCCAGCTCCGGAGGCCGGAACGGCGGATGAGCAAACCCCACCGCCTCCGCTGCTCGTGGGCACTGCCCCTCCCCGGCACCCACCACCCACCACCCACCCCCTCAGCGCCCAGAGCCACCCCCCACCCCCCTCCGGCGAGGGATCCCCTCACATCCCCCCCGGGATCCCCTCACACACCCCCCCCTCCCGCCCACCCCCTGCCTTCAGCGCGGGGCGGGGCCTCAGCCCTGGCCGTGACGCCCCGGCCCCGCCCCCGGCCCCGCCCCGGCAGCTCCGTGAGGGGAGCGGGAGGGGCAGCGCGCGCGGCGCGGCCGTTAAAAGCCTTCCCGCTCCGTCGCGCGGGCACTCAGCGGGGCCGCCGCGCCGGGACCGGGATAGGGGTGGGGATAAGGCTGGGGCAGGGGCAGCGTCTGGAGCGCAGCGCTGGGTCTGGGTGTCAGCGATGCTGGAGAATGGCTCTCTGAGGAATTGCTGCGATCCGGGCGGGCGAGGCCGCTTCGGCTTGGCGGAGAGGGAGGCGGCGGCGGCGGCGGGTGTCCCGCGGCCCGCCTGGGTGGTGACGGTGCTCTCCAGCGTCCTGATCTTCACCACGGTGGTGGACATCCTGGGCAACCTGCTGGTCATCGCCTCCGTCTTGAGGAACCGCAAGCTGAGGAACTCAGGTAAGGACATGAGTCCCGGGCACCCAGACCGCCCAGAGCCCCGCGGGCACACCGCTCCCCTTACCCTGCTCCCCCTCACTCGTCTGCGTGAGGAGACCAAGATTCTTGTGGAGTCTGGGCGGGCCACCTGCTGAGGGGCAGGGGACCCGAAAGTCCCGCTCTACCGGCACTTAACGTGCGCAGGGTCCCCAAGCGCTCTGTCCCCTGGCGCATCACCCTAGCACAGCCCCTGCGCGCCCGGCCCTGACCCTGGCTCTAATGAGGCATCGTGTAGTCTCTATGGAGCTACCGATAAAGGGAATCGGTGCCACCTGATTAAATATCGGAGACAAAGAGCGTGACCAAAGAGGTCGGAGGAAGAGAGAAAGAACTTTAAAAACTTGTTTAAGAGCAGTTCCGAAGATGAGGTGCTGTGCGTGTGTGAGAAAGTGGCTCAGCGCACGCCTCGGAGTCTTCATCGGAGTTCACAGTAGTTTATCATGAAATCCTCGTCTTGTCCCCTCAGCGAATAGCCTTCAAGCCAAAAGCAACAAATAAAGCGGAGTGTTTATTTTTCTATGAAATCGTGTCTGTGGTTTTTCTTTGTGTGTGCTAAAATGTGGCTCTGCGTGTTTTATTTGCTAAAATTATTTGCCCTTGTCTTAGCCTTACCGGTATAGTTACATATGTCTCAAAGTAAAAAACTCTGGAGTTGGCAGCAACTTTTTAGATTTGCCTCCCTCCGGCCAGCTTCTTACCTGATTGACACATGTCCCGCTCCATGCGGATTCTCTCTCTTCCCCCCACCCTGCCGCTGTCTCTTGCTGGGTGACCTGATGCGCAGGGTTCAGTTGATGCGCAGGGTTCGGCTGATGCGCAGAGCTGGGCTGCTACTCGGATACCGGCAGTCCGGCTGCCTGTTGGTTGTTGGTGTTACCCCCGAAGCAGTCGTGCATCTACTAAAAGTTCTCGTAGCACTAAGCAGTTCCCGAAGCTGCTCGCTTCTTCATGTCTGCGATGACATCGTTTCGCGATGCGCACGCAGGTCGGGGTTCCAAAACTTTGCTGAGAGCTGAGGCAAAGCAGGCGGTCAGCATCCCCCGCGCCCTCGGAGCCAGCGGACCCGGTATGGGACTGGTCCAGCTTCGCAACAGAGTGCTTCATCACCGGACTACTTCACCGAGAGGAAGGAGGGAGACCTGCTGATTTGCTTCTCCCGAGGGGCTTGTTTGGTTTTGTTTGGATTTGGTGGGGTTTATTTCGTTTGTTGGTTTTGTTTATTTAAATGGGTGTCCCTGCCCCAAGGCGTGTTGCACGTGCAGCGACAAGTGCTCCTGCTGGCAGGCTCTCGTTTTAATTAAATGATGCTTAGGAACAGCAGTTTATAGAGACATGAGGCTTAATGTACCTAATCAGTACACATCTAACTGCACGCGAGGGTTGCTGTCGGGTCCCGTTTACGTGGGGCTGAGCCATCACACCCCAGACTGAAGGATGTCTGTGGATTGGGTGAGCAAGAGAAGAAGGGGAGGGAGCTACTCAGGACACCAGAGCCGTGCCGAGGTTGGTGAAGTCTTGCCTGAGGCCGAGCCGGGGAAAGGGGCATCCCTGGCAGAGGCAGTGCCGGGAGCCGGAGGCGGCCGAGGCGTGCGGAGCTGAGCGCAGAGCCGCGGCGGGGAAAGGACCCCCACGGCCTGTCCCGGGAGTCACTGCTCCCATCGGCACCGGGGGACGGCTCTTTCCGCAGGGATTCTCCCCTCTGCTCCGTGATCGTGCGAGTGTGTGTGTGTGTGAGTGTGTGTGAACGGTTAGGGAACAGGCTCTCTGCAGAGCGCTGCCGGCCAGAGGCATCAACCCCCGGCCGAGGCGGGGGAAGAGGGGAGGGGCTCTCTTCTGAACTGCATCCTTCCTTCGAACTAGAGCAGAAGAGAGTTTGTACTGAAAGACAGTGATGCCTGGAAGAACAAATTTCAAAGTACTGACCAAAATACTCTGTGGAGTCCTAAGACTGTTGAAATAAGATGTAGTCTCCTTCTGTAATTCAATACTTACTAACGGATCTCCTAGGCTCATCCTTAATGTGATGTCACTAATCTTGTCCCAAGATCTCATCTTTGATAAGTACCATGAAGAATAGCAGGGAATTCCTTCTGCATAATACTCATAAAGTTCAATACCTTTTAAATTGCCAGTTATTACTTTTCTGCCAAGTCGAGATGGCTCGAGGTGGAGCTGAGCAAACATAGTTTTGTAAATGTCCACAGAGGTCTTTCAAGAGAAAAATTCTTAAGGAAAGAGCAGAGTGGAAAAGGGCTGCAAAGAGCTGTGTGTGGGCTGATGGAGGGAATGGCTAAGAGCCCTTAGCCTCGTAAGCAAGAAAAAAGGACAAGCAGGAGTACTTATATGTTTTCCTTTCTGAGCAAACTAGAAAATATATATTCGTACTTGCTAGGGGAGCTGTTGTGGTAGAAAGAGAAATGATGAAAAATGGTATGAAAGGAGTTAGGGTTGCAGTAATGCATGTCAGAGAGACGTAAGATGAAGCCAGTGCAACAGTTGTGACAGGAGATGAGGTCTGAATGAGCTAAGAAAAAAGAAAGAGCTATAGCACCATGAACACTCAATCCTCTTTGAAGAAGCTATTGAGAGATTTTCTTGTATGGGGAACCAATTTTGGGACTTCAAATAAGCACAGATGCACATGAGGCTGAGAAATAAATTAAACAGCTTTGTCCAGTTCTCTGTTATAAACTGGAATCTTCCCTTCAGAATGCAAAACAGGACTTTAGCTTATTTACAGGATTTATCAAGACTGTTCTGTCCTAGGCTTTATAGAGAAATCTGATAATCGCAAACAACATAATTATGCATCACTCTCCTTAAAATTAAATTGAAATAAAAAGCAAATTTATTTTAGTGCTATTGTGTAATACAAGGCTCAAGAATGGAGTGAAATAAAATGACCCATTAGCCTTATGTTGGTAAGTATTATGCTCAGTGGGAGAGAAATAGAGAATGGGTGGGATTGGTGCTTTTAGAGATTGCTCATTCACTCCTTAAACAGTGGGAATTTTGCCAGCCTTACAACAGAAAGATTGTTTCATAGCATACAGAAGCCCACGTTTAAATTTGGTTTTGGAGGGGGAGGGGAATATCTGCGATGGCTCTTCCAAGTAATACATAACATAATTGGTATGAATCAATATTCTTGTCTTACATAACTGCACCCAGTCCTTCTGTGAAAGGCTGAGCAAATTCTGATTTAATTTACAAAAATTAATGCTATTACCATTTCTAATTTAGAAGGGGAGTAACTTTGTCCAACATGCTACAAAATTAAATAAAACTTTATATGTGGATATAATAAAATGAATTAGCCTGTCTTTCAGTTTGAAATGTCAAATTTGTACTGAATTTTCAGAAGTGACTATTGGTTATGCATGTCTTCATTTAAGCATGCTCAGTTGAAAGCAGCTTTCAAAGTGCTAAACTTTTGAAGTGCTGACATGTACAGGTGCTCAACAACACTGCTGGATAGTCAAGTGTTCTGGAGGTCCATCAAGTCAGTTAAAACCACTATACTTTCAAAAGAATTTCAGGATGCATTTGTATAGCAATACCTATATAAAATCACCAAGAGGTGAGAATTAAGCACATTAAATCGGTATCATTTCAAAGTGCAGTGAGAATTTGGGACCCTTTGACTTTTGGTAGAAGGCCTAATATTAACCTTGATGCACTGCCAAAGAATACATTAACAGACAGGGGTATTTTTAGTGTATTGTGTCAACCCTCTTCACTGTTTCCACTATTTTTCTTTCTATATATAACAGCTAACACAGCACTATGAGACCTTTATTTCCATTTGCATGGCAAAATACAAATGAAATCAAATTTCATGTTTTTATTCTATCTGTAAGAACATAGGTGTATTTGCATGTTTACTTCTCTCTGATATATGTGTGTCTAGGGATGGACAATATTTCTCATATGCACATTTGTACAAAATAAAACATTTCTGCACATAGAATTTTATTTTTGATACTAATCTATCTACTAAATAAACACATTTGCAAATATAACCAAGTGTTATACTCTCTTTCTGTACTATTTCCCTTTCCAAAGCCTTCACTCCACATCTGTAATGTAGCTGGGGGTATGTTTTCTCTGTAGTTATAAGCTGCTTTCAGCTATTCTTCATCTCTTCAGTTATCTCTCTTTTATTTCTCCCCATTATTATTCCTGTCCACTGGGGCAGAAGACATTCATGGGGTGGAATTCATGTCTTAGAAGACCACCTGTTTTTGAACTTTTTCCTTGAGCTCTTTTATAATTAATGTAGAAAAAATTAAAACATGTTTAGGGCATAGATAAATCTAACTTATTTTTTACATTTACATTCAGATGACATGATTAAGCCCATAAAAATATTTATTTCTATCCACTAAAAAAAAAGACAACCAAGAGGGACAATGTCAATGTAGTCACCTACATTTAGGTGATAAAAAGTCAACATACTACGTCAGAAGTCATCAAGTAATTCTTATAGTAACTTGTCAAGTTCCATCCTTAATCTTGCACATTTTCCTCCTCTTTACCTCCTTTCCTCCAAGAAATGATATTGATCCAAATAACTCTGACATTAAAAAAAAATATATTTCTCGATATAACCAAAATGTTCAGTATGCTTCCTGGGTCCTGGATCTGCTTGGTGAAATTGTCTTTTAACATTAGCAGTGATGTGGACAAGAATATATTTTGATGAGAAAATGTGAGATCCCACTCATGTGGTTTCAGCTTTTGTACTCCTTACTTCTTGAACCTGGATCCCTGAACTTATTACCCCTGAGACTGTGTGCATTTGGTTTTCATGTTCAGCATCTCTGGTAGTAAAGCTGCTCAAAATGAAGAAATTTATGGGAATATGAGTTCAACATTCACAAAAGTTCATTGAATCTAACGCTTAGAATAAAGCCCTCCTATCTCTGTGTAATAATGCTACAGTTCAAACATTTTTGTAACTTTATGTATATTCCTTTTTAGTGGATATTTTTATTTATAGAGCTATAATTGTCATTTAACTTGGATGGATCATTACCTGGTAAGGATTTTTGTGCCATCTCAACCTTTGTTTTCCCATGGTAAACAAACCAAATGCTTTTAGTTTCCTCTAATTAACCAGGTTCTTCATTTCAATAATTCTTCTAGGCCTTTCAGTTCACCTATCCCAGCTGAATTAATCAGTCTCAAACAAGAGAAAACTGAACTGTTCACAGTATTGCAGGTGAAATGCCATTAATATCTTCAAGAAAATAATATTAACATTCTATTCTGTTCTGTCCTTCCTGAATAGAAAAAATGGACCTGGTATGCCTTGGAGCCACATTTTCATTTTATGTGATGGCATTATATAGATGGTTCTTCTTGTAGCAGTCACTTGCTAATGCAGGTCTTATTTTTCATTTGTCTTTTCAGTCTACATGAATATTTTTCTTTCAGTACCTGCCCTCATACCTCATGCTGGTACAGTCTGTCCACTTTCTGCTCTTTTAGTCCTCAAGGAAAAAAGGATCTTGACGTTTCCCTGTACCAATATGGGCTCTCAACTTTGTATTATCACAAAATTTCATTAGTTCTCTTTGTGTTTTGTGACATAATACTTCTGAATCAGACAAAATTAGTTCAATGTAGTCTATTTCCCTCTGGTCCAAAAGTTTTCTTTCATGACATCCAGGCAGTGGTACCAATAGACAGTGTGTGATACCCTGGCATATGTGCTTCCAAGCCTACATCAGCTTAGAGCAAGCTCTCAGGTACAGAAAGTCCAAGCCAAGCTTCTATTAAATAAAGATGATCCCATTAGTTGGGACAGCGACTTTGTGTAAATTCACATTGAATTTTATTCCATTTGTCTTTACCTGCATTTTTAATTTTCCTTTCTCTCCCAATTTGTTCCTGCATCTTTGCCTACAAACAAAATGAGATTAGGAAGCCCAACGATTTCTTGATCCAGTCTTCCTTTGCAGTTAATTTTTCACTTCAATACAAGTGCCATGTTACCTCACAGTCTGTGGTAGACAGATGGATTTTTCAGAGGTAGAAACACTGTTTTAGATTTCTCATTACTCCATGACTTATGGCTGGGACCACTCATGCTTTTGCAGCAGTTGTGACAGCACCATGGCAAGGGAGGAGGAACTGGGTAGTTAAGTCTTAGAGCACTGCAGGTGTGGGAAAGTGATGGCAAAACTGTTCTTTGGGGTGCATGTGGGTGCCAAGCTCTGTGCCTGAGAGAAATCAGCACTCCCCTACTAGGAGTGAAAACCAGAGAATACATTTTACTGGTTCCACATGTAGCTCAGTCCTCTTTCAGAATCCACGACACCACCTCTGAGATAAGAGATGTTAAAAAATTCCTATCATCAAATACATTCAACCTCTGACTTTTTTGCTTTATTGTAGATACATTTATTCCTCACCTACCAACCTGACTTGTTTTCAAGCCCACCAGTATTATTCTTGCTAAAAACTGTGGTAAAACTTTCTTCAGCTCAGCAGCCATTTTAAGTTGATTTTCAGATTCTTCCCCTCATCCCACTCCCTTGGTAATTCCTCTTTCCTTTTTCCTTTTGTTAATGTGATGAAAGGCCATTTTATTAACTTTAGAATTCTTTGCAAAGATGATTAAGTTCAAATTTTTGACAGTTTCCATTTTATTCATTTTTGTTCTTTCTAGCAGTTTTATTTGGTGGACATATCTTTTTCTATTCCTTTTCACCTCATTTCTTGCCCCTGATATCCTTGTTGAGCCAATTTTTTTATCCAGCTAGATCTGGTACTATTTTTAAGATTTCTTCCCTCTCTTGGATGCCAGTCCCAGAGAATATTTTTGTATCTTTAATATGAAGAAATGCGAAGCTTCTACCACATTCAAGTCCTTCCCTAACCTCCTCAATACAGTTGACTTCCCTTTCCTAATTAGCTTCTTTTATTTATCAAAATGTGCATGACCGCTTCTTAATTATGTCTTTTTTGTTTATTCTTCCATTTAATTTCAACAAAATAATCTCATCTGCTTTCAATGCAACCTTATTTTCTATGACAGGCTCTTCAAGGATGTTTTTGTTCTTTATCAAAACAAAGGCTGGGAAATGTTTGCAAATAGACTCTGCACTGAAGAAATCTACTGGGTGTATGTCCAGAGCTCATCAGCCATTACTATGTTTATTATTTGCTTTCCATATGAGGAGCTGCAGCATACCATGTTGTTTCCATTAGTATTTCCCTACTAAAACAGAGGTGATTTCACCCTATCACAGATTTCTTGCACATTGTCTTAACAACTCTTTCCCAATGTAATTTTGCTTTTACCAGGATATCATCCTCTCTTTTATTTTTAGCTTTTGGTTTTTTTCTTTTTTTTTTTCCCTTTATGAAGACTATGTACCTTTCAGTTAATATTTTTCTTCTTGGATCATTGATGCAATTCCATCCTAATAAAATTATTCCATGAGGTTTAATTTTAATTTCTTACTGTTTTTGGATCTGCTATTTTGTTGCACATGCTCCTGGCATTTTTTACTGATTGTATTGCTTTTTTTTATTATCACCCCAGTCCAACTTCTTGGGCTGTGAGTTCCTGGTTTTATATTTGTTGCCACCACCTTCCTGAAGCCAAAGTTCCCCCTGTCCCGAGTGTTAAATGAAGAAACTGTGTGATTCTTTCTTCCCATCTCTCAATTTCAAGTTCTTTCTCTTCATTCTGCCAGTGTAGATTGCAAGCTGGTATCCCATATGCTTAGGTGTAGCCTGTCTATGAAGATATGAAACTCTCAAGAGAGAACCTCCAAATGATCAATCCTCCAAGTCTTTCTAAATCACTTCTAGAATTACTCAGTCATGTGCCCATGACTCATCTCATACTTCTAATTACATTTCTGCTCTCTTCTTGAAGAGGAAACAGAATAATTTCATCACCAATTTCATCCTCTTTGCTGTGAGATTTGGTTCAAACAGTAAGCAGATGAAAAATAAATAAAAATAATAATCTCAACATTGTTAATCTCTTCTTGATTCTAAAATTAGAAGAGCAAAAATGAAACAGTAATGTTTATTTGCAAAATAGGAAAATTACTTTAATGAAGAAAGTATCCTTCACAAAAGGAAGCACACCTTACAAGTAAATTTGGAAAAAGTGAAAATCTAAGAATGTTTTACATGAGAAGAAATCTAAAGAATTCAGAATTTTACAATATGTTGCAAGTAGAAAGTTTATAAGGAAATTATTGACCTAAGGGGATTTAAAGAAGCATTTAGGAATACTGAAATACCATAAAGGAGAAAAATAACTTCTGTATCAGCTTGCATCACAGGGAATCCCAAAGAGACCCACACTTTCCTCAAAAGCAATAGTAGACAGCTTTGTATGATACTGTATAGAAATTAATAGATAGATTTAGAGAAGATAGACCAGAATAATCTTGTTTGATTGTTTGTTTGTTTTTTTGTCACCTAGAGCATCATGAAACAAGACCAAGGACATGTTCAGCATAACCTAGAGATGAAGAATATTAAAATGGAAGTCACTTTCTCAAACTCTAAGTAAAAAGTAGAAGTCAGGTATTCGGTAAATAAATTTAAAAATAGTAACTATTCTGTGAGTATTCTTAGTGTTCCAAGTCATAATGGTTAATGCCTCCAAAAAGTGGAGAAAGTATGAAATGTGCAGATGTAAACCAAATTCTAGCAGCTAAGAATTAGGGTAAAATGTAATCTGAGGCAGGCTGTTCTACAGCTATAGGATACTTTGTATCGTCCTTTGAAGCACCTGGCAATACCATATTGGATGATAGCTCTACATTATAATCTTCTTTTATCCTTTGGAGAAAATGATCTATTTATTGATAAGTAAATAGTCAGTGTATCATGAAGATCATCCAAAAGACACTTTTATTTTAGCATATAATATTAAATTCCAGTCCATTTTGTAAATGAAGCTATTGCTGGGGTTATCTCTAAGGAAAATAGAATGATATGCATTTAGTTGAACTGGAGAAATATAAGGGTTTTTTTGAATATGTAATGGAAGAACCTGAGGATATATTTATACTGTGTATTTTGTTTGGCACAAGTGCACCCTCCCCATGTTCTCAGCAAAAGAAAAATCAAAGGATGGTGTTAGAGTGGTGCTTTGCGTGCAACACCATACTCAGGCTCCTCATAAGTCCAAGTCTAAAAAAGTCACACAGCTTTTTTTTTTTTTTTTAACGTAGAGTAAAAATAAGTTTCCTTTCATCTCTCTGAAATAACCAACGCAAATATGATCTCAGATACAGGAAACCAAAAGCAGGTCTTGGCTGCTGTAGTATGGCAATTCCAATGTGTCTTAGCAGCACTCATTGTGCTGCCATCTCTTTCCTGGACTCTGCACTGGTATTTCCTTTTCAAGCCTCACTGAGTGCATGAGGCAGGACCTCTCTGCAGTCGAGCTCTTTTTTGGATGGATCAGCAGGAACAATTCAAGGATTCATGGTGCTCTTTGACCCCATCAGTCAGAGCTCAGGGACCAAATTTACATAGAGAGGGCCAGGACAGCTTTTCAAAAACTACTTTTTTCAGCTATTCTTAGCAGATATGTATTCACCAAGTGATTTGAACCATTCTATTTGGAATGTGACAGGAAACTACATTCATTACATTAAGTCAGTGATAAGATGTTCTCTGCCTCTAGGACCTATTCCAGTTCAGATCTGCTCTGAGTACTTGTGTCTTCAGGTATGCTCCAGATTTTAGCTTCTTAGAAGTTATTCTTTAGAAGTACATATTCATACCTTGGCACAGACTGTCTTCTTCTCAAGGCTACATAAGCAAAGAGCTCTGTTATCCTAAGCTGATAAAACATTTTTTTTTCCTTTGCAGAAAGGAGGAAACACCATGGTAATTTACTTTTTCCTAAAAATCAATCTGAGTGTTTTTCTGGTTTTTAAAGTCCACCTTGATATGGTCATGAAACAGATTTCCTGACAGTGAAAGCTAAGAGAAATATGTCTAAATCAATTAGGGTGCAACTCCATTGTCCTCCTCAACAACAGTAGCTGCTTTGGAATTTTTGGTTTCCATTTTCCCTCAAAATTTGTAAGGACTGAACTGTATCAGAGAGTCTATATTCTCCTGACATTTCAGCTGTATGTGGGGCAGTCAGATCTTGACACAACAACAGATAACAACTGCTTAAACACTTTTATCAAGTGGTTAAGATCTTATTTGCTGGGGTTCTTTTTAAATTATTAATTATAGATATATTTGATTACACTTTAATAAATGCTGCTAAAATTACATCTAAAGAAAAAACACAACCCTGCTTACAAAGTTTTTAATTTTTCAGCTACTTTTTATGGAATTGGCTCATTTTAATTATTTAAATACCTATATGAAGTTTATCATAGTTTTACATGACACTTTCACAAGCATTGTCATCTTCCTGCTATGGAAAAACATCTGTTTATCTATTGGTTTAGGTTGCCATATCTGCACAAGGGTGAAAATTGTTGTCAGAAAATATCAATACAGCCACTGGAGCTTGCAGTCTGACTGACATCAGCAATATCTGCCTAATACATCAGCCTTGTAAATATAATTATGTAAACTAATTATAAGTTCAGAGCTAGCATCTCAGGGTAAAATGTATCACTTCAAAAAAGCCAAGCACCTATAAAATATCTTCATGTTTCTGAGATTTGCTCAAATCCTGCCAGTGTCCTCTTGTACCAAAGCCAGTGCAATTCTTCCTATTACCTCAGTATACACTGCATTTAATTTGAGTTCAAACAGGGGAAAGGACCTTAATTCAGACCACTATCACCTATTGATACATCTAATCAGTCTAGGTATTTTTATATACTTATAAATACAGATATATTTACATTA
The DNA here is from genome assembly GCF_036169615.1 of Heliangelus exortis. NCBI lineage: Eukaryota > Metazoa > Chordata > Aves > Apodiformes > Trochilidae > Heliangelus > Heliangelus exortis. The sequence goes on from NC_092422.1 coordinate 10,314,287, forward strand.
ATTTATATTAATTACTTACTGAATATTATCTGCATATTTTTGTTGTTGGTTTCTTTTTAGTGTGCCTATCCTAGCTGCTCATGGTTTGCAGATCCTGCCATTGGTGAAGTTCATTAACATTGTAGTCTTTAGGACTTTTTAAAGATGTTCCTAGAAGTAGACAACTCTATTCAGCTTTTCTACTGACAAGTAAAAAGATGGTATATTTAAACATGCTGCTTCACTTCAAGACAAGTAAAGATATGCAGGTGGCATAGTCACTGTGTGCCAACTGGGACATATCTCATCCTTCCTTCCTGTGAACTACAACTTATGGTTCTTAAGACTCTTGGGAATCTACATTGAAGGGAGTAAGCATTTCAGCAAACTCATCTGAAATCAAGCATTATTGGCTGGAAGCCACAGGGTGTAATCATTGGACCATTACAAAGGAAAATTTTCACAGAACACCTTATCTGGATTTTCCATCATCTTTCAGACAAACCTTCTGGTCAGCAAACTCAAGACAGCATGCAATTTTAACACACCTTTTTACTTTCTTCCCTGTTGTCCTTTAAAAATTGAGGGTCATCCTTTGTAGCCTCTCAGATAGTAGATAATAATACTATTTTCTGAAAAGCACCCATCAAACTCCTTTTGATGTGGTAAACTACAGTAACTGCTACTGCACTGCTCTGAAGTGAAGCTGCTTGTTGCTGAGGGCATCTTTTATGTACCCAAGAGCTGCAAGCTGTCCCAGTGTGTCAAAAAGCAAGTAGGTGGGAAAGGAGACCGACCTGGCTAAAGAGGTATCTTGGGATGGACCTCAAGAACAAAAGGAGAGTCCATGACCTTTGGAGGAGGGGGCAGGTTTCTCATGAAATCCAAACAGATGCAGAGAAACTATGCAGGGAGAAAATTAGGAGAGTCAGAGTACAGTTGGAGCTCAACTGAGCTACAGCTGTTAGGGATAATAAAAAATGTTTCTATAAATCCATTAACAACAAAAGGAGGATTAGGGAAAATCTCCATCCTTTATTGGATGCAGAGGGAAACACAGTAACAAAGGAGGAGGAAAAGCCTGAGGTGCTCAACGCCTACTTTGCCTCAGTCTTTAGCAGTGGAATTAAGTGTTCCCTGGAGCTCAGCCTGGTGAGCTAGGAGAAAGGGAGGGGATGGAGAATGAGGACATCACAATTAGAGAGGAAGTGGTCAGTGAACTGCTACACCACTTGGACACACACAAATCTATGTGGTCAGATGTGTTACACCCAAGGGTGTTGAGAGAGTTAGTAGACATGCTTGCCAAGACACTTTCCATTATTTACTTGAAATCCTGGATAATTGGGGACGTCCCAATGGACTGGAGGGTAGCAAATGTAACTCCCATCCACAAGAAAGGCAGAAAGGTGGATCCAGGAAACTACAGACCTACCAGTCTGACCTTAGTAGCAGGGAAGGTCATGGAGTAGATCATCTTGAGTACCATCACCAGTCATATAAAGGACAACCAAAGGATCAGGCCCAGTCAGCATGGACTTATGAAAGGCAGGTCCTGCCTGATGAATCTGGTCTCCTATGACAAGATGACCTAGCTATTGGATGAGGGAAATCTGTGGATATTGTCTATCTAGACTTTCAGAAAGTATTTGACACTATTCCCCACACAGTTCTTGTGGAAAAGCTCACTGCTCATGGCCTGGATGAGCATATGAGCTGTTGGATCAAGCACTAGCAGGGTGGAAGGGCCCAAAGAGTGGTGATCAGTAGAATTAAATCCAGCTGGTGGCAGGTCACAAGTGGCATTCCTCAGGGCTCAGTGTTGAGACCATTTCTGTTTAACATCTTTATTGATGATCTTGATAAGGGCACAGAGTGTAGCATCAGCAAGTTTGCAGATGACACCAAGTTAGGCAGGAATGTTGATCTGAAGATAGGGAGGCTCTGCAGAGACTTAGATAGCCTGGGTTGATGGGCCAAAGTCAACAGTATGAACTTCAACAAGGGTAAGTCCCAGGTCCTGCACCTGGGCCACAACAACCCCATGCAATGCTACAGGCTTCAGAAAGTGTGGCTGGAAAGCTGCCAGGCACCAAAGGACTTGGGGGTTCTAATTGACAAGTGGCTGAATATCAGCCAGCAGTGTGCCTGGGGGACTAAGGAAGCCAATGGCATCTTGGCTTGTATTAGAAATAGTGTGGCCACCAGAAGTAGGGAGGTGATTGTCCCCCTGTACTCAGCACTGTGAGGCCACACTTTGGGTGTTGTGTTCAGTTTTGGGCACCTCAATATAAGAGAGATGTGGAGGTGCTGGAGCAAGTGGAGAGGAGGGAAACAAAGTTGGTGAAGGGCCTGGAGAATAAATGTTAGGAAGAATAATTGAGGGATCTTCCTAGTTTGAGGAAGAAGAAGCTGAGGGTAGACTTCATCACTCTATAATTACCTGAAAGGAATTGTAGAAGGGTCAGTGCTGGTTTCCTCTCATGGGTAATTAGCTATAGAACAAGAGGGAATGGCTTCAAGCTGCAACAGGGTAGGTTTAGACTGGACATCAGGAAAAAAATTTTTGCAGGAAGAGTGGTCAGACACTGGGATAGACTGGCCAGGATGGTGGTTGAGTCACCATCCTTGGATGTGTTACAGGGTCATTTAGATGTGGTGTTGGGGGATATGGTTTAGGGGAGAACTTTGTACAGTAGGTTGGACTCTGAGCCCACAGGTCTTTTCCAACATGAAAGATTCTATGGTTCTATAGAGAAATGCAGATATCTCTATAGAGATACCCAGAAAGAGTCAGCACACCATTACTTCTGCTTCTAGATGGAACAAAAATAACTTATTTCTTGAAGTGTTCACAATGCAAGGAACTTTCTGGGCATCAAACTGTTCACAAACAGCCCCCACTTTACATCTCTGTGAAAAAATGATTAATTCCATTACCTGCAGTGCCTGAATTTACAAAAAGCAGATATGAATCTCTTTACACAAGGAATATTTTTGAATATTCTAAGCAATGAAAGGACCTTTCCTGAAGCTTTCCTACAAAAATAACCTAGTTACACTATTGAAGCATAGCTAATTACAAGATAAAACTTTACTTTAGATGCACTGAATCAGGTAACTAACTGGTAACTACAGTTAACAACAATATTCAAATTTCCACCAAAGCTGATCATGTTCTCTCCTGAGTAAAATACTATGCTCCTCCATATCCCCAGTGCTGTATTCATGAAATGTAAATAAAAATCATCTGGAAAGGCCTGAGAAATAAGTACTCTGGAAACCATAAGACATGCAGCTATGTATTCCTTCTTCTACACCCAAACACTGACAGTACAACCAAGAGCAAAAGAGTCAGTTGAAATGCCTTCCACAACACTTCCAGAAATTTAATTTATATTTTAGTTTCAAGACAGGATTACAAGCCTGTGGGTAGCCTCAGCCTATGAGAAAATGTGACATGTTTCCAATTACTGTCTCATACTTGGTAGTTTTTGTTTGTTTTTGGAGTTTTTTTAAAGAGTAATTATATCATAACTGAAGCAAAGTTTGACTTAATTAATGGTTGCAAGACAAGCAGTCAATAAAAGTGCATGATGCTATAAGAAGGTACCACTTCTGATTCATTAATGAGGTAATGAATATTTGATGGAGTAACTAATCCTGGAAACCATTTCCAGAAACATGAAAGACAAGAAGATTATTGGTAGCAATCAGCATGGATTTACAAGTGGAAAATCATGCTTAACCAACCTGATAGTCTTCTACAGTCACAGACATGATTAGCTTGGTGGATGAGGAGAAAGTATTCAATGTTGTTTACCTTGACTTTAAAGCTTGTGATAGTGTCTCCTACAACATCTTCATAGACTGCTAAATAGGGATTAAAGAAGTGGACAGTGAGGTAGATTGAAAATGGGCTGAGTGACTGGGCCTGGGAGGTTACAAGTAGTGGTGCTAAGTCCAGTAGAAGGGCAAGACACTAGTGGTGAGCCTCATAGTTCAGTACTGGGACCTGTACTGTTTAGCTACTTCATTGCTGACCTGGATGATGTGGCAGAGTGCACCCTCAGCAATACAAAAAAAGTGCTGCCATTCAGAAGGACCAGGACAGGCTAGAGAAATGGACTGATAAGAACGTCATGAAGGTTGCCACAACAAAGGGAAATGTGTGTGCTTTACCTGCAGAGAAATAACCCCATACACCAATATATGCTGGTGGACACCCAGCAGGAAGGCAGTTTGGCAGAAAAGAAACTGGGATCCCTGGTGGACAACAAGCTGATCATGAGCCAGAAATGCACCCCTACTGCAATAAAGCAAGAACATCTGATCTGCTTATGGAGAGTAAAAAACCCAAAGTGAAGCACATGACCTTCAAACACAGTATTGTAACGTAATATGTACAAAAGTGATTTCCATTTGAGCCTGATTTAATAAAAATTCATAGAATCATAGAACTGGCTGGGTTGGAAGGGACCTCAGAGATCATCAAGTCCAACCCTTGATCTGCTACCACTGCAGTTACCAGACCATGGCACTGAGTGCCACATCCAGTCTCTTTTTAAATATCTCCAGGGATGGAGAATCCACCACTTCCCGGGGCAGCCCATTCCAGAGTTTGATCACCCTCTCAGTAAAGAAATTCTTTCTAATGTCCAACCTAAACCTCCCCTGGCACAACTTGAGACCGTGCCCTCCTGTCTTGCTGAGGGTTGCCTGAGGAAAGAGACCAACCCCCACTTGGCTACAACCTCCTTTCAGGGAGTTGTAGAGAGTGATGAGGTCTCCCCTGAGCCTCCTCTTCTCCAGGCTGAACAGCCCCAGCTCCCTCAGCCTCTCCTCATAGGATCTGTGCTCGAGTCCCTTCACCAGCCTGGTTGCCCTCCTTTGGACCTGCTCCAGGACCTCGATATCCTTCCTGAACTGAGGGGCCCAGAACTGGACACAGTACTCGAGGTGTGGCCTCACCAGTGCTGAGTACAGGGGCAGAATCACTTCCTTGGACCTGCTGGCCACGCTCTTCCTGATACAGGCCAGCATGCCCTTGGCCTTCTTGGCTACCTGGGCACACTGCTGGCTCATGTTCAGCTTCCTGTCAATCCAGACTCCCAGGTCCCTCTCTGTCTGGCTGCTCTCCAATTTTCTATAAGGTGAAACTTGAAGCACAGGCTCAGCTCACGCCTGAGCAAGCCAGCAGGGAGATTACCTGCTTCTAGGAGCACCGCGCTAACCTGATTGGGCCACTGGAGCTTTGTCTCAGCACCTCACTAACTTGGTTGCGCTACTGGAGCTCATCACCAGCAGGGTGAGGCTCAAACCCACGGCCTCAGCATTGCTCGGGGTTGTCTGTTTAAATATCGCACGCTACCCGGCTGTGCCACTCGAGCCTCACCCTTACATTGGTTTGTCCCATTTTGAAGATTTGCTTACCTACTAAGGGAGCCCAACTTGTGGGTATGGCTTGGTACTTCAGGCAGACAGAAGTCACCTACTAGAATCCTGTTCACCAGATTACTTACTTAGGTTCCACCTGGGACTGCCACAGTCAGTCTGAATGGGTGAGTGCAATGCAGAGTGCTGATCACATTAGCATGTGCAAAAGGATTATACATTCTGCAACCTGGACAAGCAGAACCTGGTATTTGTATATCTAGACAGGAAGTTACATTCTGGCTATGCTAAAGTCAGTGAGAATTGGTTTCCAAAAATATTTTTGTGCTAGGATCTTATGCCTCTTCATTCTTTCTCACCACACTCTGCTATTTAGTAGGTCAAGTAGAGCTCTTATCTATTGCAAAATTAACATACTTTTCCCCCATTCCATACTGAAAACAGTAATTTCTGTATATATATCTGCTCCTTAGTAGAACAGGCCACCCAGAGAGGCTATGGAGTCTCCATGGTTGGAGGTGATCAAAACCTGACTGGACATGGCCCTGAACCACCTGCTGTAACTTATGCCTCTTTGAACAGGAAGGTCGGACTACATGGTTTCCAGAGATCCATTCCAACATAAATGATTTTGTGGTTATAAGCCCATTCCTATCTGCATTCATTTAACTTTCTCACCAATACCATGACTGACAGGCTTAGCCTGAACAGAAGTCTCATTTAGAAATTTTGCAAGGCTTTCAGGAAAGACCTGAATTTAGGAAATTATCATCACACACTTCGTTTAGAATTGAAACACAAACCAGCCAATGCTTTAGAAGAAAAGCATTTTATTTACTCCCCTATTTACATACTGTTTACAAATCTAGGAGTATCATTATAAGATGAATCATGTCAGTGTACTTTGTTTTAAGACCTTGTTTCCAAAAGAAGCAGATGGCACAGACTGACAACAGCTTCTGAAGACATTCATCTCCCTGTTCATGTACAGTATTGAGGCCTTCTAAAAGCTCAAAATAAAAAGGGTAAGACTTTCTCTCACTGAAAGGTTGTTGTGGACATTTTCATCAAGCATAATCTATTTTCTTCCTTGACAAAGTAGGAAACAAAAAAAGAAAAAAAAAAATATCATACTGAAGGGACTCCAGAGGCTTTTAGAAGCTCTGGCAACTCGTCAACCTAAGTGCTCTTCATATTAGATATATTTCAATATCCTATATTTACTGCAGGGTATCAGATCCCATTTTTTTATCATTCCAAGAATGTCTTGGGATCCCCCACTGTGTCTGAGAGTTGAACACAGGAACCCCTGCAAGTGCTTTGCATGTATTTGTTTCTGGTTGTGTAGCTGCCACATGCTGCAAGTCCTTCATCTGGAGGCCACAGAGCAGTTGGGTAAAAATCACTGTGGAAATTACCACTCAGATCTCTTCATTTCTTCAAAAGGAGACCCCAGCATTTGTCCTGGTCAAAATGCTCTGTTCTGTTTAAACGGGTTTACAAGGCAAAGCTCCATGATGCACCTTATCAGAGCTAACCAAATCTCTTGGCTAACTGGTGCTGAGTATATCCCATAGTCTGCAATAGTCTTAATTTTTTTCACTTAATATATATCTGCTGTTTATGTTTAATATCTTCTGTAATATCATTAGCCTTATATTTCAAAGTAGAATTATTCTGTGTTCTAGGGTTTGTTATGTATTTGTTGAGCTTGTTTGTAGTTTTTAGTTGTTTTTTAGTTTGTTAGGTTTTTTTAATTCAGCTGAATAGTGAATATTAAAAAACCCACAAACAAAAAATCCTAACCACAAACCACCCAGGTCAACAAGAAAAACCCAGTTTTTGTTTGCACAAAGTTATTTTCATTCTTCAATTTCCTGTCATACTTTCTAAAAGAAGGTAAGAGATAAATTATTCTAAAGACCTGAACATCATTTTGTTGCTGTAAGAGAGGAAAAAACCCAACATAATTTGCTTTGACATAAATTTAGGCTAACAACAGTAGCAAAGATGAAGGTAATAGAAGGTAATAGTGGAGGTAATAGAAGATGACCTAGTCTTTCATACAATAGAAATCAATATCTGCCAGGACATAATAAAGTTTTGTGCAGAGTTTTTAGCAGCGAAATGCTCTTACTTGGTTTGGTTCCACACTCCAGTCTTTTTTTATAGTAGATATGAAACCAGTTTTAGTTGTATGGGGCTTTTTATTTTCTTTATTTTTTTATCAAAATAACACCCTACAAAGTGCTACATATTTCACTTCTGTTCTGTGAAATGTAATATAGTGTTGAGACTGAAAAAAAAATATTAACAATAATAGATTGCCTCACTATTTATAGAATCTGTCTAGATTGCACCTGTTGTGTTTTACACCTTTTCATATTAGCCCCTTCATCAGCAGACAACGAATTTTGATACCTGCAGTTGTTCATGTAGGTTTCCTATTCCTCCTTTGTTGAAGCAATCAACAGCTGTGATCACCTCAAGTGGAGAAATTTAAGCTGATACATACTGACAGAGAAAGGAAACACAAGTTCTTTAATGTATTAATGAAAAAAGAGACTATTTTTGTTGTTATTCACTGACCGTGCTCAGCAACTGGAGATTTTGAAGATGCCCTGTTACTGGTACCCACAGCAGGAAGCATTCTGTGTAGATGTCTTGGCTTCATTCCCTACATGAGAAGCAATAGTCCTCTCAGCAGAGATGCTCTCTCAGCACCAACAGGAGCCTTTTGCCTTCCTAGACTATCCTGAAGGCAAGATTCAAGGGATCTTTGTCGCAAACCTGCTGCAGGATGCAGCTCAGTTGCAGGTAGCCAGACATGTAGAGCAAAGTAATTGCCCCTCAAGTATTTTGTCCCACAAAACCAAGATAGTTGTGTAGAGGAGTGACAAGCAAGGACTTGAATGAGAGAATCTCACTGTATCACTCAGATCTGTACAACAGGAGAGCCCAGTTGAGAGCTGTGCTTCTGAACGGTGTCACTGAAGCCTGCCATCCATGTCATAGAAGTGGTTGTAATGGTTCAGCCCAAGGGCATAACTAGCTTCTTCTTCTATCTTCAGCTGTAGACACAAGCAAACACATCCAGAGGAAAAAAAAAAAAACAAACCAAACCAAACCAAACCAAACCAAACAAACAAAACAAAAAAAAAAAAAAAAAAAAAAAAGGAGAGAAACCCTATATGATACTTTTGTATTCTGTCAACTTGTGATTCCTCCCATCTCAGAGAATTTCCTGAACCTAGCATGTTATGTCTGTTTAGTAACCTTCAAGTACTTTTCCATCCTCCTCTTGAATACAGAATGTTTGCATTGGCAAGATCAGTTAAGGAGTTCCACAGGCTTATTACCTATCACAGCAAACACCCCCTTGAATGTGACTTGCTTCACCACCATGTAGCTCTTCAGCTGGCTCCATCCCTCAGCACCAGAATGCCTTTGTGGTGTCATTTTGGAGCAGGGAGCAGGACAGGCTCTGTCATTCTTTTCTGAGTGTGCCTAACAGAATCATAGAGGTGATCCTATCTCCTAGAGAAAAGCAAAGTTCATGACCCTAGAGTGCTCTTTGAAATCTGTGTCTTGGGACAGTCCCTGCACCTGTTTTTATCATTTTCCCACCTGTTAAATAACGAGAAAGGTTGTTTGGAGTTTTTTGCTTTGAAATGTACTGAGGAAGAGAATGGTATTGTATCAGTGATAACCTATGTGTTCTGGTTCTAGGGTGAAATTCTTGAACATAACCTAGAAAGAGAAAAGCAGGCTAACCCCAGAAGAGCAGCAGGGCCGGTGAGTCGGGCACTCTTTTGGGACTATGGGAGACATAGGCTCAAGTCCTTCTTCAAATAAAGGGTCTTCTACCATGGAAGTGTCCTAACCACTAGGCAATAGTAAATTCGAGCCTGTCTTGTCTCTTTTGCTTCCCCTTTTCTCTCTGAAAACATCCAGTGCCAGGAAAGTTTCTGGAATCATAGAAAGCATCAATCGTCAAGAAAAGTATACCCTTTAGACAAGCTATCTGGCTTCTGCTCTGGAAGAACACACTCTTCCCTTTACCTTTTGCTGTGCTGGAGGGGCAATACATTGTCTCTGCTGTGGCTTGTGCACCAGGTGGCAATAAAGAGTCACCACTGTCCCTACTCACATGAGAGGAAGTCACCGGTGAGCAAAATTATACAAATAATTGTTGCAAATCTCAAACCTTTAAAATTTTTTAACAGCCTCATATTATAAATTATTTTTTTTTGCACCTAAAATCTATTATGAAACTTAGAGCACTGAACTCATACCAATTGCAGTGCTTCCACAGGAGAAGAAGCCTGAGCACCCAGGAGACCCTGACCCTTTGCTCACTGCGTGACATTCATACCTAACTATTAACTAAGCATGTCAAAATCATGAGCTCAGAACCATATTAATCAATAGTGTCACTTAGGTGCCCCTTTTCAGCAAGACTGTGTTGACACCTAAAATCTATACCTTGTCAGCCTAAAATTCAGCTCTTGCAAATGTAGCTTCCAATGCGGAGTTGGAGATGCAGGGCCAAGAACACAGCTCTGTCCCAGTCCAGAAGACTGGTAGTCACTAAGCCACAATCTCAAACTCCCTTATTTATGCTGAGCTTCCAGTTCTGTGAATCCTGTATTTTTGCCTTGCAGGACAGCTTGAAAAAAAGGAGTATACAGAGCATTTCCCACTAAACTGTCCCACAGTGGGGGGTTTGCATTGTTTTATCTTAAAATGAGAAAGTGTCTCTTTCATCTTCTATGTAACAGTACAGTGCTTTATCCAGAAAGTACATGAGTAAGGCTTAAACCTATTCTGTCTGGATTCCAGACTTTACTATGAAAAAAAAGGTGTTTAACTTTCAGGGTGTCTAGGCCTGAATTTCTTCAGAACAGAAAGCTCTCCCAAAGCCTTTGGGTAGCTGCACAATGAAAGGATAATTGTCACTTATATTCCCCTTCTGCTCTGTGTATAGCAATCCCAGTGACAGTATTTTCCTTCTGCATATCATAGGATAATTCTACTCACCAAATACTTCAAACAGCTTCAGGGAACATAGATTTCCTAAAAAGAAATAACCTGAATGTTCCATAGATCTAAGACCAGCCTTGATACACTTTGTATAGTAAATTTTTTGCTGGAGACTCTAAGATTCTATGGATATAGCGAACATAAACCACCTGTTCCTTTCCAGCATCCATGTCTGCAGTATATCCCACTAATACCTGAAATCATGAAACATAACTACAAAGGATCTTGTCACCATTTTAAACTATTGTATTCAAAGAACAAAAACATATGTGGTACATATTTGGAGCATTATGTTAAACCTTCTTCAAGTTACACGCTCTTGAACAATTTACTAGACTAACATGTCTCAGGAAGTTGAAGATAACCCCAGGTCTTGGCTTGTACTGTCACAAGTAATTCAAATATCAGTGTGTGAAAGCCTTCATTCTCTGCTGCACCTGCTGCAAGTGTTCTCTCCTGGCTTCATTCCCATTCCCACAATGAAGAGCAAATGTTAAGAAGAACCCTGACAACAAAGCCTGGCATAAGCTGCAGGAATTACAGGAATTGAAATCAAGTGGAAAATATGTTAGGTCAGAAAATGCAGGCATCACCGACAGCATCGAGAGCCAGCAATAAAACATCCAGAACTTTCACTTACATGTCACCACCTGGACATTTTGTAGAAGTCTGGACTCTGAAAACATAGCCTTCTATCTTCTCATGTAACTCCTAAAACATGCTAAAAACTATCTGAAATTGTGGGAAAACAAATGAGCAGAAGAAATAGTAAGTATCCATGTGTACCTGGAGATGCATACAGTGAAGAAGTCTCCAGGAGTGGGACTGGCTACACAGTTCCAACACAGAAATCATCTCTTTTGCCAAAATCCTGAACTCTGAACTGTAAAACAACTCAGACCTTGCTCAGGTTTGCACTCAGGCTGGTGCTTAGAAGAATCTGTGCTGCAATAGTTTGGCTGAGCAAATTGGTCCTTAGTTTCAGTTTCAGGGTTAGTCTTACACAACCAGGAGCAGACACATGGACACATGAAGTCCATTTCATACCAGTTTGCTGTTTGTTGAGTTTGCTCTTGTTTTATCTGGTTCAGACCTTGACTCACTCTAATAAGGATTCACTAGGCATGGTTCTCAAAAGATGACATTGCACAACAAATTTCAAGAGAATACCATATCAGAACTGCGTAGTTTCTATTACTAATTACTAATTATAGACAAAGGGAGATTAATGAGGGACAGGCTGAAGGATTGATTGCTTTCTTCAAGTTGTTATATATGCCTCTTCAATGTCCCTGATGGTCTAGACTCAAACAATAGATCTAATAAGCCTCTTGCTGTAGTGAATCCTGGCTAATGGTCTTTGGGATTAATGGACTGAAATTTCTTTTTGTCTGAAGGTTCAGTTTGCTCATTTGAAGGTTCTAGGAACTATGAAAGAAATTCAGGCTTTGATTTTTGTTCTTTTACATTGAAATATAATTAAAGTACCCAGGTTTTTTTTTTTTCACTGTTGTTACTCTTGTTATATGGATCAAGTGCTTGTATCAGATCAAGGTTACCTTTGTTAGAGAGAGGTGATGAGGTAACAGCTGGGGAACAATATTATATTCAAGAGGCATATCATTTGCAGAAATTGGAATTATGATCAAGACTGTTAAATTATTTTATTTTAATGACTTACAGGAAAGAATTAAAAGTTTAGAATCACCATGTGTATTGGGTGAATATTTTAAAAACTAGAGCAAAGCAGCATTTTATATGCCTAACGTTTGTATAAGATTAATTTACAGAGTGGATGACACCATGCATCCTTGAAGTGACTAAAAGGCTCTCTAGAAACTGAGCCCAGATTCTATCTTTCTTCACCAACCAAAACAAGAGAGCCATTGGAAGTCTCCTTATTTTAAATTTATTTTCAGTACAGAGGCTGCAGGAATGGGGCAGAGGGAAAAAAGGGAACTGGTGAGTGAGCTAGCACTGAAGATATACCCAGTGTGGATGGACAGACAGACAGACTGTTTAACTTCTGGATGATGTCTGTTAATGTAAACTCCAGAGAGGGATAATTGGATAAATTTAATAGAATAATAGGACTCTTGCTTACTTCATTAAATTCAAGGTCTTGATCCTCTTCCTTTAGTACAGATAAGTACCTACAGGTAGTTTTTAGAGTGATATAATAGAAAAACTCCATTCTATCTTTCTCAGCCAGTATAAAAGGTTATTTCATTATGAACAGAATAATGATTATTAGAGGAGCTTTCAAGCCTGAAGTCTAAACAAAGAGCTGTCTCACTCACATTCCAACTAAGACATAATATAGTAAGAAATATGCAAGAGTATTTCTGAGTTTTCCCTTGAGGTTAGGACATGGAAATGCAGGAACAAAATAATTATCCTGAGTCACCAATCCTTGATATTTAAGAAAGTCTTCCAATACTTTATAGTCATACACATTGACTTTCTGCCTTGCCTGTCTCTACTCTTTACATTTGTTACTACACCGTGACCCAAGCTTGACAGTAGGAAAAGCAGGGACAGAGAATAATGCTGCTGTTTGCACAGCAGGCTGTGAAGAAACAATTTTCCTGTCTTGAAGCTAGGCCTTTGTATGCTAAAGAAAAAGTAACGGATGCAGAAGAGTACACAAGGAATAACATGACTCTGTATTGAGGGAAATAGATCTGAGGGTGATATCTGTGTGCGATGTTCAACAACTTGATAAACAAATGTGTAACAACCAAAACACCCTGCAATAAAAAATAGAATACTATGATATATAATTTATAATTTTAACTAGTTTGAAAGAAAAGAAATGAGAAAATCTTTTAAAAAATTCTGGTGATTGCAATTGATTCTGGTTTTGGTAGACATTAGAATTAAATTGTAAGTTCTGACATTACCAAAAAGTTTGTTCTGTGATTAAATTCCCTCAATATCAAGTCTTATCAAGACTGCAAGTGGTTGTGAAAGTTCCTTTTAACTTGTTAATTGGGGTAACAAAGCCAATATGCAGGAACACTTCTTGAAATACTGATCTAGTTCTGTTGTACCCAAAGTAAATATTAGAACTTATTTTCTTTCCTATGCAACCAACTATCAATGTTTAAAACAGTGCAGATGTGAAATGTTTAAAGTCTCTGGCTAGATATTCAGGTTTTAGTAGCTACTGCTTGTAATCAAGTGTTCTTTCCGTTCCAGTGAGCAAATGTGTTTCTTATAAATTAGTATAACATTCTGTCTGATTAAACTGAAATCCAGCAACAAAGTCCATCAGGTAAATTACGGAAATAATTACAATAATTCCAACTAGACAACATTCCTTGGTTTCTGCTTTGATACAGGGAGCAAGAAGTTACCTCTTTTGTTATGTTATGAATGTAACTATAGCCATTCCAAATGGTGTGTTTAGGTATATCAAAGAACACTTATTTTCTCCAAGCACTTAAAATACTTTTTATCTCTCAAAATGCTGATTATTTACTTTCAATGAGTTAGAAAAGTTCCTCTCTACTTTTGTAGATTGTTCAGTGCAGTAATAGAGTATTACACTTCATCCCACAGTCAGACAAAAAGAAAAAAAACCTTGGACTTCACTTTTCAGTGTGCAGTGTGAACACCGGAGCCTGTAAACAACCATAAAAGTGACAAATCACTTGAGGCCTTTATAGATATTGCACCATTTTTCTTCCATGCTGGAAAATGGTATATTATGTTTTTGACAAGTTCACTGTTAACTGTCCTTCTTCATTGCAGCTGAATTTTCAAGAAGTCCTAAATTATACAATTTTGAAATTCTCTTGCCAAAGGTACTTCACAGAAAATTTCAAAATGAGACAGAAAAAGCTGAATGTTCTCTTGATTTTAACTGAATAATTACCTGTTAGGTATAAACTGATATTGGAAGGCTGTAGAGATTAGATTAATTTTAGCACACACCTGGCCTAACTCTGTCTTTCTTCAAAATGTATTCTAAACCAAACAAATTTTTTTTTTTCTTTCCGTCTTCTGATTTCTCTATCCTCTAATGCCAGATGCAGTAATGAAAAAAGTAAGAGAAAAATTCTTGTTGCCAAAATGTAACTCTATTCTGATAAATATGCCACTTTTCTTTTGATAATCTTGTCTTGTCTTTTATCCTACTTATTTTTTGTCTAGAAAAGTCATCTCATCTTTCCTATGCTCAAAACAGGAACCAGCTGTATCTGGGCAGTACTGACAAATGTTTATTTAACTTTTTCTTACAACATCCAGTGGCAGGGTCAAAGCAAGATGTTCCAGCACGTCCTTCTTCTTACCATTAAAATGCTTTTCTCAACCTCTCACCTGAAACTTCCTTGCTGTAACCAAAATTTGTTTGTGTTCACCACAGTCACAGGAATGGATTATATCTCTCCTTCTTCATTTATTTGAAGATTGCAATCATGATCCCCTCAGCTCTTTCCCTAGCTTGTTCAATATTGTAAAACACAAATTGTAAAACTGGTAGATAAATACTTAGCTCTAGATCAGCTCTAATTAGAGTTTACTTCTTTCTTGTAATGCAAAGCTTCAAACTGAAGGAAATTCACCTTCCCTTAGTCAGTCTAGTGGGAAAATATCTACAGTATTGGTAGGCCATTCATCAGAAAATATCTATACTATAGACTATTGTGTAGCAATTCTGATATAAAACAACTATCCTTCTAGTCCCTACAGACCTATTTTTTAATAACCTTCCCTTTGATACCTGTCAAGACCACTGTACTCCAGTGACTGGTTAGAATGATAGAAAAGCCTGCCTACCTAACACATTTGGGACTTTTTTTCTTTTATATCCATCTGTGGAGTTAGCTACACTGAAACACCTCAACACTTGACTATGTAATGTCTCATTAATAATTATGGCTATTGAATATTAAGATTAAGAGGTGGGCATAGTATCATGTCTCTGTAGGAATTTCCATAGTATTCTTAATTGAATTGTTAAATTATTTCCCATACGAATCTATTGGTCCTATAAACCTGCTTCGTGCTGACATCATCAATAATTTAGCTTCTCAGGAATCCAAGATAATATACCATATTTTCTTCTTGTTCACAACTATGCTTGCTGTCATACTTACATCTATGTATTTTTCTTTTTTCCTAGGTAATGCATTTGTGGTAAGCCTGGCTTTGGCTGATCTGGTGGTGGCCTTGTATCCATACCCACTGGTGCTCTTAGCTATTTTCCACAATGGATGGACTTTGGGAGAAATGCACTGTAAAGTGAGTGGCTTTGTGATGGGACTAAGTGTAATAGGCTCCATTTTCAACATCACTGCAATTGCAATAAACCGATATTGCTACATCTGTCACAGCTTTGCCTATGACAAAGTGTACAGCTGTTGGAACACCATGCTGTATGTCTCCTTAATCTGGGTATTAACAGTAATTGCAATTGTGCCAAATTTTTTTCTTGGCTCTTTAAAATATGACCCACGTGTGTATTCATGCACTTTTGTTCAGACTGCAAGCTCCTACTATACCATAGCTGTTGTGGTCATTCACTTTGTTGTCCCTATCACCATTGTGAGCTTCTGCTACCTGAGAATTTGGGTCTTAGTGCTTCAAGTTAGAAGACGAGTCAAGTCAGAAACAAATCCCAAACTGAAGCCAAGTGACTTCAGAAACTTTCTTACCATGTTTGTGGTTTTTGTGATTTTTGCCTTTTGCTGGGCACCTCTAAACTTCATTGGACTGGCTGTAGCCATCGATCCTATGGAAATGGCACCAAAAGTTCCTGAATGGTTGTTCATTACAAGCTACTTCATGGCCTATTTCAACAGCTGCCTTAATGCAATAATATATGGACTTCTTAACCAGAATTTTCGGAATGAATATAAAAGAATTTTAATGTCTCTATGGATGCCGAGGCTTTTCTTCCAGGACACATCCAAAGGAGGAACAGATGGTCAGAAGAGCAAGCCTTCTCCTGCTTTAAACAACAATGACCAACTGAAAACTAATACCTTGTAAATGTGAAATATTTAGTGCAATGGTTTGTCATGGAGGATCCCAAGAATGTTGTAATGTTCTGGTCTTTCTTGCTTAGTTTTGGGTTCTTTCCATTTGGATAGCACATTGTAACTGGAATATTGCATTCTTGTTGAAGCACATTGCTCTCAGTTCATGATTTGTACAAGATATCAATTGCAAATACAGTTCAAAACTAAAGCAGCTGGTGATTGTAAGCTGGTTTAGTTCTGAGAGCTGAATTCTGCTCCAAGGCTTGGGCAGAGCAACTCATCAAGGCTGCAGAGTGGTATTTTCCTCCCCCCTGTATCTGAGCAAAGGGTGAAACAGGTGTTCTATTTTCCATATATAAGCCAAACAGTACCTTTCTGTGCATAAAGAAGTGGTTGTAGTAGTATCTTTGAGTCAAACTTATAAATGGAGAGACAAATGCTTGTGTAAAAGCAAATATTAACAGTAGAGCCTTTCCTCATATGTTTTTCATACTTATATACACTGAGATTGGAAACACAGTGTTATTTACCCTGTTCATCTTTTGTGGTCAGTTTTACAGTAGTTAATACAAGTGGCTGATTTCTTGCACGTTTACTTTACGCAATAATCCTATTTAGAGAGGATTGAATTTTCATTGCACTCCATTTGTTTACCTAAATATATACATCCAATGCCATTTGATGCACTTTAGCACACTTCACACATTTACAACAAACAGACTGAAATTTACAGCATATGTCCTGTGATCATCTGGAGTGACAACTGGACAGCAGGCAGGATATCCTAGGCAATCTCAGATGGCACTAGACCAAAGGAAGAAGCACTTTTGACTACAATAGTACCTGAGATACTTGCCTCACATGTCTACATGTAATCTTAAATAAAATACACTGTTGGTGTCTAATCTAAGCTAACCTTCAAGGTTCCCTATAGTGCAGATATGTTTCCTTCTATTTGTGATAAACATACATCCAGGGTTGAAATTAATTACTTTGTGGTGGTCTCCTTTCATTGACCTTAGAAGGATCTTTGATTACTAGTTCAAATATCTTGCTTCGGGCAGTGAGATGGGGATTTATCTTGCTTAAATTGGAATATCTCTGATGTAGGTATTTGCACCCAATTTATTGTCTAAATTCCCACTGTAATCATGGAATTCTAGGTAATTATTAATTTTACCTTGAAGAAGGCATCTTTAGTTGTTGGAGGAACTCACAGACAGACCTCTCTTTTTGTCTTCATTGATTATAATTCAGATTGGGCTGCTCATGTAGACACATTTCAGACAAAGCCAGTTTATCTCAACCCCACCACTAGTGCACCCACAGTTCACATTTGCACGATTGATAATATAAAAGATGAAATTCCAATTTCTTTTTAAGTGCAGCTCAAATTCAAATGAGATTTCCTCTTTTTTTCAAGTAACACACTGTCATGGTGACTGTATGGGTCAGACTGCAACCTGGGTTATACCCCACAGCATCACAGTAATTTACACAATGTAATTTGCATTATCTCTAAATCAGATTAAGGATCTATGGAAAAAGACCTGGGAATCCTGGTGGACAACAGGATGACCATGAGCCAGCAGTGTGCCCTTGTGTACAAGAAAACCAAAGTCATCCTGAGATGTATCAAGAAGAGTTTGACAACCAGGTTGAGGGAGGTTTTCCTCCTCTCTCTGTCCTGGTGAGGCCACATCTGGAATATTGTGTTGAGTTCAGGACTCCCTGGCTCAAGGAAGACAGGGAACTAAAACAGAGGGTGCAGCAAAGGGCTACAAAAGTGTTTAGGGGACTAGCACCTCTCTTTTCTGAGGACAGGATGAGGGACTTGGGCCTTTTTAATCTGGAGAAGAGTAGAGTGAGGAGGGATCTTATCACTACTCACAAATACTTAATGGGTGGCTGATGGGGCCAGTCCTTTGGCAGTGGTGCTCAGTGACAGAACAAGAGGTAATGGGCACAAACTTGAATATAGGAAGTTCCATCTAAACTCCTCCTCCCTAAAGGAGGAACTTCTTTATTTTGAGGGTAGCAGAGCACTGGAACAAGCTGCCCAGAGAGGTGGTGGAGTCTTCATCTCTGAAGACATTTAAAACCTGCCTGGAGGCCATGGTGTGCAGCCTATTATGGGTGAACCTGCTCTGGCAGGGGAGTTGGGCTAGACACTCTCCAGAGGTCCCTTCTAACCCCTAACATTCTGTGATTCTGTGTACAAACACACAATGAAGTTATTTTATTACTAGAGTTGAACAGCACAACACTGCTAGTAGCACTGTTCAGGGGAAAGGAGAGAGGCCCATTAGCTTTTCTCTGGTGAATCCATGTCAGGTATTGAAACAGAAAAAGAAGGAATACAGTTTGCTTTACAATCCAGTTTGGGTTTTTTGACCTGGCTATTATGAAAAATATTTTTGTAGTAATGTTTATTTTTACAGCCAATATATTGCTCCTGAAGCCATAAAGATGTATTAAACACCTTCAAGTAAATGAGTTTCAGGAGTCTGGGAAACTTGCAGGAAGGAATATTAAGTTTGCTTCATTGACAATTGTGTTTTTTCTGTCTTTTATAACTACTCAAAATTGTGACTGGAAAGTAAAAATTTGTTATAGGTCTTGCAGGTGAGCTAGTATTACAAGTCAATTGACTGACCTTAGTTTATAATTTGCTGACACAACAGAAAATGAACAGATATTTGGATCAGATTTCCACTATTGTTTTATCTCTATAAAATATATCTAAGCATTAGAACCACCTGTTTGGCCATAAAAATGAGCAGCTATCACTCCACATAGTCATGGGAAGGAGATTTGAAATTTTTATGAAGTCATTTTACAAATTATCTCTGCACATTAAAAATTAAAGATCACTTTTAACAATCCTTGAGCTCATATCTCCTCAAACTATCTTAAATGTTCACGAGTCATGAATCGTTCAGAGCAAGAAATGTTCCAAGATTTGATCCTTCCTCACAGATGACAGAAATGTTTTGGAACAATGTTAAATTATTAGGTCTGGATTTTACCACTACAACATTTCCATGGCACCCTGCTCTGCAAAGCCACTGAAGCTTTTTAATGTGCCGGGTACTGCTGCTTAGTGAGTCCTGATGTCCAGATGTGAACTCATGCCTGTTACAGTAAGGTTTTGTACCACCTGTTACTACAAAGCATTGCATTTGGTTTGACCTAGAAATAAGTTGAATGCATAAATTTTAGATTTACCTGGAAATCAAATACATAAAATTTATATTAATTTAGAAGACTAAATACAGCTTGTGCATGGTGAAACCTCTACATGTAGCAATATTTAATTTTTTATATATAGTAATGTATTCATCTACCTGCATCAAATGCCTTAAAGTAATTTTCTCTCTTCCCTTATTACAATTCAAAATCCATTTTCCTTCAATTTAAATTTGAAGAAAAAGTTATAAAGGCAATTAAAAATGTAACTAATCATCAATATAGATGATATGGTTATAACAGGATTTGAAAGTATACCCAGGAAGAACATATCAGCTCTGTACAGATATATACATCTTTAAGGAAATTATTACTACTGTTATATAAAGGTATTTTTAGAAGCATATCAGATACAGACACATTAAGCAAAAGGAGGAAGAAAGTCAGGTATTCCCCATGTTTTGCAAAATTAAAACCTCAGGGATAAATTTTGTTTCCAGAAAATTCAAAGTGTTTTCAAGTATTTAATGTTATCTTGATCAAAAAGTGATATCTTTACTGCTTATTAAAAATAAATAAGTGTAATCTAGAATTGCTCTTACAATAGAATTCTGATTAGGAAAAAAATTTACCCTCACACAGATGGGTGAAGTACCCTTATAAATTCTGTTTGAGATAAATGAAGGTGTGGTAAAGTCTAAATAAGAGTGAAGTGGTACATTAGCCTTACCCTGTCTCTGTGTGCAAGTGAAATTCTTCCTCCCAAGGAAGAATAAAAACTGTTGACTTCGGTGAAACTAAGTTTTCATACCAAATTAGTGACTGAAGAGAATAATTCTCTCTGGATTATTCTCAGGGGCAGAAATACATTTCTGTCTTTCCACTTCCTCCTTCAAGAAAACAATTACATAAAAATTATTACTTTTATTTTACAGTTTTGTTTTTAAAGGACTGCACAAATCTGGGAATTTTACAATGAATATATATATGTGGAAGGTTGTATATATTTATTAATATGTATATAACCCAAATCTGGTCATCTGAATAATTTCTTGCATTTAAAAGCATTTACAGGTTTAATGGAAAATGTGAAAAAATGTTTATTTTCAATCATCTATTGATATGTGACTATTTTAAGTGGATACTGCACACCTGGTCTATACTAGTAAATCAATGTTTTGCCTGAAGTTATAATGAGCATGAAAAGAGACAGCTATAGATGTCAGTTGTAAAACACAACTGATTTCTGTTCATCATCTTGTTAGCAATGCTTTACGCTGTAATAAGAAAAAAAATTACTTAGAACCTTTTTAAATCTATATTTTTATAAATATTTTTGAGGCATAAACTTACTCTGGAGTAAGAATCACATGAAATGCATTGTGGAAAAAAAAATGATACTCTGAATGTATGGACTGGAATTAGGAGCTGAAACTACAAAGAACAAGACCCACTCTGTGTGCCACTGGACCTGGTCACAGGGATGGGACTGTCATATTCACCAGCTGTAGAGTTTATTTTGTTCAACCCTGAGGGCTTTAATTCTTGTGGACAGCTGAGAAGGTCTTGTGAAAACACTGTTAGTGTCCATGCACACAACAAGTTAATCTCAAGCTGTTGTTCAGACAATACTCCAAGTAGTTCAATGGCTGTAGAATGAAGCCTTGAAATTGCTGTATAAAGACTCACTGGGAGACTAAAGAACAGCTGGCAATGGTAAGAGCATTTTTTAAACCAAATTTTGTCTGGAATACATATCAAAGGATACTACTCTTTTGCAAACTTACTAAGGTTCCCTTCTACCTAAGTGATGTGATAAAAATCAACTAAATGCATGCCAGCTGAAATCATAGGCAGTGACAAGTGAGGTCCATTGACACCAGCTACATTTTTAAATTAAAAGCTAATGAACAGTGATGATTTGTCCTTAGAAAGGAAAAAAAGAACATCAAACATCAAGAACAAAAGCCAGCAAAAACAAGCCACATGACCATCATTTCAAATTGCTTCACAAAGAAACCTTGAAGCAAGCCCCCTGTTTGCACATGTTTAGTGTAAATGGAACCATTTCATCCTGAGAAAAATCCAAAAGACTTTGCAAAATTAAAAAAAACCAGAATATTTTTATCCTTTTCCAAGGTAAAAGATACTGTGCCATAGGAATGTGCAGTTTCCACTTCCTGACTTTCAGCAGTCCCTGTAAAACAGTGGAGACACAGACAGCATAACATGAACACAAAATGAGGAAGATCAGGAAGATCATGCAACGGTTTCCAGACATGGAGAATGGGGTGTTTGTGTTTTGTCCACAAAACAGAGTTTGTCTGATTACTGTGAACACAGAAGAAGGATATGAATATGCCAGGCCCAAGAAGCACTCTGGAAATTCAAGTCTGTTGCAGCAGCTGCTGCCATCCATGGTGGTTTATGGGAGGATAAGACCACAGCTCCTGCTAACAAGAATGTGACTCTTCTAGCAGATACTGTCACTGTCCCTGCTTTATCATCCTCCACTGACAGCACATTTACAGTACCCATATTTTTCAACTCTTCATGGTATTTGTATCTTTTGCTCATTCTGCTCCCTTTTTTCATGTCAGGAACAGCTTGGTCCAGCCTTGTTTCCTCAGCCTTAAGGAAAAGAATTTGTGTACATGGATGAGGGGCCGTAAGGTGTCTCTGCAAGTGACAAAAAAAACAAAACAACCAACTTTTTCAGGAAGAACTACGTGTCTCACAGCCTGCAGCTTTCAATGTTAGCTCTTTTTCTGTTTTTGAACAATTGTAACCAGAAGTGAAAAAAAGTTACATTCCTTGTTAAGAGACTTTAAAATAAAGACTACCTCTGGCTTCAAATGTTCACATCTGTGTGTTTATCACAATATGAGTAACCATAAATTTTCCTTCACAACCTCAATAATTTCAGAATCCTGGATTCATAGCTTAGGTTGGGAGGGACCTCCTGATGTCATCTTGTCCAGGTCAAAGCATTTCTAAATAGGTGAGGAGTTCAGGACCAGGGTTAGTCAATGTTGAACACAGGGATGGAGACCACACAACCTCTCAGGACATCCTGCACCAGTAGAATGTCTAATTGAACTTCATGATGTTCCTTAGAACCCATTTCTTCAGCTTGCCCGGTGTCCCTCTGAGTAGCAGTCCTGTCCTTCAGTACATTGACTCTTCCTCCAATTTGTTTTTTCCCATACATTTCCTAAGGATTGACTCTGTGCCATCATCTGAAGACATTAAGCAACATTGGTCTTGAGCCCCCATAATAGTGCCCCCATTAATTACTGACAGCTATCTGGACTTTGCACCACTGATCACAGCTCTTCAGGTTCACTGCTAGAGTCAATTCTCCATCCACCTTTTTGACTACTTACCCAGCCCGAATCTTATAAATTCAGGGGACTGTGACACATGGTGTGAAAAGCCTTGCTAAAATCAAGGTATACAACATCCACTGCCCTCCCTTGGCTGCAGAACTGGTCATCTCATCAGAGAAAGCAATGAGAATGGTCAGACATGATTTCTGCTTGGTAAACCTGTACAAGTTGCTCTCAATCACTTTCTTGTCTCTCATACTTTCAGAAATTACTTTTGAGTGCATTTGCCCCATCACATTCCTGGAGACTGAGGTGAGACTGACCAGCCTGTAGTCTCCTGGATGCCCCTTCTTAAAGATGGAGTGGCATTTACCTTTTTCCATTTGCCATGACATATCAAGTGTTATGTAGTAGGGCATCACAATGTCATTAGCGAGCTCCCCCGACACCCCTAGCTCTGTCCCATCTGCTCTCATGGACTTGTATATGCAGAAGTGATCCCTAACTCTTCCCCTATAGTGGGTACTGGTTTATTCTCAGAGATCCTGCTAGAAGGCTTGGGATCATGGGTTGCCTGAGGACAAGCCTTGCTAGTGAAAAAGGAGACAAAACCACACTGAGCAGCTTCAGTAGGTTCCCTGCCCCACTGACAAGTGGGCCCTCACTCTATTTAACCCTAATTTTAATTGTGATGTATTTAGAGAGACCTTCCTTGTTGCTCTTCACTTTGCTCACTCCCGGACTTCATGTACAGTGTGAGGGAGATTATTGTACAGATCCAAACCCCATCTCTCTGTTCCAGAGTGAAGAAGACTTTCCCCTTCCACCCCATTTTGCTGCAGCCTGACATTGTGACTGGGAGCAGATGCTATTTTGTATGACTTGCTATAGTGAGATCAGTTAGCTGGCACAAACTGATCTTGGTGATCCAAACCCTATGAATGCATAGCCCAGGAGGAGAGAGAGTGTGTTGGCAAGTCAGCCAATATTCATTGACAATGACATTTGTATCAAATACTAAAGCATGTTAAGAAGTAAATTTTTCTGTGAAGTAAATAAAAATGAAAGATCAGGCTCTGGGGCTTTTTCCTCTTATATTTCAGTAGCAATCTAGGAACTTCTAAAAGATATTTTTCACATTGAAAATGTTATTATAATTTCATTACCCTCAAGCAGAACTTCACCAAAAGTCCCTTTCATCAGTCTGGCTCAAGCAGTTGTGCACCTCTTAATGTTAAAGCTCCCTTGTCACAAGTCACTGTTAGCCAGAGAAACTGCTGCAACCCTATTTTCTATTTCCTCTGTCACCGACTTGTTTAAAAGGTAATGAACCAGAAAATTTATATGAAGTATATTTAATATATAATTTCCAAAATACAAGATAGATTTTCCATGGTATAATGTATTCACCACTCCCACGTGGCTTAGTTTATATATGATCATTCATGAAGCTGAGAGGTAGTGATTCCAATGGTTTTACAGTAGCAAGCTCTAACTCAGTCTTTAATTAACTGCAGCCTTTTTGCTATGATTTAACTTCCACATCACTGCAAATCAATACAAACTTTGTGCTCATAGAGCTAGATTCCTGCATGGGTTAATTACTCTAAGTCCAGCACTTTACACAACAGCATGGCAGGAAATGGGAATTTCAAGCAACTTTACATCATTACACATATTGCATGAAAAGATTTTTCCCTGTGTTTTGAAGTGGCTCTAATCTTTAATTGGGTGTCATTGGAATACCATGAAAGTCTGTTCTGCTGCTAAATTTCAAATACAGACATTTTAGTATTTTTTCTAGATAATTAGCATACATGAACTATGAAGAAACTACAGCAATGATTGAGACTCAGGACCATTGTTTATTATGCCCAGTTTCTAGCTGGAAACAAAAAAATGAATGCAAGGGCTCTAATAGCCCCCTCTGGTGTATATCATAAACTGACATGGCATTCTCATCATCTGTATTAAAGTACAATCTGCATAGGTTTTTATTTCCAGATTCATTTGTGTGGAGAACAATTAAACCAAACCAAAGAAGCACAACCATGTCCCATAAAGAAGTGGTCTTTCAAATGCACTACATGAAAGAAGGCAGGCTGCCTCAAGTACCATTTCTTTAGGGAAAAGTATATATACCCTGGAGATTAAAGGTTCATCTCATTCTTTAACTATTTTTCAAAAAAGTCACATTTGTTTGTTGAACAACTTATGCCATCATTTGAGCTTTTCTTGAGGAAAAAGAAATAAAAGAGGAAAAAAAAAAAAAAAAAAAAAAAGATGGATTGAACTGAAATCTATGAAATGAAAATTGTATTATTTGAAAGAATCTGATGTGTTAATGATGCATTTAGGTCTGTGTCTCCTCACTCCACTGCAGAGGACTAGGGCTTTGCTGCAAGAAGGCTTTCATCCAATGCCCTTTTCAGTCTGACAGAGTCTTCCTTGCATACTCATTTTCTTGGAACTAGAAAGGGCTTTTACAGTATATTTGAATGTGTCTCCCTCAGCTAAACGTGATAAAAATCAAACTATAAACAATGAGGCCTTCTTCATGCTATTTCATGGTTGGTATTTGAAGTTGTGGAAATCACCAAAGGACATAAATGCAAATCATCATCTATTCTGTTTGTCTTTAGTCCAGTATGCAACGTGGACAATGTGAAAGACACAGGGAATTCTTGTTGGTTTTGTTACTGTTATTAAATACCACTTCTGTGTCACTCAGATTCCTGCCAGGGAGGCTTTAAAAAAAAAGAACAGTTAAATGTCTCATAATTGGTATGACTGGAATATGAATAGAAGTCATAAAAGGCATCTCTAAAACCATATACTTCAGTCCACGGGGTGGGAAGGCCCTAGATGTCACAGATCATGCACACGCAGTTACTTGTACACGCTGAATACTCTCCAGAGCAGTAGCAATCCCTGTTAGTGTAACAACGTGGCTCACTGCAAACAAAACCTAGGTAAGCAAAACCTCTGCTTTTGGTTTGGTTTGCCTGCTTGTTTTTTTCGTTTGTTTGTTTGGTTGTTTTTTTGATTGCTCTCTACAGATTTGCTGACACCACAGATCACAGCCTCAGAGAGCAGAAGTCCAAGTGTAAGGTCAAATTATACTGGCTATGAGGATGAATTGGTTGTGAGCTGCTGGGAGACAAATGATCAAACAAACAGCATATTTCTGCACCTCAGAGTAATGAGAAGAGTTCTGAAAATAGCCTCTGTTCCCATCACATTTACAAATACAGACACCCCGGAGTCTTCGATGAACTTCTCACACTCTCCTCTGGTAGGCAAGCAGATGTCTAGAAAAACAGATTGCTCAAAAGAAGGTTAAGTAGCCTCAAAATTCCTCAGTAACTATGTCAACAATATTTACTGTCCTTCTTCACTAACATTTTTTTCATGAGACTGGATGCTAAAGAGAAAATCTGACAGTCATGGGAGTAGTGATAAAAACACAAGTGCTAGGAAAGAAGGGGGGAAAAAGGACTAGTTTGTTTCTTTTTTTTTTTCCTGATAACTTTTCTTATAAGTATTTTGAAGGGGATGTCTTACAGTTTAATGACACAAAGTTCAATGCAGTATTTTTCATAGCTGTATTGAAAACTCAAAGTAGAGAGTATTGGTCTGGTGTCTTAAATGTACTGGTATCCTCAGCTTAGACAAGGCCTCCTCATGACCAAGGTAAGGACAGGAAGCCAGTAGTTCTGCCAGCATCCAGTTCTGGCTCCTAGATTTGCTCCACTGAGATGCTAGGCTCTGTTCATATCCAAGCCCTAAGGGTACCCCATAACCCCAAGCATTTATGGGTGCACTGTAGCAGTTGGGGAGAAGGCAGTGAGTCCACACTATGTGGTCCCTCGTTTGCCATGATTCAAAAGAACCTGAATCCTTCTGGGACCTGTAGTTTTCACTGGTCCTCTGCTGCCCATACATGTGGGTGAAGGAAGATCCAGTGTGCAGAACTGCTGTGAGAGCTTGGATGCCATTGGCTTTCTTAGTCCCCCAGGCACACTGCTGGCTCATATTCAGCATTACAAGTTCATCCAAAAGACTGGATTCTGAAGCATGTGTGAGCACAATGTGCTTTTGCATCTTTTCTAGATTCCTCTGCATAAGGCTGTCTTATCAGCATCCACTAGACAGCAAGTTAATGTATTTTTGCTGGAGGATTAAACTACCTATCACACATATTAACCAAGCACTCTGAGGTATGTACAGATTTCCTGGTAGCACTTTCTAGTTGCCTGTGTGACACACAGGACCACATTTGTAAGATGCATGATGAGTTTCTAGAACCAACATGCTTTGGTTCACCTATGGTCCATTTTAACAGGCTCTGACAGGAAATATCAAGTCCAGTCTTCCTCCACAGATGAGTAGCAACTCCAGGGATAATTCCAAAATCTTGTCTGTAGAAATCCATAATAAACCAGTACTACCAATCCAGTAGGATTAAAACTATTTCTTTCTTCCTAATTTTCATTTTTTCAACTCATGGACACATATACTTGTCTAATCTTAACCTGGAGATATTTTAGAGGCTAAATGATGTATCAGTTTCATGAAGGTGACTGAATTTCCTGTCAGATTAAAGCACTATTTATTATGATCAGGAAAGAGAGATGAACTTATAATTATCAAAATACCCATTTAGTTACTCATAGCTTTTTTTGTTTCTGTCAGACATGGGTGCAGTTTGCTATAGGCCACTCTCTCCTGCCCTTTGCAATAAGTACCACAAAAATGCATTCTAGAGAAGAACTGCACCCACACCATCTGGGAGAGAAATGCTCTCTACAAGCCCCTGTTAAGCTGAAAAGGTGACTCCCAAGAGCTCAGTGTTGAAGTCAAGTTGTTCCAACACTACAGGACTTGGAAATCACCCCCTGCATGTCATGGTCTCTGTCACCACACACACTGACTTGGAGATATCAGATTCATATAATGGTTTAGGTTGGAAGGGAACTTAAAGATAATCTAATTCCAACACCCCTGCCATGGATACCTCCCACCAGACCAGGTTGCTCCAAGCCCCATCCAACATGGCCTTAAACCCTTCCAGGGAGGGGGCAGCCATAATTTCCCTGGGCAACCTGTGCCAGTGTCTCACCACCCATACTATCAAGAATTTTTGTTCCCAGTATCTCATTTAAATTTAGCCTCTTTCAGTTTAAAATCATTATGTCTCATACTATCACTAAATGTCCTGGTAAGGAACCTTCTCCTCTCCAGGCTGAAGAACCCCAGCTCTCTTAGCCTGTCTTCGTAGAAGAGGTACACCAGCCCTTTGATCATATCTGTGGCCCTCCTCTGGACTCACTCCAACAGCTCCATGTCCTTCTTCTGTTGGAGGCTCAAGAACTGGACACAGTACTCCAGGTGGGATGTCACCAGAGTGGAGTAGAGGGGGAGAATCACCTCCATCAGCCTGCTGGCCATGCTTCTTTTGATGCAGCCCAGGACATGGTTGCTTTTTGTTGATTCTCACCAACCAGGACTTCCAAGTCTATCTCCTAAAGGCTTTTCTCAACCCATTCTCTCCTCCATCAATAACTCTGCTTGGGATTACCTCCACCCAGATGCAGCACCTTGCACTTGGCCTTGCTGAACTTCATGTGGTTTGCATTATGTTGTCACACAACATTTAGGGTTATTATTCAAAGCTATATGGGTATTTTTCATAGACTTATGTGCTGACAGACAAGCCCAATGAAATGAGATGAAACTATGTATAACTGGACTTACTTCTCACCCCAGCTGATAAGACATATCCTTTCTAGCTACAAGGGCCTGAAGCAAAATTATTACTCTCTATGAAAATGATAATATATCAGTTTTAAGTCATCCCAGTTCAGGGGGGTTTATGCACACTGGTGCAGAGTATCAAGGTGTCCAAGGTCTCAGTACACAGAGGAATCTACATCAGTTCAGTTCAACTTACATAGATAACCAAGATATCATCCAGTTGCCTAAAAATAGTTATTTAATGCTCTTTCAATTAACCTGAGATATCTGAGGCTCTAGTCTAGGGCATATATGACAAAGGAACTGTGTATATTTCTGCAGCAACCCTAGGGAATTTTAGATCGTTTTAAACACCTTTGCATAGATTGGGCAACTGGAACCCTTGTGGCTGGTCAGTCAGTTTACTTTTGGTGCTCTGTGGAGTTCCTGAGTGGATCTCTCATAGATGTGAGCTTTGACACTTGGCCCATATTTGAAAATTTTAATTTAGAACTTAATTTAGAACTGAATGCTATTGTCAGTGACCGAAGCTGATGTCAGATCTGATGTCACCAAAGTGTCAGCAGCATATGCAGCCCTGAAAAAATGGAGTTTAAAACCAGCAAATATGCAGGTGGGAAGGAGAGGAAGGAAAGGAAGGGAAGGTAGGGAAGGCAGGGAGGGAAGGTAAGGGGAGGAGGAAGGGAAAGAAGAAGGAAGGGAAGGAAGGAGGAAAAAAGGACCACAAGATCACTTCTACAGTTGTTTGTTTCCTTTAATCAAAACCAAAACAAAAACTGATCAGAGGGGTATTTTTTGCACAGAGTAATAGTCATTTTAAGCAGAATTACAGAGCTCTCTGGAAGGTAATTAAATGTTTTCTGACATACTCTGCAGTTATAATTGAGGTCTGCTGGGGCAAAAAAAAGGTTTTAAGCAATTATTATTTGCTCGCTAATTCAGAAAGGTCCTTTTTATTTACAGCCATTTGGGTTTATTAAGTAACTACACAGAATATATTTATAGTATCTGCAGTCTGTTCACTATTCGTTTGGAAACAAATACAGCATATCCAGAGTAGGTGAGTTAAAACCCTGTATTATGTTGTCAGGTTGGAGGCAGGAGCCTTTTACGCAGCATTTAGAGACACTCCCACACAGATGTGACTCACGCTGTGTGTGGAGATGTGGGCAGCTCTCCCTGTAGCCTCTCCCTGGCTGACTCAGAGGGGCTGCTCACCCCCAGAATGAGGAGGACTTTCTGCAGGGAATCTAGCAAGGAACCAAGCTAAATCAGGTAGGGAGCTGACATGCAAAGTCCAATGGAAACGTTTAGGGCTTTAAAGCTTTGCAACATTAATAATGAAAGACTGACTTTTGTTAATTAGCAACGTTAGTGTAGCTTTGCACCATCAATTATGAAAGACTGACATCAAAGAACACTTCTAAATTTAACTGCTGTATTGTTGTAGGCCTTGGAGATTTGGAAAGTGATGGGTTGCTCTAGTAGCATTGAACCAGTTAGTTCTGAGCATGGTCTCTACATCCCTCAGAACCAAAGGCCTCTAGAGTTACCCATCACTCAACATCATGTTTTCAGCTTTTTCCATATTCCTAAATCACCACGTTCCTTGAAAGAAGTTGAGGTAATGAGTACTCTGTCAGCTTCATTTCACACAAACATCTTTTATGCAAACATGAAGCAGTACAGCAACTACATTTAATAAGTGAATCACTTAAAGTGATTAAATAAATTATTTAAAATTATTAAAAATTATTTGAGAATAGCAATCACATCAAAGGTAATTAAAAGCATGTCAGTGGGTTTTCTGTCTTTTGCTTTCTAAAGAGCTTCAAACCTCTAAAACATTTTCCAGCAAAATCATGAACCCCCACAAAACCAGTTAGTCTAACAGAACTGACTTGCTTTTTGTAGACCATTTAGAAGTCTGTAGTCTCTGGTGATGCAGAGACCTTGGGATGAAACCCACATCCAAAAGAGAAACAATTCCCAAGGTAAGAGAAACAAAGCACAGGCTGAAAGCTTAATAAATTTAACTGAGATGTCAGTTGTGGGTAGAGCTCATCTGTGGAGGTCTTGATACATAATTCAATAAAATATCAGCTGTCTAAGGAAGAAAAAAGAATGATTCCTAAAATAACCAAGGGAAATACCTCCAGTATTTAACAGGAAAGGAATGATCTTAAAGTTGGGCATAAAGTTTAGATCACTGATGTTTTTCCTCTAAAATACCTTTCAGGCTCGAATAAATCCCAGCAACAACTCAGTCCTGACTTTTCAGTAATTTACAGCTTAAAGTTAATTTTAACCCTTGCTCTGTATTCAGTACTGGGCTCTTTTCCCCAGTGGTCTACATCTACGACCTGTATGCAAAAACCCTGTGGCCAACTGCTGGTCATTGCTCTTCACATCCATTGGCATAACTGCCCCTGCAATTGCTTCTCTAACAGAATACATTCAATGCAATTAGGACTACAAGAGATATACTTTAAACTGATTAAAATTAAGGTTAATTAGATAATGTCTAATTAATTGGTTTAGACAGCAGCTCCACAATCACTTATGCTGGCAGATCAAAGGTTCCAAGTCAGCTCCAGTAGCTCAATGAAGACTGATGCAAGTGAAGCTCTGCAAAGCTCTGGACCCATTTGACCTCAAATGTCAGACAACATGATAAAATCTTTGTATAGAGGTCACTAATGTGAAATCACACAGGACAATCTGGTTTTATTCTCCTTCAGGAGTAAGAGCCTGAAGAGGCTGCATTGGAGTTTGGAATCACAGCAGGAAGAACCAATATATTCCAGGGGCCTTCCAGGCAAATTGGACTGCTTTGGCTTGGTGATAATCTGGCCCCTCTGCTTGAAGGTAGACAGTGTAGAAACAGGTGAACATAATATATTATTACATGTTGTTGAAACATCTTCACAGCTGCCAAATGGACTGGCTCGAACTCAGCTTTGGGTCAAAGTATGTGTTCCATTGTGTTCCATGAATTCGAGGAAAACGTGTTCCAAGAATTTGAAGAAAAGAAAAAAAATTGTTAATGAAAGCTTAGAAAAAACTCACTTTGGGATGCAGTACACAGATCTGATTGCATTTCTCATTCTTGGGAATTTTTCTGCTGTCTACTTAAAAAAGCTAGGAGGGACCAGAATATCTCTTCAAACTCTTGTTCTTCCCTTTTACTTCTGAGCTGTCTAAACAAGAATAAGCTCTGTTAGTAAAAAGTAGGTGGTATGTGGTTTTTGACTGAGTAACGCTAAATCTTTCAGCACTAATTGGGCAGACTTTGAAGCCTGAGAGTAGCAGTTTCAAGAGACAAGAGACCAGCCACAAGCTCAGGACTGAAAAGGTGATGCTACCACATTAATGTTTGATGACTGAAATGTACACACTTACAGTTCAGCCTTTTCACTCAAATGTCAGCACTGAGGAAAGGTCCCCGCTATTTATCTTTTAGAAAGATAAGATTGTCTTTTAAGAAGATAGTGATGGCTTGGCTATAATGATTAAATGGACATAGAGATTCTTGGGGGTGGTCTTGCTAAATCGTTGTCTTATAGATGAATCTCAAATCAGAGCAGTGCTGAAGAGGTAAAAAACAGCAGAGCTTCCTACCACATCATTTGTTAGAAAGAGATGTGAAACAAACTGATATACTCTGAGGAACGACTGGCCAGATCATCCCTTGCACTCTTTTCAGGGAGTTAAAATCCACCTGCCTGAACACTTTACACTCAGTCCACACAGGGAAAAGATACTTCCAATTTTAATGCAAGGTCTGACAGAAAATCAGATCAAAGGATGAACCGGGACTGGAAGTAAATTGGATTTGTGCTATGAAGATTAAATGAGCTGATTGCTGTTGCTTTGTGTTTCAGGCTTTTGGTAGGGGTAATCAAACCCAGTGTTCTGCTTCATAGAACAGAGACTTAGCTGAATTGAAGCTGGAAAAGAGTTAAGTGTTCGAGTTTCAGGCTTCGGTTGACATTTGACATGTTCCTCCTGATGCACAGAATAACAACCAGAAATGTGTTGCCATCCTTGGAGGAACAATGATAAGGAAGATGCTGACTAAAACAGGAGGCAATGAGGCAGATTAAAACTATCTCCAGCAAGAGAGCTCAGATGTTGGTGTTCACTTGACCAGCCAACACTGAGCGTAGAACAGAGGACAGCAAGGAAGAAATATCGTGGTGGTCCCATGGATCTATCATGACATTTAGAAGGACCCAGAAAATTCTCAGATCATCATTGTTTCTTCCTTGGATGACTAACTGGAGAAAAAATGTGCTCTACTCTCTTTCATTTCTCTTCACTGCTGATCATGTGCTGGTGAAACTGTTTCCAATTGCTCTTGACTCTGTTAATGGTTGGGCTCTACAAGCTGAACTTCATCCCCTCACTATGTATTCAGCACTAGACACTTGCCTGAAGCCACTGATGGGCACAATGAACAAAAGCACCTGTACAATGATGCAAACAGCTCTGCATTAAGTATATGTTTCAAATCTGCTGTGAAGTCCTTCACCAGGCAAAATGGTCACTTATTATATATTTGTTCAAATTCAATTTTACACAGTTTAAATTGATTTTACAAATAATTTTTTCTTTTTTTCATCTTTTGAGGGAGGTGATTCTCCCCCTGTACTCCACTCTCATGAGAGTGCTGCATCCAGTCAGGGTGCCTCAGCACAAGAAAAAAACTGGTCCAGCTAGAGCAGGCTCAGAGGAGGACAAGAAACATGTTCAGAGTTCTGGGCACCTTTCCCATGAGGAAAGGCTGAAAGAAATGGAGTTGTTCAGCTGGAAGAAGAGACGGCTCCAGGAACACCTTATTGCAACCTTTCAGTACTTCAAGGGGGCTTATAAGAAAGATGGAAACTTTTTACTAGGACCTGTAGTGACAGAACAAGAGGCAGTCATTTTTTTCTGGCCTGAAGAGAGAAGAAAGAGGAGTTGTGAATCCCCCACTATTGGAAGTGTTCAAGGCCAGGTTGGATGGGGCTTTGAGCATCCTGATCTTGTGTAAGATGTCACTGCCCATGTTAGGGGAGTAGGACTAGATGATCTTTAAAGGTCACTTCTGACCCAAACCATTCTGTGCTTCTATTATTCTTTTCTCTATTTCGGGATAAATTTACCAGACATTGACAACACAGGAACACGATGTGCAAGATTCCGAAGTGACAATTCTGAGTTTAATTACTATGGAACAGTTTCTTCTCCACAGATCAGAAGGGCTGACAACATCAGACAACTTTTATCACCATATCCAGTGACTCACTGAATAATAGTGGTATCACCCTACATAAGGAAACTACACCAGTACTTTGAAGAACATCACAGCTTTGAAACTACTGCATATATTTCCAAACCATGGAGATGGAGCCAGGCTCTTCTCAGTGATGTCAAATCATAGAATAAAGGTTGCAAGTGGGAGCACAGGAGGTTCCATGTAAACATAAGGAAAAGTTTTTTCACTGTGAGGGTGACAGAGGGGATCAGGCTGCCCAGGGAGGCTGTGGACTCTCCTTCTCTGGAGCCATTCAAAACCTGCCTGGACACATTTCTATGTGACCTACTTTAGGTGATCCTGCCATGGCAGGTGGTCGGACTTGATGAACTCTCAAGGTCCTTTCCAACCCCTAACATTCTGTGATTCTGCAAGATCTTCAAGCAGATACTATTTATGTAATCACTCAATTAATAGTTATGAGAGGAAGATTGAAGACCATTTGTAAACCATAAAAGAACATGAGCACTGCTTTTTTTGCAGAGATTAAAAATGAAGCATATCCTGTGATCACCTTCTGGCACTACCGTTCCAAACTCTGAAGCCTTCACAGTCCTGGACAGTTGACAATATCCCTTAGCTAAATTTATTATCCCTTTGCTTTACTTTTTACTACTAGGCTGAAAAAAAATGAAAACAAAAAGCAAGCCTTCATAAATAAACTCTAGATAAGGAAACATAAATCTCTTTGATTCACCTCTCTGTATTTGGAAAACATAGATATATTTGTCTAAAACAACAGAAAAGAATCACGTGCCATCACAGCCTATAGAACTCCAAATAACTCTTTCTCTTGTATTACACATGGGATCCAAATAAAAGTTTCTCCAGATCAAGCTGCTTTCTAGGCCCTCCCAAGTGGATACCCCATCTCTCAACAAAGTTATTGTTGGTACTTTCAATGTCCATTAGCTTATCAGAGATCTTACGCATCAGCACATCCAAAGGCCCCATTTCAGGTCACCTCTGCAAAGCTATGCAATTAGAACTTGGGATGTGCAGTTAAAAAAACCTACAATGAGATAAAAGACTGAAAATACAGAGTTGTATGATATCAGGTGCTGATTTAGAAACTGAATGGCCCATCAGATAGTGGCCTTTGGATGACACTCTCAGGCAAATGGTGTGATTCTTGGGGTGCCCTATGCAGGGACAGGAGTTGGACTTGTTGATCCTGACAGGTCCCTTCCAGCTCAGCAGATTCTATGACCACCAGATC
The DNA here is from genome assembly GCF_036169615.1 of Heliangelus exortis. Classification (NCBI taxonomy): domain Eukaryota; kingdom Metazoa; phylum Chordata; class Aves; order Apodiformes; family Trochilidae; genus Heliangelus; species Heliangelus exortis. The sequence goes on from NC_092422.1 coordinate 10,349,486, forward strand.
CCTTCCTGCAGGGTTGCTTTCCAGCCAGTCCTCTCCCATCTTGTGCTTGGAGTTACACCATCCTAGGGGCAGGATCCAGCATTTGGTTTGTGAAGTTTTGTTCTGCTAATCACAGCCCAATGCTCCAATATATTTAGATCATTTTTCAAGGCCTTCTGTCCCTCAACAGAGTCAACAGCATCTGAGGATACCAGTTTGGTATCATCAACAAAGTTGCTAGTGGTGCATTCAACTCCTGATCATTGATTAATATATTGAACAGCACTGGCCCTAGACTTGAACTGTGGGAACACCACTGGTGACCTCTTAGGGAACAGAAGTTGCCTCATTCACTGCAACAACATGATGGCACTGTGCTGAAGAAGCAAAACTAGAAAATAGTATATTCACTTTTAAAAACTAAGGCACTGGGAAGAAGTTTATGAAAATCAGATAGAAGAAAATGCAGGTATAAGTCAGATGGAATGAAAACAAAGAGGACTCTTGATTCCCTTGCATAGGATATGGCATCCATGGTGCTTTTAGATTAACCAAGGCCACCCTGCAAGTGTTGTACATTTACAGAACTGCATAGCCTTTCATTTTTAATTAACTCACAAGTTGTGTTGCTCAGAGGCTACTGACTGTGAGGGCACTCGGAACACCACGTGCTCAGGCGCTATCCACACACAGCACCACCTGACCTTGAAAACTCACATCTAGAAGCTGACAGCAGGTGGAACAAAAACATGATTATAATCCCCCTTTCATAAACGGGAACCAAGGCTGGGGAAGGAGCAAACGGTTTGCTCCAAGTGGTGCAAAGTTGTTGCAAAACTAATAAGTGAACATCGATATCTGAAGCTGTAGGCTACCAGCTGAGAGCTGGTTGTACCCGCTCGTGTCATTGAAATGCAAATCCCAATCATCTAGTTAGGGACTTTGTTACTGAGCAATATGAAATAGTTGGGATATTTTACATAACAGTACAAACTGTACGCACCTTGAAATAGCAGATATCATGTTCTGGAGCTTGGCATAATGAGAAATATGGAGGTTTTAATCTTCTTCAGAGACGCATGCATACTGCAGTCAGTATAAAGGCTACAGAGCTCCCCTGTGGATAATGAAGACAGCCTTGCAGTAGGTATTGCAGGCACTGGGATTTTAAGGCCCACATTTACTCCTAAACAAATTTGGAGTTTGATTAAAATAATGAAACAAACCAACAACAAAAACAAAAAATCAAACCAGCAACAGGAAGCAGGAGATCATCTGTTATGTGGGTGGAGTTAATAAATAATAAGGTCTATAGACTGGTCGCAGACTTCCTATATTCAATGTATGAGCTTGAGCTCAGTTACCAGATACTAAATTCACAAGGGAGCACTTAAATCCACAAGAGAGTAATCCAAAATGAGATCACTTATTACACCACACCTAGGCTCTGCATCTAGTTTTGGCCTCAATGATGCAAGAAACAAAATAAACTGCAAGTTCAGCAAAGGTCATGAAGATGGTGAGGGCTGGAGCACCTGACATACAAGGAGAGCTGAGGGAGCTGGGGTTGTTCAGCCTGGAGCAGAGACAGCCTCAGGTGTCAGCACTCCACTATCTACAACCTGCATAGGTGACACACCCCTTGTCAAGATCAAGAGTGATAATTTTCCAACAAAATTAGGGGAACACTGTGGTACTTGAGATGGCCAGTTATTCTACTTACTCTAATTATTCTACTGTATTCTACAGGAAAAGGGCTCTCTCAGGTTTCTTGGAACAGGTTTTTAATATATTCAAGGATGGTGACTATAGTAAATGTCAGTGCTTGCCACCATGGAGTCATCTATAGGCCTCAAGTTGGTTCACAGTGCTGGGAGGCAACATTATGCATCAGCACCTACTTTTTTATTCCATGGTGGAGCCAAACCCCTGGTCTCTGAGGGACTGGGGATGGGACTCTGCCATCCCAAATCAGCCAGCTGCAGCTTGCAAAGCCAGGGTCTACTCACTGAAAATATGACCATGAGACTTCATATGGAAAGAATGCTAAATAAATTAAAAAATCTCTGCATTGTGCTCCATTCTCCCTGTGGGCATGTGTTAAATCAATATCTTAATTAACTCTAATACGTCACTTGCTCTTACTTCCATTCAAACCAATTGATTCAGTTCCTTACCACAGATAGAGGAGAAGGAGGGCTGGCAGAGCCAGCTCTTTGTATAAGGATGGGTAACTTAAAATGCAAGATAGTTCCTGATCACTGACCTTCAATCATTAAAACTTTGCTAAATAATGAAATTAGAAAATATGCTTTATTAAGCCAAGAGTGTGATAAAAAGTAATTCCTTCAGGGGTACTTTTGTACACCAGAGGTAATTGAGAATTCAGTGAATTAGTGATTTTCCATTTTCTTTCCTCTATTCTTTTTTTAAAAGTGTACTTTAATTACAGCTTGTGAGAACTATAAAGCTAGGACAAACCTCATATTATTGTATCATTTGCTTGGCAGATTATAATATATCACTGGGATCATTTAGCCTAAGTACCTGGGATCATCATTTGGGAGAGAGAAACCAGAAACACTTAAAAAAAAGGTATGAAGGAAGGGGATGAATCATGACATGAAAGAAAGTATTCACCATACTGATCTAGTAAGGAAGACAAATCCACTACAATAAAAAAATGAGCCTGAGATATATCAAGATAAATTAAGGCCTATCTTGGTCACTTGTCTAAAAGTTATAATATCACCTTCTGGAATATTTTTTGAGCAATGCTGGAGATTTATTTTTCAGTATTTTCTTCAGGGCAAAGATTTGGCTGAATGTTCAGAAATTCACTTAATTCCTCACCCAATACATTACATTACATTACCTCCTGACTGCAAAAAATTAAGCTAAACTAAGGAACCTACTGTTTGGCTGCCTGTCAAATATCCTTATTCTTCATCTAAACACAACCATTCAATTTTCTTTATTTATTTACTTTGAAGTATATTTAAGCATGGCCTGATAAAGGAAAATGCTGTTAAACCACAAGATTAACAAATGATAACTTTATCTGAAATGACCAGATATAACCAGAAATAATTTATGTATCTAAAGAGAGAGACCTGGAATGGAATATTACCCTCATGATGCCACCTGCTCTTTTTATTTAGAATGTGGTGAATTTAAGTGTCTCAATTCTAAAACTGTGTTTTACAAAGTAGAGACACCACACTTTGGAGCTTGGGAAGTTTATCAGCAAAGCACAAAGTATTACCTAATCCCCAAGGAGAGCATGGATTTATTCTCTATTTATATTGCATTAAATGCACATAAGTGTGTGCTTTGCTTTGTAAAGGCATTTTCCTTGATAGTACACAGGAGTGCCCCTGCCTTTATTCTTATTTGTTCACTGAAGGGACAGATGGGAGTCCTCAATCCTTCACTTTCCCTTCCAGTATCTCTCAGTCACTTTGGATTAGTGTGGGATCATTAGCAGGGCTCATCTGTCCAAGCAGAACCGTGCTTTGGCTGCTGGTCTGTATGTGCCTTGGCAGCCTTCAGGAACATTTCACTTCCCAGGTATTCTGTGGCACATCTCGAGGAGTCTCTGGGCAGAGGCTGTCCCCTGTATTCCTCACAGGGAATTTTAGAGCCATCACAGCATTTTGTTATTCCCTGGAAATGTTGACAGCCATGAATCTCCTGCTCTTTTTTGTGTGGTTTCTGCTCCACCACAAGTGGAGATAGCAATGGATTTCAAAGTTGTGCTTGGTCATGGTCTCAGTGGTTATCTGGAGCCTTTTCCCTTTCCCTTTCCCTGCAGTGTCAAACTCCTCCTCTGCTGCCAGCCCTGCTTCAGTCCCTGCAGCCAGATGCTTCTCAGACCTTACAGACCCACAATTCATTCTGCAGCAGCTTGTGGCCCCAGCAGCACCTGTAGGAGCTGTCAGATTCAGATGTTACAGAGTGACATTCTGGTCCTTGATGACTCCTCTTGAATTCCCATCTTTATACTCCAGAATCCTCAGTTTCCTGTTCCCTAGGCTGCTGGCATTCAGTCCTTCTTACCCTGCAGAGTGCCAGTCCCTCACTGAGTGGCCTAAGTAAATCCCAAGCTATAAATGGCCTCACTTAAATCTCTGCCCCTTTGCATGGACTTTCCAGGTGACATAAAACCAGATACTTCCTCACCTTCTTTATTTTGCTATCATGTTATTATTTCTTTTCCAGAACTGGCCACTAAAATGAACAATCTACATTTTAAGAATAGAACAGAGCTAGACTATGTTAACTCAGTATCCACAAGATAAACATTGAAAAGAAACATGATCACTTTATCCTAAATTTTCTTTTACTCAGCCCTTATCAATACTAATACCTGCCTCACTGCTCAGTAACCAGCATCAGCCACTGCAGCTCACAGCAGTGATGTTGGGCTCTCTCAAGAAGTTCCCTCAAATAAGAAGGCACTTACAAAATACATTCTCTTGCAAATGCTTGCAAAGTATCCCTCTCTGAGGCCTTCAAGATGTAGCTCCATGTAAAGCACACAACAGGGACTCATTGAGGCAGAAAGATCATGGATTGCAGCAGCTGTGGTCAGACACCTCTGTGGTGAGATACAAATGAGAAATCACCTGTGGTGGTGCAGACCCCTGTGTTCACTGAGCCACCTTGCAACATCAACTTCAGCCAACATTTCCTGGCTTTAGTTCAAAGTGCAGTGGGCATAATACTGGTGTTGTTTCAATAGCAAGTGCAGGAGGATGATACAGCCCAGCACTTTCTGACACTGTCTGCTGGAGCAGTGAGTCCAAGGAATTGGGTACCTTCTTTTACTAGTGCAAATACAGCAATTTGGGGTGATTAGGCACTCATTAACCATACCTAGAACTCTGTTCACAGAATGTGCTTGAGACCCTTCCTGTTCAGAACACAGGCCCGCTCTAAAAGTTGCCAAAGATGACCTAATCTGAATCATGGCTATCACAGAAAAGTACCAACCAAAGCCAATAATTTTGGGCCCAATAAATATTGGTCTGAAGATGAATGCCCTTCAGAGATCCCTGGGATCACACTGAGCTGCAGCCCCACACCTCATGTGTCTCATGAAGCAAAGTGGTTCATCTCACTTAGAGAACAAGTCGTCAGTCACTTCTCTTAAATACCATGGACAAACCAAATTGCATCAGGTTCTTACAATTTGACTTCATGGGATAGTCAGGGGGTATGCTGCAGCTTCTTTCATGAAATTAGATACCAAAATTTAATATCTTGAGACATTAACCTCTATATCTGTGTGTGCATGCACAATTTAGTTTAGAAACTTTATTAGATTTTTACTTGAATCTTTGTATTGTTTATAATAAATTATTGATTGTATTATTAGAAAAACGTATAATCTAATTTTGAGATTCATTATAATAACGTTGATTTCACTTTACTGGCATTTCAAATCACTCCTGACCCATAATTATGTGTTAAAACACTACACTGAAATCCCTGTACCTAACTCCCTAGTTGAAAACCATTGACCATGTCTGCACTAGGAGTGGATTCAGCCACACTCAGACTCCTCTCTGAGGAGTTTAGAAAGCAAGGTAGTCCTCTCTGAACCTCTTGACTCAACTGGAGGGTCTCCTCCTTCTTTTCTCTGATTCCTGTGCCCATTTCTCCAGCCCATTTTTGCCTCAGTCTCCCTGTCCCTGTGTCAATTATTTCCCCCAAGCCCCATGTAAGTTACTCCCATCCAACTCCTACACCCAACATGTCCCACACAGTAAGTAATAAAGTTTGCCACTGAATTGGTTTAAGTTGCACTTTCATAAACCTATATTAAAAATCATCTTTTTTTGATATCATAGGATCACAGAATGGCCTCAGTTGGAAGGCAACTTCAAGATCATCGAGCTCTAAACCCCCTGCACTGGCAGGGACATCTTCCACTTTCTAAGCAGTAAAATAATTTCTAAGCAACTAAGTCAGCAACTCCCACATACAAATAAATTTTCCTACCTCTAATTTTTCTAGTCTTGAGTTCCCAAAAACTCAAACTCCTATGTAAACACCCAGTTGTCATAAGTAATCAGCTGAAGTTCTCAATGAATTTCAGCCTTTTTTCCCCTGGAAGTACTGGACTTCTCTTCCTACCTATATCTGTTGTGACTCTAATACCGTTTCTTAGTACCCAGCCTTTACCTGGTTTAAGAGAGATCTCATATCACATCTGTTGACATAGAATCTGAAGCATCTCAGACCAGGAACTGAACACTCCTGACAACTTTAGGGGTCTGAAGAATGCCACAGGGCAGTGATTTACTGGTATTATAAGACTACCAGGCCAGAGCTGAAAAATCACACAGGTTATAAAGCCTAATCAAATGTAAGCACTTTCCTTGTTGTATCCTCTCAATTTTATGAGTCTCTCTTCTCTCTTTATGAGGCTGAACAGTGTCTGGCTGAACATGGTCCCTGAATAACAATAATATTTAAGATCTCCAGAGAAAGCTCAAAGAAGGACGCTGTTTTTTGTTTGGTTTTGGGGTTTTGTTCTCTTGTGTTTGGTTGGTTCGCTTGTTGTTTGGTTTTTTTTTCAGATATTTCATATTTCTGTTGCTTTCTGCATGTGGTTTTAATGGACTAGAAACGATATATTAAGTATTTTTTAGTTTACCACCAGTTCCCCTAAATTATTGCAGTGTCCTAGGTCTACTAAACAGAAGATACAAATTACTGTATTTTTAATTTCCAAAATCAAAGCTATGGTCTTGCATGCTGAAAAGTGGGGTAAAAATGAGCTCCAGCTTGCATGAGTGATTGAAGCTTTGCATGACTTCCTAAGCTACAATGTGGTGACATTGATTCACTTCACCCCAGGGAAACTCCCAGACTCCCCCATAGGAGACCCTTATAAAAGGGTCCTCACAACTTATTTGTATACACTGTATTTTGACTTCCCAGCATTTCTCAAAAACATATTTGTTGAACAATATAATTAGAGATTCTGGAGCACTGAACTCTCATAGGAAAACTAAATAATTAATTTATACTTCATCAGTCAAAGCTTTATCACTGTAGTGTGCTAAAACAATAAATTTACTATGATATTATATTTCTACTTTGTTACAGTCAAAAGCAATTCCAATTAACAGTTTCATCTTAATTTTCCTTTGCAGTTAGCACACTCTGCCTCATAGGCTGCTACACTTCTGTAGGTAACTTGCCAACTACAGAGGATTGTTCCAAGAATGCAGTTATATCAAGAAGAGTTCTACTGAAATGGATTTTTCAAGGTCATCTTCTTTTCTGTCTGCATTTCTGTTAGTCAAAAAAAAAAGTCTCTAAATTTATTGCACCAAGTAACATACATGGAGGACATCAGACTGCTGGCAGTAAATGGCTAAGTTATCTTTTTTCCATTATTTGGAAACCTTAATCTCTATGCCTTTAGTCAGATTGACAGGCATAATTTAAAGGTACATACTTGTTGCTTCTAGGAAGCCTCATCTTTTAAATGTAATAGTCTTCATTCCTAGCAGTAGAACGTAGAAGCCCTCATGCAGTTTTCCTAGAGGTGAGCCCTGGCTACACTGAGTGCTTGCCCAGGAGGAGGAAATGTAATTACTGACAACAGGCTGACCAATTAGAAGTGGTTACTCAGGACTCCACTACAGTTACAGGAGGTTTTTTCTCCAGGTTTTTCCCATTAGCATGGGAGCAACCAGTAGCCCATAGTCTGTGATGCAAAACTTGAATTTTTATTCAAAATAATTATTATATAATTATAGTATATATTATATACTATAATAATTTTATATACACCAGACAACTACTTTTGGCATTTTGGTGATACACACATTTGTCCATTAAAACCCTGATTTTCATGGTCTCTTATAATAGTCTAACTATCTATTTTTGTCTGCAAAGTGTTTTCCTTTAAGCATCCAGCAAGCAAATAATTTCTTTCAATAATCCTCCAAACTCACTACTGGTCTTGCATCTTGTCCACCTTTGGCATTGTGTGTTTTCTATTTTTCAATGGGGTGCAATCCTTTTTCACACCCTTACCAAAACTGTGAGTTACAACCTTGTTAGTGATGCTCCCAGTGCTCACTCTTTCGATAATTGCAGTATTAGTAACACCTGGGTTTTTTACATTAACTTGTGCAAAAGACAGGATTTGTGACAGCATGCAGGAAATAGTTTGGAAGGGATCTCTGAAGGTCATCTGGACTTACACTCAGCTCAGAGAAGGACTAGACTTAAAGTCATCAATGTCTTGAATGTTTCCAAGGATGGAGGCCCCTCAGCCTCTCTGACCACGCATCATAGTGCTCCACAACCTTCTCTATGAGGATTTTTTTTTTCCTTACACTGACCTTAGCCAGGTCTCATAGCCTCTTTTCATACGTCTTATGCATCTACGCACTAGTGTTGTCTCCACTTTGTTGGTCTCTGTCTTGCACCAAGGACCCCAAAACTGGACCGGTATATTCCATATCCTTCTTCCCTAGTGTGAATGCCAAACCTCAGAAGTTGAGTTTTTGGAATCTCACCTTGCTTTGGCATTGCACTTGTAGAACACCCAGCTCTGCACCTGCCAGATTTTTGTCTAAAGAGGGGAGGGCTTCAGGTTAAAAAAAAATTATGGGCTTCAAGCCTGGAAGTGTTTAACATCATTCCTGCAAAGCATATGGACAAGTGCTTTCAAACAACCATCAGACAAACAGGACTGCAATTATTAGAAAAAACTTTGATAAAAGAGGAAAACAGAACATCACTAGTATATCCAAATTATGGAAGATTTGTAAAACATGAAAGTTATGCTGATATGCTGACAACTGTTAGGAGCACAGAGGCCAGAAGTTAAAACCTGTAAAATTAATCAGGCATGTCTGTCTGTAGGCAGCAGACAGCTGGTGAGCAACCCTGGCTTCCCCGCTGAGCACGGGGCTCATTGCTGTACACAGTCACTTTCTACTGAAAGATTCATGAGCTGTGTCTCAGCCAGATGGAGCAGACTTGTGGCTGCATCTGCAGGCATGGGGGACTGGGTGAGTGGTCCAGCTGCAGCCAAGCCCTGCAGCCAAACAGGGATTGGAATCAGAGCATCATGGTCAGCTCAGGAGCTGCAGGAGGTACTGAATGATGGCAAGTCCAGCCCAGGAACCTCCTCACTCAGTTGAGGAGCTGGGGGGGGGAGTTTGACTCCACTGAAGTATCTCTTTCTGCAGGCTGTCAACAGGATCACATTTATAGCTACTGCAAAAAACTTGCCTTCACAGAAGGCAGTGTGCATGTGGGAAATATATCCTTTTCTTTTGTTCTGACCCAGCTACTTTACCATGGAAAAAAGTTAGGCACAGACACACAAAAAAAAATTAAAAAAAACTTTAAAATGTTTCAATGCTACTATAATTTTATTTTTGTTTTTTAAATAGAATGGTTCAAAATCTCTTACCTTTAAAATTGACTCTTTTTTTCCTCCATTATAAAAGCATCCTGCTTAGAAAAATGGAAATAAAACAATTGGCAATGAAATAGATTTTTAATCTGAACTGTCTGACTATGACTAGCAGAATGTATTATGGAGAGGTTAATTATCTTCTGCAGCATGAGATGAAAAATAGTCGTCATCACTCTCTTGCAAACCAGCCACTACAATCTGTATTTCATAGGGATGTAATTGTTGTGAGATATTAAGTCCTGTCTAAAAAAATGCTTGAACTCACTTAAGGGCCATTAAAACTTATCAACAGATAAGGTGCCTTGATGATTTTTTCTGCCTTTTGGTTTCATCTAATAAGGCCTCACTGACTTCGAGCTTCATTTAAATGTCAGATCAACATTAGATCTCCAGCATGGCTAAATCCTGACCACCCACTTGGAAAAAAAGCCTCAGTAATAGAAATCAATTCAGGACAGGCATCCAGCTCAGCAAAGAGAGAAGCTGCAGAGAGCAGCATCTTTGACAAAGTGTTCCTTCTGTGTTAGGGGATAAGACAGCCTAATTTGACTCATTTTATACTCAGTATGCTTCTATCAGTTTAGCTTGCAAGTCTTCACAGGTTAATCAGGGTACAGCCTTGAAAATCTCCTAAGAGACACAAAATCACAAATTATTCAGTTTGCAATAGACCCTTAAGATTGAGTCCAAACATTAACCTAACTCTGCTGAGTCCAGTGCTAAACCACGTCCCCAAGCACTACATCTCCACATTTTTTGAACCCCACACAGACATGGTGATTCAAACACCTCCCTGGTCAGCCTGTTCCAGTGTTTACATTTTCAGTGAGGAAATTTCTTCTAAAATCCAACCAAAACCTCCCCTGACAACTTGTGTCCACTTCCTCTTTTCCTTTCACTAGTTACTTGGAAGAAAACACCCACCTCCGTATAACCTCATCTCAGGTAGTTGTAAAGAGTTGTAGAGATTCAGACTCCTTCCTCTCAGCTTCCTTTTCTCCAGGCTAAACTACCACACTTCCCTCAGTTGCTCCTCAAGAAACTTGGGCTCCAGACCCTTCACCAGCTCTCTTGCCCTTCTCTGAACTCTCTCCAGCACCTCAATGTCCTTCTTGTAGTGAGGGGCCCAGAACTGAACACAGCACTCGAGGTGCAGCCTCACCAGTGCTGAGCACAGGGGCACCATCACTGCCCTTCTGCTGGCCACACCATTCCTGATACAAGCCAAGATGCTCTTGGCCTTTTTTGGCCACCTGGGCACACTATTGGTTCCTATTCAGTTGAGTGTTGACCATCACCCCCAGGTCCTTTTCCTCTGGGCACATTCCAGCCACTCTTCCCCAAAACAGTAGCACTCCATGGGGTTGTTGTGACCCAAGTAAAAGACCCAATACTTGTCCTTGTTGAACAATTGGCCTTGGCCCACTTTCTCAGGTCCCAGTGTAGAGCCTTTCCATCCTCAGGGGGACCAACACTCCTTCCCAACTTATTGTCATCTGCACACTGACTGAAGGTACACTTGATCCCTCATCTGGATCATGGATAAAGGTAACAAAGAAAGATGGCCCTAGCTCTGACCCCCGTGGAATACCATGTGTATCATGTTTAACTATACCCCTAATGAAGTTACCACTTTGCACATGATGTGCCTTCAAAGCAGACAATGAAATTCAATAAAATTGTGCCCTCCCTCTTACAATACAGTTGAGATATTCAGACAACCTTCCACCTCAGCTTCAGTCAGCCCCAAATACTGCCATCAGCATTGCTTACAAAAAGAAAAAAAAATCAAACTGCCAGAAACTGTTGGCTTTTAACTCTCTGTTCTCTTTGTATGTTGTTCTCTTTTTTATACTCAGTGCTAAGGTAAATGCTGGGTATGGGATTTTCCCTCACTCACAGCAAAGCTGTGCTGATCATGTTCACTTCCAACCTGGGAGTTTCTCAGCTGCATGTCAGAGATCACTGCACAAAAGACACCTCTGTCACCAAATATGAGCAGGGAAAACTACTCTGGATTTTTGACTGCCTGTCATTCCTTACTCAGAGCAGAGAAGGAACATTCAAGACCATCAGGATCCAGGACTAGTAAGAGATGCCAGCTGTGTATCATAAGTCATTAAGGCTCCATGTTATAGGGGTTTATATTATAAAATGTCACACCATCAGCCTTGTCTTTCTGATACTCAGAGGCATTAATTTGGACAAGGAAGTGAGTGGAGCTTAGTGTTCATAGCCTTATAATCTATTTCTTTACTAATTTTTGCCATATACTGTTTCTAGCTGGCTAGGACATCAGTTCTGTCTGTTCTGATTAAACCTCCCAATTTCTTGAAAGAAATTATTATTGGTGCTCTTACTGGAGAGATCATTAAAAAAAAAAAAGAAACAAAAAAAACAAAGCCAAAACCAAAAAAACCCAAAACAAAACAAAGCCAAAAAAACCACAAAAAACAAAAACCAAAAAAACCACACCAAACACCTGTACACACAGATCTTATCAAGCACTCACTTTATACCGAAATTACAATCGCACAACTTAATACCATAATCCAAAATACAGTATCAGGCAAGTGTGCCCTCCTCCCCACCCCTATCATACCATGCTTTCCTTCTTCCTCTCAACACTTGTGCTTAGATACACACATTTCAGTCACAGCTTCACCTTAAATTCATGGATGGTAGGATTTTTGCCATACTTCACACTATTTGGAGTCGATGGGATGATACTCTCTCTTTGAAGAGTAACCCTTTGGACTACAAAGATACAGAGGAGTTCATTTTATGTGTGCTTCCTAGTCCCAGCTTTAGAGCAATGATGGCATCCTCCAATTTGCCTTTTAAATGCTATTGTCTCATTTATCCCTCTTGTGAAATAAATAAATAAATATATAAACAGATAAAATCCAAAGCTAAGACACAGGGTGAATGCTGGAAAATAGATTTGCTGTCTGAGTTGCGGGTATTTTTGGTTGCTATTTGCTTATGTAAGTCTTGAAGCTTGTCCTTGTTTACTGCATTGAGCAGAGCTGGAGCAGACCATCTCTCACTGCTGTCCCTGTGCTATGCTTTTTCTACAGCTTTCACCTCCCCTTTGGTGCCCTTCATTGTCACCTAGCCCTGATTTAATGCATTTTTCTTGTCAGCAAGTCTCAGACCATTAATTCCCTACAGTCCTCAGACCTCCAGCTGTCATCCTGCCAGGATGGTCTTGGAGTTCACTTTGCCTATGGATTGTCCATTGCTCCCCCAAGAGTCATTTCAAAATGCTGCATGAATGGTTCACAGTAATATGGAACAGATTCTTTCTCAATGCTGGACCTGAACAGGCTGGAGATGAGAGGGATGACAGGAAACCCACAATCTTCAACCAGATGTGCAAGTCCTACACCTGGGGAGCAACAACCTCAGGCAGTACCATATGTTGGGGGACACCCAGATGGAAAACGGTTCGGCAGGAAAGGACCTGGTGGAAACCATATTAAATAAAAGCAATGTGCCCTTACTGCAAAGATGGTGAATATTCTCAGCTGCATTAATAAAGTATTGCCAGTAGGCTGAGGGAAATGATCCTTCCCCTTTATTTAGCACTGGTGGGGCCACATCTGAAGTACTGTGTCCATTCTGGGATTCCCAGGACAGGAGAGACACGGATATACTGGATAAAGTCCAACAAAGCACCAGAAGGATAATTAAAGGACTGAAGCAATTATTCTATGAGGAAAGGCTGAGACAGCTGGGCTGTTTAGTGGGATCTTAGCAATGCCTATAAATATCTGAAGGGAAGGTTCAAAGAGGACAGGGGCAAGCTCTTTTCAGTGACAGGACCAGATGCAGTCAGCATAAATTAAAACTCAGGACGTTCACTCTGAACACCAGGAAACACTTTCTTCCTGGGAGAGTCAACAAGCACTGGCATGGCTTGCCCAGGGAGGTTGTAGGGTCTCTATATTTGGAGACAGAAAAAAAAAACATCTAGTCAAGGTCCCAGGCAATTGGCTTTAGGTGGCCCTGCTGGACTTGGACCAAATAACCTCCAGAGGTTCCTTTCAATCTCCTTCTGTGATTCCATGATTCTGCTTGAAAGGAATAATAACTCATTTCCCTCATATGCTCTCCAAACCAGACTAAGTTACAATGTCAACATCAGCTCATCTGGTCACATTATTGGAAGCTTTAGGGGAGAGGGTGGGGTTTTTACATTGGGATATTGTGAGTGACTGGGAATATCATGTGAATTTGGGATGAGGAGAATCAAGATTGCCAGATTTTATTGCTAGTTCTGCTCCTGCTTTGTTGGACGAAGTAGCTTAACCCCCTTGTGCCTTACTTAATCCACATGGCTAATGCAAACACTTTTTATACCCTTATATAATTACCTCACTGGATGAGGTTTATCAATTAATGTCCTGAACATGCTTTGAGATGATTATGTGAAAGGCACCACATGTAGTACTGGCATCAGTTATTAGCAGGAGACAGATATCATCAGAGGAGAAATATTAAACACAAATATTACTTATTTAAATCTAGCCTGTGCTGTGTATGGACACTGGCTAATGCAGTGCCTGTTTGAACAGGGCACTGGCTGTCTCCAAACCTCAGGATAAGAAACTCAGACAAAGTATAATTAAAGGTGTAAGTTAAAACCCCAGTCATCAGTGTTTGTTGTCTTCATTGAAGCACACTTTCTCATGCAGTCCCTTCAGCTATGTGTTCCTCTGTCTCCTGACCAAAAATCAGCAGCACTGCTTTGAAATAAATATTTCAGTCTTAAATCATTACAGAATTTTCTTAATTGAATTACAGGGTTTTTTTTTTCCAGAAAAGCAATTAATTTCTAAATAGCTCAGCCAAGGAAAAATTCAAGCTGAGGAAGTGGAAAATAACTGATCACTCTGGAAGAGTTGCAGCAAAGCAGCAACAGATCCTGTGTTATTGATGACTTGTAGGGAACCAGGCATCTTGGCTGGATGGAACAATTGCCACAAAAAGGGCAAACCCAAGAAACATTGTGGACGTGGAGAGACCACAGGACAAAGTGTCTGAAAGGGGAGCTCAGCATGGTTTTGAAACTGTGTTTGAAATAACTGAATTTTTAAAAATAATAAATTGAAAGCTAGAACTTTTAGATATATTCTGTCATAAAGCCAATTTCAATCTCAGTTATGAATTCTTGACTCTGTTTATTAAATTAAGTTCAGTGAGTGTAATCTTTACTTTTGATATTTCATTGTGTAAGAATTTGGTTGTTATTTTTTAACACTGGGAGAAATAGTGTGATGGCATCTGGAATACAGCCTCCAAGAGAGCTAACGTGCAATTAAGTGTACTTGAAGGTGGAGCTATAGTCAAATGGCAGTAGAAGAGGCAGCTATGCTAGTCTGGAAGAGACTTCTAGTATTCTATCCTCCTACTCTCTTTCAGAAAACCTATCCAATATTGCTCTTGAAAGAAGATTTGGTCTTTTTAGTTGTTGTTTTTTTTTAAGAAAAGAAGAAAAAATTATATAAATTGAATTTTTTGAGATCCTGTCACAGTCCTTCATGTGCTTATTCCTGCCCTTCATGATTCCTGCTTTGGTGACAAATCCCCAATGCTCCATTTTTTAACTCTTGGCAAAACTATTGGATATATGACAAGAAATCAAGACTGATCAAGTTATCCCCCCCAGAGAAGACAGCAGACAGAGCAATTGAACCATAAGGACTTCTAGAGTTTCTTGGCAATGCTCTTCCTGAAATGTGACATAGTGGTTAAGATAGGAATGCTTTTGTCCATTCCCTTTACAATTCCCTAAAAGGAGAACACAATCCTGCAGCCAAAGGAACCTGCAGGAGACAGGAGTGTAAGGTGTTTCAGTAAGACCTTTAAAGTGTAGCTGAACACTTCCAAAATTTCACAAACTTTTTGTTCTAATTTTCTAACATCTATATATTTCCATACCTTCCCTTACTGAAGGTTGGGCTTTTTTAACGTCAGTTATCTGTTGCATTGATGTAACAGCCTGCCAAAGTACCTGTGACAGCTGCCAGACTAGGGACTACAGAAAAATAATGAAAAAGAAGGTTTTGGGTCTACATCACCTACAAATAACCTAGGAGATATTAAATGCTGCATATTTTTCAAGGGCCACACATAAGACTCTAATGACTACCTACAAGAGTGCTACCATTCCCTTTCACAGAATCACAGAATTGAGGCTGGAAAGCTCATTCCTCCTTAAAGCACTGAAGATTTCTTTTAGGTAGTTATTTTAATTCTGGATTAAATCTGTGATGCAGGCTTGATTTAAGAAATCTCTTGCATTGGAAGCCAATGCCTCTGTGATTAAAGGCCACCAGAATATACAGGTTTTTTGAGCAATATGGTGTCCAATGAAGACTGTTAAAGCTCTTGTAATTTTTACCAAAGAGCTTAGTGAAAGAGAAGTATTGCTGAAACTGGATTCCTCTCCAAAAACAGGTTCTCTGGAAAATGTGAGTATTAAATTTTACTCAACACCAGGGAAGGCTTTCAGCCTGAGGCAATCCGTAAGTATGTGTTAGACTGTGCAATTCCTGATCAGGTTTTGGCTTAACATGAAGCACTTGGTAAGGCCTGAAGTAGCAGCACCATCAGCTCAGAGCCAGAACAAGACAAAGCATGACATGATGGCCATGAAGGGCTGAAGAATATGTTTATGAAACCATTATCACATGCAGCTCACTGTCTCTTGCAGCTGTCATCTTGACATATTGATTGTTTGGCAGTTTCTTCAGAAGCCACCAACTCATGGAAACGTTGCAGAACAAACTTCCAAGCCAGAGGGTATTACAGTGTCAGCTCACCCAAAAAGCTGTGCAAGCAGATTCAACAGCAGTTGGACTGCTGAGGCTTTTATGCTTCCCTGGTTTGGTACAAGGGACACTCACGTGGTGACAGAGGAGGGAAAAATAACACCATCGCTATCAGGTAACTATTTTGCTCATAGGCATTTAAGTTAAGACTTTTCAAGTTATGTATGAAAGACCTTGTGAGAAACCTCATGAATTAAATGATGAATTAGTGAATTCATGCATTAAACTATCCTGTACAAAGGGGATTAAACCCTTGTTCAGTGAGGTTTTTTCATTTTCTTTCTAAATTAGCTCATAAAATAAGTTTAATTTACAGGATATATTGTCCTCCAAGTATGAGAGAATGACATATGAGTTAGAGGGAATGAGTAAACTTCCATGAGCTTACATGGAAGGAAATCCTAAAGTTAGCACACCAGGTTATGTCTTACTGTAAATTTGAGTAGCCCGAGAACTTGATAATAGAACAGGTACATTGGGATTTTATGCAAATCTCCTGCAGTTTACAGTCTGCAGGTAAACTCTGTTTAATTATAAAGAAGAAGGCTCTCCACAGAAATGAGCTATCTCTTTTGCTTTTCTTAATCTCTACTGCTGCTTGCTCAGGCTATGTAAGATGGCAAGATCTGGTACTTAATTTCCTGACATTACAGACAAATCAGGTTTTAGCTGGCAGGTTAACCTTCCTTCATTATGTAGCATATGGGAAGAGATGGGAGCTTCCAGTGATGCATTTGAGCACTGAAATTCATCTCTTTGAGCCACCTTTTCCTTAAAGGCAATTTTAAGACTTTCTCTTTAACTTACCAAGTTTAGGAAGTCCCAACAAGTTAGACAGCTCCACACCTTGTATCTATTAAAAATCTGGCATTTATTTTTTTATTTTCTGTTTGATTGTTCTCTATTCGAACCCAAATATTTTGAAAGTTCCATTTTATAAATCTGATTGAAAGAACTGAAGAAGTGTTTCAAGACACATTGTGATTTGGCTGTTTAAAAATGTGGTTGCTCTCTGGGAGCCTTGTCTTCAAAATCATGTTTCAGATTTGTGCGCCCAAGCTTCTAAAGAACTATCTCCAAAAATACAATAATTTGATGCAAATATCCCAGTGTTAGCAACACTATTTTTTAAGATGGCTTCTTCACACACAATGAGTGATCCAGTCACCCTCACAAGGTGCACTGCTCAAAATTTCTCAGCAGTTGCTCTCCAGAACTTCAGAGTGGGTAGATGGATAGATTTCACTGAGGTAGCTTTTCAAAATGTCAAAAAAAAAATTAAGTTATTTGCCCTTTCAACCACTATTTCTTGGCTTGTTTTTCAGGTGCTTACTCTGCAAAGCATGCTTAAGGAAAAATTATCATCAGAGCTCAAGTAAGCTTCTGGCTGCTTTACTGAGGCCGTGGAGTTGTAGAACTGATCACAGGGAAGAGTGCACATTAAAAGAGTTGTCAAAATGAGATAATGTCATTTGAACAGTATTGAAATTAATTTTCTGAAAAAGGACCATTTGTTCTCAAAGGTTGAATTTGCCTTTATTTGGGCAAGAGTAAGTAAATCTGTTGAAGTGTATTTGGATTTAATCCTATCATATAAATAGCAAAGGCCAAATAAACCAACTCTGCAACTCAACTCAAAACAAGGTAGGAGCTTAAGAGATCAAATGGCTCATGCATGAAGATCCAAACATCAGTTTCTTGATGGCTTCTGTAGCAGCAGACACACATGGATGAATCCAAGAGGATGTGAATAACAGGGTATTGGGTCTATTAGGGAACATTTTTCTAACATTTTCTAACATTTCTTCTCCATGTCAGAAGGAGCCAGGTTATGATGCAGAAGGCTTCCAGTGGGACCTGTGGACCATGGAGAGAGGAGCCCACCTTGAAACAGGTCTGCTGGCAGGGCTTGTGATGGGGTGGGGGACCCATTCTGGAGTAGTCTGTTCCTGAAGGACTGCACCCCATGGAAAGGACCCTTTCTGAAGCAGTAAATGAAGACCTGTGGGAAGGCCCTGTGCTGGAGAAGTTCACAGCTGACTGTCTCCTGTGGGAGGAACCCCACACTGGAGCAGGGGAAGAGTGTGAGAAGGAAGAAGCAGAAGAAATAAACTGTGATGAAATGACCAAAACACCCATTCCCCACCCCCCTGTGCTGCCAGGGGAGAGAGAAGGTAGGAAAAATAATGAATAAACTTAAGCCTGGGAAGATGGGAGGCAGGGGGGAACTGTTTCAAGATTTTTTATTCTTTCTCATTATCCCACTGTGTTGTTAATTGGCAATAAATTAAATTAATTTTCCCAAGTCAAGTCTGTTTTGCTCATGATGGTAATTGCCAAGTGATCTCCATATCCTTATCTCTTTTTGTTGTATTTTCTCCCCCAGTGTTGTTGAGGAGCTAGAGAGAGATGGAGCAGCTCAGTGGGCACCTGGCAACCAGCCAGAGTACACCCACCACAGGCAGTTAATGTCTCTTAGCTGAACAGCAGTTTTAGGAGGTTTGGCATACTTACCCTGGGAAATAACCTGACCTGTATGTCCTGGTTTGGGCCAGGATAAAGGTGATTTTCTGTCTTTGCTTTCAGCTAAACGTCTCGTAAGTAGCTGCACTTGCTGAAATTAACAGCAAGTTTCTCAGACAGTGTCTGCTTCTGGGACTAATAATGCTTGATGTTTATAGTTACAGCTAGAGACTGGTGTGGAGAGTCAAGGACACTCCTCTGTTCTAAGGAATATTTTGCCCTCCAGAAGGAGAGGAGTAAAGAGGTCACACCTGCAGCCCTCCTTTGGGGAGGAACAGACAAGATAGATGTCAGAATTGACCAAAGTATTCTATCCCATACATGTCATACTCAGTATAAATTTGAGGGATCACGAAGGTCAAACCCCTTCCTGCTTCCCCTTCTTCACCTGTCCCTGTTTGCTTCAGCATCCTGGGAGGATTCCATCCATTCCTCTGCCTGTGGTCCTGATCCATGCCAGCCCATATCTGTGTGTTCCTGCCTCCAGTTCCCAACTGCTGCTGGCTCCAGGAGTCCAGCCTGGACTTTCCCAGAGCTGCCCTGCAGCCTCAGTGGTGATGTGAGAGTTACTGGGGAAAGGGGGGAAGGAACGTGGTATCTATTTTTCTGTATATTTGTATATATTTAGTAATTTTTTCCTTTTTAGCATTACTGTTTCGTTAAAGCTGTGTAGTTTAGTTTCCAACCCATAAGTCTCTCTCCCTTATTCTCCTTTCTTTATCAGGGAAGAGAGGGGAATTAATAGAGAGCATCTGTAATTCACTTTAATTGCCAGGCCAGTGTTAAACCATGACACTTGTACCCATGAAACTTGAGCCTGTGGTATGAAAATCACAACAGTTCTTTCAGCTTGGAACTTCTTCCTTTTGAGAAAATCCTTTTGAGAAGAAGTAGGTGGCATAATGGTTTGGCAGTAAACAAGAATGTTAGGCCAGATAAAATATAGCAGAAGTGATGTACTGGTGATTCCCATCAGACTGTGACATCTCCTCAGAGGGACAATGTTTTGCAGGTAACCTGTTTCAGTTTCCTCTAAGGCAAGAACTGTCTTTTGGACAGGAGGCAGACTGGAAGCTTCCCATGGTGCACCATACCCTAATCCCAGTGATCATCAGTAGCTAAAAGTATTCCTGTCCTCTTCAATCCACTACTTATTTTGTGTTCAATTAGCTAATTAATGACTATATTTGAACACCAGAGTTAGGCTCATTACATTTGTTTTAAATAAATTAATGATACAGACAAAATTCCTGTTGGTTGGTA
Organism: Heliangelus exortis; assembly: GCF_036169615.1. NCBI lineage: Eukaryota > Metazoa > Chordata > Aves > Apodiformes > Trochilidae > Heliangelus > Heliangelus exortis. The sequence continues at coordinate 10,369,547 of NC_092422.1, forward strand.
AAGAAGTAATTTAGAAAATTATTTTTCAAGGGTTCAATTCAAGCAATTGGCAAGAGTTCAGAAAAAGGCTCAGCTTCCATTGAGGCCATAAAGGCTTTTACAGAAACACTGGTCAGATTTTCAAGGCCGTTCACAACACCCCAAATTCCAGCCTTTTTGAAAATTTGCCTACTTTCTTGGTACAGAAATACCTGCTGAGTACCTCCTACAGAGGCAAAAGCCTGGAGTCATCTTCCTCCATCAGGAGAGGACTGTTCAGTATGTGCACATTGCCAATTAGAAAACAGATTTCTGAAGCAAAAAGCCATTTTAAGGAATGATTTTGCATTTCTTCCTCTATCCATGAGGAAAAAGGCTGGAAGGCAGGTGGAAAAAAACAGCAAGGTTTGATTTAATGAATGGATTAGCTCTGTACATTGGAATTAATCTATACTGTTAATTAAGAGAATGAATTTATTATTTTCAGAGCATCAGAAGTAACCAGTCTGATGAATTTTTGTCCTTTCACCTCTTATTATCTTTCTTCACCTCATTCCAAAAACACATTTCTTTCTAAAACTTTTATTAAAACCTTGGCTAGGATCATCCACACAGCACCAAGCTAATAAAGCCAACACAATCAGGCCTGATACTTTTCTTCCCTGTAGACAAAACCAAGGTTACAGTTTGCTTCTTCCATAACTTGCATACCAGTAAAGTACCTGTTCTTTGTCAATCCTTGGGTGATTTTATTTGCCCTCTTCTTTCATGTTCTCTCCCATGCTTTTGAATTACCTGACCCCAAACACCTTGAAACCCTTGAAACACAAACTTGTTTCCTGATGCTATGAAGTGAAACACATTCTGACAGCATTCTTAAATGGGTTGCAAATGTGGTAGAATCACAAAGATGATTAAGGGAGCGGAACATCTCCCTTATGAGAAAAGTCTGAGGGAATTGGGTCCCTTTAGCTTGGAAAAGAGGAGGGCAACCTCATTAATATTAATATTTATACATATGTAAAGTGGAATTGACAGGATGATGGATCCAGGCTCTTCTCAGTGATGGCCAATGATAGGGCAAGGACTAATTAATGGGTGAAAGCTGGAGTATAAGAGGCTCTGTGTAAACATAAGAAAAAGGGTTTTCACTATGAGGGTGACAGAGCACTGGCACAGGCTGCCCAGGGAGGTTGTGGAGTCTCCTTCTCCAGAGACATTCAAAACCCACCTGGACACGTTCCTGTGTGACCTACACTGGGTGATCCTGTCCTGGCAGGGGGGTTGGACTTGATGACCTTTTGAGGTCCCTTTCAACTTTTGTGATTCTGTGAACAAAGTAACTCTGAAGTAATCAGCACAATATGATTCTAAGGGTGATAGCCATAACTTATTTGCAGTATCAGTTAACTCTTTAAGTGTCTGTGGAAACTAGAAGATGAAGACTTCACGAACAAACAAAACAAAACAAAACAAAAAACAAAACCAAAAACTAAACAAAAACCCCCAAAACAACAATAGAAAAAGACCATCCCTAACCCCACACCCAAGATGAAAAGTTAGGAGAAAAAGACTGAGCTTGCTCCTTGTTGCTTAACTAAATAAATCCCTCTGACTGTGGCACACATTACAGTGCTTTATTTCAGCAGCATTTTCTAGAGGATCAAGTGTGATGTCATCAGCTAAGGTTGACTTCTGAATTCTAATGCTGCCTTTGCCACTGATTTTGTGTACAGCCCTTGAAACTTGCTTGTGACTGGAACTTTATGCTTTACTTATCTGATTGGACCATTTTCAATAACATGAGTGTTGAGGTTCAGCCCATGTCCATAGATCAGGATCCTGCCTGTGTGAGGGGTAGGGGCAAATGAGGACAGGCAAGGTTGGCTTCCACGAGCCTCTTTTCTCCCATGTAAATCCCACTACAGTGTGTCAGGACAGGTGTCAGCCTGTTACTTTGGTCTGAGGTAATGACTTAGCAGCAAGGCTTGAATAGTGGACCAGAAGCTCAACATGAGCCATCAATGTGCTCTTGCATCTCAGAAAGCCAACTGGGTCCTGGCTGCAGCAAAAGAATCACAGTTAAGGGGAGGTGATTCTCCCCCTCTGCTCTGCTCTTGTGAGATCCCACCAGGAATACTGTGTCCAGTTCTGGAGTCCCCAGCATAAGAAGGACATGGAGCTCCTGGAACCTGTTCCTCCTGGAACAGAGGAGAGCCACTAAAATGCTCAGAGGGCTGGAGCACCTCCCCTGTGAAGACAGGCTGAGGAAGTTGGGGTTGTTCAGCCTGGAGAAGAGGAGGCTCTGAGGTGGCTTTATAGCAACCTTCCAGTATCTGAAGGGGGCCTGCAAGAAAGCTGGGGAGGGCTTTTTACATGGGTGTGTAGTGAGAGGACAAGGAGAAATGTTTTAAAACTTGAAGAGGGGAGATGTAGGTTAGACATTAGGAAGAAATTCTTTCCTGTGAGGGCGGTGAAATGCTGGCACAGGTTGCCCAAGGAAGTTGTGGTTGCCCCCTCCCTGGAAGTGTTCAAGGCCAGGCTGGATGGGGCTTTGAGCATCCTGGTTCCTGCCCATGCAGGAGGGTTGGAACTTGATGATTTTTAAGGTGCCTTCCAACCCCAGCTATTCTATGATTCTATGATTTTATCACCCAAAGATGCCTTCTGGAGAGCAGAAGGTGTAATCCTGCTGGAAGGACACACTTCTATCCCTTCTACCAGGGATAAGCAGGCTGAGAGTTGGAATGTTGTAAATATTTAAAAAAACAACTTCAAAGTCAGGATGACCACTCCCTAAAGAAGCCAACCCTTTCTATCTCCATAAACTGTAAGAAGAGCAATGAAGGACTAGCTCAGCTATGGATGTCTCAATTCAGCATAATTTTATGATTGCATAGAATTACCTTAATGTTTTTTTTTTCCAACCTAATTGTTTCTATGAGAATGATTCACCAGCGAAAAATCACATAAAACCCACTAAATACCCTCAGGCCCTCGATGATCTGTGCTCCCCTTCATCTGTGTTTTGTCTTCCCTCTTCTTTGGGCTGTGGTTTGAGTTGGAGTAACTCACCACTGAACACCTCGAAATATCTTTAGGAAAGACAAAAATGATTGTTGAAAACTAATTTAATTTAAAATGACAGAAAAAGAGGGCTTACTTTTATAATCTGATTTATTAGTGGCCCCCTGTGAAGTATTTTGGATGAGAATCCAACCATATAAACACCTTCCTTTGCTTGATTTCTTACAGACCTTTAAGAATGGTTTTCTCTCATAGACCTTGTAATATGAGAGAAATTTAGTGATTTCATATTCTTTCTTTTTACAAAATTTAACCTATCACTTAACAGATGGAGCATGGAGTTTATGTGTTATCTAAAGAACAGAGAAAGGCAGGCTTAAGTCATCCTACCTGAGAAATTTCAGCTTCTTTTTTAGAATTATCTCTATTATTAAAGATTTTCTACATAGAAATTCATAGCAGGCTTATAAGTGGATACCAAAAGGGTGGGCAGAATGTGCCTTCAAACACCCCTATGTAAATGACTGGATGTTGCACAAGGACTGCAGAAAATGGGCAGTTTATTACCATGAAAACCTGGAGTTCTGTACATCCAGCCCCACTAAGAAGCCACAAGTTTGTACTAAGCTTTAAGTGTCTCAGGAGAAGGCTGGCCAGGCTTGCTCCATATGACCTTCCCTTGCCTTGGACAAGCTGGAGCCAGAAAAAAATGGCTTTAGATCTAAGAAAGAGAACAAAGAACAAGTATTTTAATGCATGTAAAATGTACCACGTATAGTAAATTTGGATGTAATGTGGAGCTGATGAGCAATGAAGAAAAAGTAAGGTGCAACAGCATGTTATCAAACATCTAAATATGATCTCATCTGGGTCCTGAAATTAAGGAGAGGAAACCACCACCGTGCTATTCATCCCAGCAAGTGACTCTGGATGCTGACAACTGGGCATTATCTCCCTCCTTCCCACCACTACAAAAATGAAAACATCAACCCTAGCACACAGAAGAGCATGGGAAAAGTTAGGCAGAAAGGATCTAGAAAGAAAGCAGAGTGAGGATAATAATTTTAACTGTATTTCTATCATTATTATATTATTACTGAGGATTTTACTGTATTGAAATCTTTTTTTTTTTTTCCTGTAATAATTAGATCTGAAGTGTAATTGATTCTTGTATTAGGCTGTTAGGATTTCAGTCATACTAGCAAGAAAACTTTGTTTGATATATGTTTCTTCTGAAATTCCCAATGTCCTACACATCCCCTATCACTTCCTTATCCTTTGTTCCTTCAAATGCACCTTTGGGCATGGGGATGCACTAAAAATTAATTAATATCAAATACAGTGTTTTTTCTAATTATTTTTTTTTCTTGGAGGGTAGATAAATTTTGCAAATACATCAGAACAAAGGGAAGATTACTTCCTGCTTTATTAATGCTTGTTTTTCTGCTCATATTTATTCCTCCTTATTATACATATGCTTTTGTTCCAATGCTCTTTTTCTGCTTATCTTAACTAAAAAATTAGCCATATTTCAGGAAACGACAGTTTAATGCTGTTTGTGTCTGAAGCCGGACAGTCAACAAAATAAAAATTCTATTTTCAATGCAAATTCTCTTCAAAATTATCATAATCTCTGTTTTCATATATCAATGCTTATAGCAGCACATTGACTAAATACCACATATTCAGAAACCTAGAATTAATCTTTTAATACCATTTCCTTTTCTAAAGCATATTTCTACAGCATATCGTACAAGCTAATTCTAGCCCAGTCTACACATATACAGAACCTTTGTTGATGTATGTGTACAGAAAAGAAAGCTGAAGGATGCAGGAAATCTAACAAAACAAAATAAATTATAAGTTGAAATTAATTTAATCAGAAAACTTAAAAGACATGAAATTTGAAATACCTGTGTGGGTTAATTTTTTAAAACATCCACCTCAAAATAAATAAAGGTGTGCTTGCTAGTTGTGCACTGTTTGGGGCAGAAATAATTCTTTTGTTCTTTGCTAATTCAGCAATTCTACAGAGCTGTCATCTAATTCTTTCTCTTGTAGTGCAGACGGATCCCAAGATTTGGGTTTATTCTGGGCTGAAGGAGGCTGCAGCTCTGAGCCTGTTGCCAGGGATCATCCTAAAGCACAAGGGCACGATGAAACTTCATGGCTCTGTGGTGCTCCAGTTCCAGATGAGGCTGCAGTCACATGGACCCTACTGCAGATGAATTCCAGACACAGGTTTAATAAACATTTATTTCCAAGTTTCCAACAGTTCAGTGTTTGCCACCATGTCTTCCTTCAGTAACATTTCAAAGGTTTTCCCTCAGCCTGTGATTAGCATTTTTGAAAAAAAAAAAAAATTTCCTAAATATTTCATCTGCCCTTTCCATCCTAATAATATCTTTATCTGGCTGGTATATCATCCCTTGGGTCCATCTTGGATTTTCAGGAACAGGGCAAAAAATCGTTGTCAGTCAGCTGTTTTCACAATATATTTGTCAGCTGTTTTCACAATAATTTCTTTATCTGACTAGAACATCATCCCTTGGGTCTATGTTGGATTTTCAGGAACAGGGCAAAAAATCATTATCAAAGTCAGCTGTTTTCACAATGTATTTAGTTCCTGGCTGTCCAGGCTGGTTGTTAGATTTCCTATGGCTCACCAGCAGTTGGCTGGTTCTGAGCACCAGAAGTATTTCTAAATAAAACTGGGAGTCAGGATTAGTCCGGGGCATTTTTCTCACCCCAATTCAACCCCAGAGTGAATTATACAGGGCCCTGAAAAGAAATAAAGCAAACTGGACATATCACAGGATTACTCATTTTTTCACCCTGAACTCCACTCCCCATAGGTATGCTTTCAAAAAGAGCATCCCCCTGTACCCTGGGCGTACCTGAGCCCCCATCATCTGACATGGCCACTCTGCCTCCTGTATTTTGTCACCATGGGTCTCCCAAAGCTGAGTTATTCTGCCAATGAAAGGCATTCCCTGAGCATCCACCCTAGCAGCAAGCAGGGAAGAGGCCGTGGCAGGCAAGGAGCTGAACTCATCTGGTGGTCAGAAGTGACTGACTGGGGAACCCAAAGCATCCCTGAAACGCCAGGGCTGTGGAGCACAATCAGATCTCCTGAAGCAGGCAGCTTCCCACTGCCACAAGAATGGCAGTCACTTCACTGCTTTACAATAAAGTTCCCAGTCTTAATCTGGTTTTGCCTCTTTAGCTTCTGACATTGTTGTGAAGACCATAACAAAAAAAGACTGTTTTTTAACAAGAAGTTAAAAAATTCCTTTAAACAGCTAATTCAGGAACCACGTAATTATTTGTCATCTAATTTCTGCTCTCCCACACGTACTTCAGTGAAGTTGATGAAAGTTTAGGCATCTAAAAGCTATTTTGGACTGACTTTAGTCTTCTAATCTGTCAAGAAGGATGAAAGGGGAATTCTGTAGTTCTCCAGTAAGAAGTGATCTCATTGCAATCCACTTATTTCTGCAATTACTTGTAGCTTATTAGGACTGAGTTATTTAGCTTAATTTTTCTCTTTTACAAAGAAAACCCCACTAGGCAGCTAAAGGCTAAAGTCAGCAAACAGGTAGTCAAAATAAACTCCTGTCACAACAAATAATTTGTTGTGTGCTGAGTTTTAACAGTTATTCATCTTCCCACTTTTAACTCAAGAGTCTTCAATTAAACTGCTATTCTCATCTCCTCAGAATTCTCTTAGCAAAGTCTTTTGCAGAGTCAGCACTCCAGAGCTTGTTAATCTGCTCCTTGTGTCGGTCTCTCATCTTAAAGTTATTAAAACTACAGTAGCTCCTACATTCCTGCACAGTTGTTGACCCGGAGTGATTTGTGGTCTTGTGCTTTTTGTTGACCTTGGGTCAGGACAAAAGCAGTATCCTAAAATTAAAAATAGAAGAAAGGAAACAAATGGGCAACGAAAGAGAAGAGAAGGCTGTTGCATCCTCCTGGCAGCCGTTACACTGATGCTGACAGTCACACAACTTCAGCTCCACACAGCCCTCACCCCTCAGTGCTGTGCCTGGCTGCAATGACCTCTGAGGCTGCTGAGTCCCTGGCAACCACGCTCAGGCTCTCTTGACAGGCATTTTCCATACTTATTGCATAGGATTCTTCTTTTCTCCAGGGTCTTGCCTTGCACCCTCATCTTCTTCTCTTGCAGCAGCTTCACAGCAGTTACCCTCTCCTCTCACCCTGCACAAGGATGGCAAAGCCTTTGAGCCTCATCTTCAGGCTGTTACTTCTCCAGCTTACTTCTACCAGTCAATCTCTACTCAATTTTTTTGCTGTCTAGATTTGTATTATGCTTTCAAGACATATGACAGCTAAATTAATGGCTTCAAAATCATGCCATAGATCATCCTGCAAAGAGACTTAATAGGTTTATTACAGCCTATTACCAAAGACTTTCTCTCTGGATAAGGTCAGAAAAGCTGAGCATTCAATAATTTATACTCTGTTCTGGGAAAGAAACATCACTAATTAGCATGTAAAGATCTTCATTAGCAGTTAGTTACTCAGGTCAGGTTTCTCTAGTTAGAATAAAGCAGAAAGTTAGCATAAAGCATTCTGTTTTCATATTTTCTCTCCTGGATAAATGTTGGTTACCTCAGGGAAACTCATCTCCTGTAGCTTAACCACACCAGGCTGCAGTAGAGTCATCTTGTCTAAACCAGTTATCCATAAGCCTTCGTGGGCCAAAGAGATACAAAAGAACCTCCATGAACAACAGAGTAATCCTGGCTGTTTATTGTCTCTCTTAGGATGGCCTGAACCATTCTCTGCAGGTCCACAATATTGTTCCAATAATCTGAGCAGAAGACAATTGATCTGGATACCAAAAAATTTAGAGTGCTTGAAGTTAATTGCCCCTTAGTGTACCAGTGTATCCTAATGAACCTCACACACATCAGATCTCTCAACAGAATATTGTGTACTATCTGAGTTTGGTGCCACCAGGCAACCCAGTGGACTTTGCTGGACACAAGCAATCAAAATATACTCCTCTCCCTATAAGTATTGATTCCTCTTTGCAATGACCCTTGAGCAACACCACTGTCCCCATATTCTGCCCTCCCCAACCCCAGCACATCTCCACACTCAGCTGTGGCAGATGCCTGAGGGACAGTCATAAGCTGATCACAGAATCACAGAATTGTTCTGTTTGGAAAACACCTTTAACATCATTGAGTCCAACCATAACCTAATGCTAACAACCATTAATCTAACTGTACCAAGTCCAATGATCAAACCATGTCCCTAAGCACCACAACTCCACATCTTTGAAACACCTCCAGGGGTGGTGATTCAGCCACCTTCCTGGTCAGCCTGTTCCAGTGTTTAATTACCCTTTCAGTGACAAATTTCCTTCAAATATCCAATCTAAACCTCCCCCTGGCAAAACCTGTGTCTATTTCCTCTCATCCTATTGCTAGTTACTTGGGAGAAGGGAACACCACTCACCTCACTACAACCTCCTTCCAGGTATCTGTAAAGAGTGACAAGGTCTCCTCTCAGACTGCTTTTCTCCAGACAAAACAATCTCAGTTTTCTCAGCCACTACTCAAATATATCTTTTGAAGATTTTTCCAGACCCTTCACCAGCTTTGTTGTCCCTCTCTGAATACACTGCAGCATTCCAAGGGCCTTCTTGTAATGAGGGGCCCAGAACTGAACACAGGATTCAATGTGCAGCCTCAGCAGTGCTGAGCACAGGGCACTGGTGTGTGGGCAGCTCACACACGGGATCCAAATGTCTTCCTCCCCGGGCTCTGCAGGGGTCAGAGGAGAAATTGCACATTTGTTCTTCACTTTGCTTCCCCATCTGCCCCTGCTCTGCCTCATTATAGCCAGAAATCTGCTGCTATTTTACACAGTCCCTGTGTTTTAAAGGATGCCAAACTGGAGCACTGCTGTCATGACTCTGACATAGGACTGCACAGCACTCAGTTATGCTCTTTACACCCCAAAGACTGATGTGCTGGAAACAACCAGTGCCAAAACATTTTTTTTTTCTGTCACCAGAGAAATGTATTTTAAAAAAATGTCATCCAACTGCTCTGCTTTTTATACTAAGAATGAAGCCACTTAACAGCAGATGTATGTTTTTAATTTTAAGGCTTTATAGCATACAGGGAATAAGGCTTTGTGCCCACCTTCACACATCCCAGCCTACCTTCTTTCAGGGATTTTCTCATTCAGGTGATCCAGTTTGGGGCAGGATGTTCCTGTGCCCCTGCGGGGCTGGAAAGCCTTCTCAGCCTTGAGAGCAATTCAGGACCATTTTGTTTGAAAAGGTTTTTGCCACAGCCTGCCTGTCAACAGCTGTTCCATGAATCTGGAAGTGTTTTACAGAATCATTCAGTACCTTTGCTCCCCTTGTACACATGGGAAAGTCATTGAGATCCTACAGAAACAGAACTAAGGTCCTCTGAACTGAGCACTCTGCCTTTTTTTCCATACAAGCTCCTAGTAATAGATCAGTTTTTGGTTTTTTTTTTTTCCTTAATGTATTAGTAAAAAATCCTTGAGGGACTGAAGAAGAGCACAAAATCATATTTGCTAACATTAAGATGTATCTGAACCCTGCAAACTGTAAGCTAGTAACATTTTATGGTTCCTTAGTATAAATGGCAATACAGGAATTTAATTTAGTATAACATCATTCTAGTGACTTATTGCCAAACAATATTTGCTACATGACAGAGGGAACAGCATGTTACTAAATTGATTATAACCAAGTTATCTACTAATCAAACACAAATTACATTTGATAGGAAATCTAAAGTGGTAAGGTACATTTCCCATGTCATGAGTGTTATCTATGTATACCTCAGGTAATGCTTATTCTTAGAAAACATTCATTGCTTTTTCTGCTACAGTACAGTGATACAAGTTAAGTGGTCCCATTCAAAAGGATTAAGTTGTTTTAATATCATTGACATGTATTGATGTGATTTAAAAATTACTTCAGTTCAGAAATTATCATTACTGCAGTATTTTGCTACCAACCAGGTTTGGTTGGTCTCTATGCTTTTGTTTTTCTTTGTTGTTTTTTGTTTGTTTTGTTTTGTTTTTAATTAGAAGTTATAAACCACTAATCACATGAAGAATAAAACCTTATGATACCACAACAGAAGGTATGGTCCTGGATGTATGCACCTGCTGGAGCTGTGAGTAAGACTCTGACATTGACTGAGTCAGTATCTCTGGTAAAATAATAAAGAGATTGATCAGAGATTGGAGTTACATTGGCCAGGGCATGTTTTCCACATTGGAATACATTGCATGAACAGCACAAAAAAAAATGTTTAAATGAAGATCTTTTTTGAAAAGTCCCAAAGATTCAACCCCTCTTACTTCTCCTTTGAAAGCCCTATGGAAAATAGGAAAAAGCCCCTTTTTACTTGAAGGTAAAAAGGCAAAAAATATCTTCCTAATACAGACTGAAGAAAAGTTCTTTCCTTCATTGGACCAGAAACTGAGAAGTATCTGGTGTATTTCTTCATGTAGAACTTCTACTGTTTAACTTTTACAACATGTCTTACACTATAAAAATGGCAGCACAAAGACACTGCAGCAATGTTGATGCTGATGGAAAGGTGGTATTATTTTACCCAAATTATAATTAAAGGTGAATGAATCCTAGAACACCAAAGTAACATCCTACCTTGAATGCAAAAAATAGTCATTGCCACCTGGCACATGGGGAGGCAAAATTCACAGTACAGGGGAGAGGAAGTTTTCTGTCACAGTTCTTCCCAAGACTGTGGTGGTGAGAATTAATGCTGCAATGTCAAGTACTGAAACAATAACCAGTCAAGACAGACAGCTTCATTAACAGACTATTAGTGAATCAATTAACAAAAAATCTCTTTTACAGAATATGAGGTCAGGGAAAATTGTGCACAGAGGGCTGCAAGAAACATCCCTCAAACGGATTTTATTGTCTCCAAGGATGCATTTACTATTTGTGGAATGAATATGCTATATATCTCCTCACAAAGAAGGAAGAAATATTTAAAATGATACCAAAATACTTACTATGCAGTCACCCAGGGAAAAGGCCACACATTTCATCCAAGCAGTCATGCATGAGCTGATGCTGTACAATAATGAGGAACAGGTCACGACTTTACCCTCTGGTGGCCCAAAGCCTTCATGGGTGTTGCTGGAAGTTGATCTCAGTCATTCTGCCAGAGCCAGGCTGCTGCCTGCAGCCTCCCAAATCCAGCAGCTGAGGCTCTGCCCTCTCTTGGTCCTTCACCCACAAGATCAAGTCCAGTCAGGACATCACCTCCACTGCCTACCCTTTCACAACTGTGACCTTGGTGCCTTTGCACCACTACTATTATTGAAAATCCCTCCAAGATAAATAATTTTCCCCCTGACATACATGTGGAAAAGCCACTATTGTGTCAGGTTCTATAATAGGTTCACTGCTATCTCTGCTTCTTCTTTGTGCTCCAGATGAACAAGCCACCAATTCATGAAACCCTCTGGCTGCTCAGCACTGCTGCAGTCCTGGGGGATGTGGAACATTCAGAGTAGCAAGAAACACCAGTGAATTATTCACTCTTTCTCTCTTGTGCCTGGATTTTTAACATCTGGCATTGCAGTGATCCTATTGCCAACCACCCTGGAGAACATGAATCAGCCATCCCCCTCCCCTCCCTTTCTCTCAAATCACAGACTGTAAAAAAAGGAGGGCCAGGAGGAAGGTATAATTACAATAACTAAATGCTGGGGCTTCTGTTTAAGTTTCCATTTTAATTTTTCCTCTCTGCCCCTGAAATTAAGTTCTGACAATTATTTTGCCTTTGAGAGCAAACAATTGATCCAAATATGATTTTGTGATAAAAATAAAGGTGAGTGAGCAGAAATGCCACTAGCTTTAGAATCTGATAACCTTACAAACACAATTACTTCTGTCATAATGCTTTTCTAATTCTTTTTACAGGGAACTGAATTTCACTGCCTTTATGAACAAGCAGAGCATAGTTCTAGAATCCTTGAAAAAATGGTCACCAGTTTGTTCAAGCATCCCATGATATGAGCTCCAAAGGAAGAAATCTGTCCCTGTTACTACCTTCCTTCACTTCCCCAGTGCCCTTAAAAAGGCAATGATCCCAACCTTATTTGATTCCAAGCGAGCTCATTTCAAAAGCTGAGATGGAGGATGAGGTATTTATTAATTGCTCTGAACAGCATAATAAAGAGAGGAACAAAAATTGATTAAGAGGGAAGTAAATATTTTCTTACCTTCTCTCTGAAAGAAAGTCTGCCTTAGTAAGCAGTGACGGAAACCAAAGAATAGCCCACTGAATTAACCATAACTGTTCCAATCCTGGCACAATATCAACAATTTGACAATTTTTAATAGAACCCAACTATTTGTAAACATGTGCAGTCACAGAGAATCTATTGCCTAAAAAGACCCTCTGGCTTTTATTACTTCGTAAACTTTGTCCATTTTGAAATATGACGAGAGAGACATGGCAGGAGTCTCTCTTTCCAGAAAATTATGGGATTTAAAAAAAATGTCTGAAAGGAAAAAATATTTTGGGTATCATTGACAGATGGCCACAGAAAGCACAGTAAGTATTCAAAGATATCCACTAGTCCAGGGGTAGATCCCCATGCCTTAGATGGGTAGAGCCAAGTCATCTGCCCCCTGCAAGGTATACAGTCAGCAGCTGTTACAGAGATGAGTAAACATCTCAACAGTGCATGAAAATTTTGTCAGTTCTACATTTGGCTTTACAAAAAAATTAGACAAAGCTGGCCTCTCTTACTTTTTTTCACTGAGTGAATTTGGAAATGTTGATTTTTCATTTTGATGTGCATCTTCAAAAAAACACATTTTGAAATTCATAATATTGACACACACTGTTTGCTTCATAGGAGATGCATAAGTCATTGTTAGAAGTCTTTTCAATCTTAATAGTATTTTGTTTCAGCTATTGCTTTGTATAAGCTTTGGATCTGTCTTCATTGCCTCCCCTGGGTTCTATATTCCCCTGGCTACTATCAAAGTACCCACAGTGTCCTTGGTAAGTCTCATAGTCAAACAAAAATCAACATGTGAAAACATCATATTACAATCTATGAGTCTCAAAAAAACAAACCATGGTAACAGATATGTCAAAAGGAAATGTGCTTCAGAGAAATGGACTCCGTTGTTTGTTACTAATTCAAAATGCTTTAGAAAACTTTCATTCATTGCTGTATTTAGCCAGTAGAAGGACATTTTGACTAAAAGAAATCTGATAAGAAATGTTTCAGTTTTATTTCCTTGTGAAAAGTTATATAAAAATTTGTTTCCTTGTGACAAACATGGCCAAAAAATCTTATTGAGATCTGAATCTCTCGACTATTAATGTCAGAGTCCATGGATAAGAAATGGACAATTCTGATTGTACTCTGTGGAGGGCTAAGATATGTCTTAGCAAATCCTTTATGATGACACCTATATGAGTGCAAATGCCCATAACCACTTGTTCTTACTTGTCTATCCCTGGCTTTCTCAGAAATAAAAAAATTTCCACTAGAAGGACAGGAAAAAAACCAAATTCAAGTGAAGACCATGACACCAAAGGCTTTTCTCAGGCTGGGGTTTTCTAAGGAAGAGAACTCCAGGTTTTGCATCCAGCAATGTCTGACATGCAACTTGAAACCAAGCATATGAGCTGATGAAGAGGTGGTGGCCATGCTGGGTTCCCTGTTGGCACACACTGTTTCACACTTGACTCTTTCACTGCTGGCAAGCCCAGAATTTTAATTAAAAATCAGTATTAATAAACCAAGACCCTTTCAATTGTAACAGTGGAGTTAGGGAAAACAATGGTTCTTCCACCATAATTCTCAATTTCTGTGGTGGTCATAGATCCATATAAGAGATGGAATTTTTTGTGTGTGTTAATAAGTTTAAGGGAGAGTCTCTATTTTTCTTGGGTAGATCAGTTCTGACTCTCTGAGTCATCTTGGGCCATCATTGTAACCACTCCATGGTTCTTAATCCACCATAACAGATACATCTCTTCCAACTCCTAAATTAACAAAATGCTTTTACACTCATTTAAACTTATTGATGAGACTCATTAAAGGCTTAAATAGGTGGATCACAATGATATTTATTGCTGTTTGCAGAACCTCAACTGAAAAATACAGTCTTCAACTGCAAAATATCTTCTCATTGAGACTGCAAAAATAAACCTTTTCCCCAAGCAGCACTATCCATGGCAATTCTATGCTCTAAAAAAGACAAGAAAGTACTAACTGTAATGCTTTTGGCTGTCTGCTGCTCCTATCACTCATACATCATTTAGCTTCCTTTTGGGTCGTGAAAACATCAGATAATCTGTAGAAGGAGACAGCTGGTTTGAACTGATCATTACCCATAATACCCTTTTTTATATTCTCTTGTGTGCCATCATGGTTCATCGATAATTTATATAGCTTTTAATTACACAATAAGGCCCAAGTGTGCATATTTTCTAAAGCTATTTTACACACATCAACAAGACCTTGTTCCCTTTAAGGCCTTGATGCTCGTATAGTAATGGATCTAAAAAACTTTCCCTAGAGCACCTTATTGCTTTTTCTTTACTTTCCTTCATTAGTCATTAGGTTTGCTCCTTGCTACTTTAGACAAGACACCTGTAGACAGTCCCATTCTCGGTGTCCCCTTAATTTTCAGCAGAATTCTTGGAACACAAGACTATCCTGATAATGATCTATATCACTCCAAATCTCAGGTTTGCCCTCCTGCAATGGTCAAGGTGTTTGCTGACTGAGAGGATAAAATACAACCAGTAAGCATAAAAACTCACATCATGTGTGTGCGTCAGGCAACATTTTGCTTCCCACAGCTATTCATTCCTCCACACCTGTGAAAATAGGACAGATTCACAAATATACCTTGAACTGGAGATAGTGGGTTTTTTTCCTTTACAAGTTATTTCTCTTTTGCAGAAAACTTTCCCTTTGTATCCTCCACAGTCTTCATTTCATTAAAGAACACAATAACTGTTATGAAGCCAGTCAATAACTTCCTATCAGTCTTCCCAACAGAAAATGCCTTCAGAAATGGAATCATTATTCTGACAAAATACGTCCTCTCCTTAAGGAAAAGCTAAAATATTTCAAAGCAAATTAACAGTAGAGATTAATCTTCTGATGTCTTAGAAGCTCATGCTTTTCTGACATACTTCCCAGTCAAAGCCATGCCATCCAATTCCATGCCACTTCCTTGCCATCCAATTTCAGACCCCTCCCCCCCGCCATAGACTAATTAGTGGCCTCTTTTTGCTTACATGTTGACTTGTTTTCTCAAACATCATGGAAATTGTTTCTGTTTCACACCAAAATAAACATTCAGAGGACTTGGGCATTGTCTTTGTGACACACAAAGCATCGGTATGACTAATAAGTGATGAACTTTTACACTTAAAAGCTGTTTCACTGTTACAATAACTGCAGATGCCTTTTGTCTTTTGCACAGGTCCTAATCAGAGCCTGTGCTAAGTCTCTTTCAGACAGAAGTGCTTCATGGATATCACACATGACCTTTTCAGGACCACATACAATTCTCCAAGTCTGGCTCCTGTGAAGCAAAGCTACCAGCACAGCCTTATATATCAAAAGAAAGTAGTGTAGAAGAGTTATCTGGATTTAAGGTGCAGAGCAATATAATGTTATGGATCTTCCTTCAAGATTTTCCACAGCTGAGATTCACAGCAAAAAAGTCCAAACTTCTTTGGAAACAATGAGCTACTTCCTAAGCCCTTGCAGAACACTGATGGTCTTGCTTAGTAAATTGAATCCCTATGCCCCAGCACACACCAGAGTGTGTGCCAATTTTCTTGTTACTTCTGTGTTGCCTCCAGTGGTATTTAATTAGAAATTATTTTTTTTTTACACAATAACACATTATGAGAAGACAAAAAGAATCCAAATAAACCAGTTCTGCAAAGGAAGCTCCATCGATTTTGGATTGAAGTTTAAAATTTCAGAACTTTCTGCAAGAAGTTTTCTGTATCATCACTCTACACAACGCAGACCCCAAGCAGATGGCATTTACAGCCCTTGTCAACATTTTAAGACTCTTAGTTGTGGAAAGTAAATTAGAAACTACGTTTTATTTTCTATTGGAATGCACAATAGGAAATGTTTCCAAATTACCTTTGGAAGATGCAGGTCCCTGTAAACAGAGAGCCCTCTTTGGGACCAGTGTGTTCTAGGATGATTACTTGGCTTGTCCATCTTCATCCTGTACTTGGCCAAACAATTAGTTTGGCAACATGCAGTTGTCAGGCTCTCCTTTGAGAAACTTATTGTTGCCTAACAGAATGTGTGGTGAAGATACGTGAATATTTAAGTTGCAACAAGCTAAGAGGGTTAGTAATTTTGTAAGTTGCATTTTAAAAAAGCATCTCCTTGGCTTTGATGCACAATGACACTCACTAATTGACTGAGCACGATTTTTAAAAAGAAAAGCTAGAGAAATGTACACAAAAAGCCTAGTGTTGATTCAATGTAGGAGAGAATTTAAAGAGGAAAAGGAGGTTCATCATCCTTACATTAAGAAACCTACAGGACATGCACATTTTTAGCAAAGTTTCATTAATAAAAGTAAAAGTAAGTGCTTAGAGAGAATGCAAATCAAATTAAATTAATTTGCTTACCCATCTTTTCACCTTTATCATGACACTTACAGCCACCCAGTAACTGTAATGGAATGATGGGATTAATGCCCAGTTTTCAACAATGTCCTCTTCACTGCAGTTATGGAGTTGACAGTCAGCTCTTGCTGGAGCATTCTTGAGGATCTGCAGTACAGAGTTACTAAGTCACATTACAATTCATTTTTCTAACTGCTGAATCATTTTCCCAGTCTCTTCTTTGAATATATACCAGATATATCACGTTTGTCACGATGCTAAGCTGACAGGAGTGCCTTATAATATCTTTGTAACATTCTTTGCCACATCTGTGGAGAGGTGGTATTTGAACCCAGATTTCTAGAAAGAAAGGGTCAGTGAGTTGGCCATTAATATTGCCTTTTCCCTAATGATACAAACATTTTGTGTACACATTATGGACAGCCATACATCCACTCAGCATGACCACAGAATAAAGATGGTAGTAAGAATTGCTTTATTGAAAGAGTGGTCAGGCACTGGAACAGTCTGCCCAAGGAGGTGGTGGAGTCACCATCCCTGAAGGTACTTAAAAACCACATGCTCTGATGGCCAAGGTTGCAGGGGGGTTGGGATTTTGGACTTGGTGTGTATAATTGGACTTAGTGATCTCAGAGGTCCTTTCCAACCATGACTATTCTTGTGATCTTTGTCCATGATCTGCCCATGGGCTGAGCTACTGTCAGCAGTTCACATCTCTCATGAGACATACCTGACAGGAGTCCTCAGACAGGGAGGAGAATGGGGCCAGGCTCAAAACCCTGTGTTTGTGATAAAAATCTTAAATCAAGGCATTGTCTAATAATAAGAAATTGGGCTAGGCAAGAGAATCAGATGCCAGTTCCATCTTTCCAGACTGTCAGGAATGTTCACATCTGGCTTGAGGAGGGTCACCTGAAACTGCAGGTGCCTGTATTTAAGCAGATCACCCCAGAGTCCCTTTATAGCTGATGAAGAGATCTCCGAAACAGTAAAGAATAATCCTGATTTTTAAAACAATCTTTAATTCAACATAAACTAAAGGAGTGCTCAAGGTGACCAGCTTAACCACAGGCACCTGCACTACGCATAAAAGCCAAGTGAGATGCAGCACACCCTTCTGTGGGCTTGAATGTCTTTCTGTTTGCTTTGAAAATGGAAAGCAAATAGTCTTTCCTATGTAATTGGCATTATGCTATAGTTCCAGTTCACATGGCACATTAATTTAATAAGGTGTAATTAAATTCTTATTTATAGCACCAGGTATAATTATGTGTATACTATGTAAGACAATAAAAAATTACTACAAACTCTTGGAGGTTTCTTGTGTGAGCATCGCTTGGTAACTTCTGGAGGGGAAGCACAATTTTCAATTTTAAGCGCAACTAAATTATTTTTTACTGCAGATCAATTTATTTGAAAAACAAGAAGAATTTATCAGAAGGAGATTTATTAGACTCTGACATAAAATGATCATAGGAGCACAACTTGTATCTGAGTATCAGTAAAAAAATTTATGATAACCACTTTGCCATAAGTAAAGTGCCATTTGATTTGAAAGTCTGAATTATCTAGGAGACATGGATGTAACTTGAAGATATGAATAAATCCTCAGAAATAAAATATAGGATACCAGAGGCTAATGCAGTAATGATGTTCAAACTTCTATCTTTACTGACTGGAATGACAATGAAGGTTCTGCTGGCTGTTGCAGAATTCCTTTACCAGCACAAAGCTTCTGAGCAAAAAAGCTGAAATCTTAGAGACAGTGAGCTTGAATTAGCTCATTAACTTCACTAAATCACACTAATTGACATCATTCAAGAATCACACATCAGGTTTGTCTGATGTCACTAGATGAAAACAAAATTAATTTTGACAGCAGTGGTAATTTGAGGAAGAGTTAAAAAAAAAGATTGAAGCCCATAAATGCAGAGGTTGTTTTGGAGCTTACACGATGCTAAGCTTAAGATGCAAGGGTGTACAGCACTTTTCTTAAGCTGGTGGTAGGCTGTGCAACACTTAGGAAAGCCTTGACTAAAAGAACTGGGTGGCAGGAATCTTCTTCCTATAAAAAAAAAAAAAATTAAAAATTACTACACAAAATGAAGAAGTGGCTTCATGCTGCCTTTTGCTCAGCACACTGGTTATAGTGACCATCTTTTTCTTCTGAGCCATTCATCTTCAGTTTGCAGCCATGCCTCACCTGGTATTTTGCCTACAAGCCTTTTCCAGGGACAATTCCATTGCTTGTCTCAACCACACCAAGGAATCTGGAGGATGTGAGCCCCAAAGCCACCACCACCACCACCACCACTGGCAGCATTGATGGGGTTGCTTAAGCAAGGGGGGCCCACAGTGGATTTACCTTCTGGCCCTGTGCCCAGCTACTTGCCAAACACTCCCTGTCCCCCCTGTGACCCTCCCTCCTGACACCAACAGCCACCTCCTATGATGTGCAGCACAAAGAGCAGGCAAGACTGAAAGCACCAACACTGCAATCTGTCCAACATCAGGGAATGATGTGATGATGTTAGTGAATGCTGGTGAGAAAGGGCAGCACATCCTGCACTCCTAAGAAAAGCAAAAAAATACACAGTGGTCTCTTCAGTCTGAACTCAGAGAAGACACCTGCCCAACATCGAATGTGGGGATTGGTTTAGGCTGCAGGTTCTCCTAGAGATTTTATGAATTGGAACCACCAATATTTCCTGACAACATGGAT
The DNA here is from genome assembly GCF_036169615.1 of Heliangelus exortis. Lineage (NCBI taxonomy): Eukaryota > Metazoa > Chordata > Aves > Apodiformes > Trochilidae > Heliangelus > Heliangelus exortis. The sequence goes on from NC_092422.1 coordinate 10,388,984, forward strand.
TTAGCAGCAGCTAAAACCGGGGGGATTTTAATGACCCCAACACTCTCCTGCCTGCTACCCACTCCAGGGCTGGAAATTCAAACTCTGAGAAGCTAGAGGTGACCAATGATTTGTTCCCAGGACACATGGCATGGATTACCCTTATAAATTCATATCCCCTCACTGAACCACTCAGGCATTTTTTCTCGTGTTTACAACACCTGTAACTGCTGCAAAAGCAACCACATGGGCAGACCCATTGCAAGTTCCCATTGAACCCCAGCACAGGCTGCAATTCTTTTCTCCCTCTGTATCAGTTTGTCTTCACCAGACAGCAGCAAGAACTCACAGTTCTTGGGCTACTTCTTTACTTTTTAGATTTTTTTTAGAGAAAGTCAGATGATTTGGGGGAAAGGAGGTGAGGTTTTTTTTCTTTTTTTTGCTTTAAGACAAATTATTCTTTTTCTTTCTAATCTTCATGATAAAGATGTTCTATATTTGTTTTCTATTCAGTTTTCCCCTTTCTCATGTTTTTCTTCTTCTCTCAGCAAAATACAACACTTTGAAGTTTTCTCGCCTGGAAAAGTAAAAACTGCTTTTTGCCAGTGACTCAATTTTATTTTCCATCAAAAGAAATTTCTCAGTTTTTTGACAGACAATGAATTTACTCTGCACTGCCCAGAACAAACCAGATTTCACAATGGAGGGCAGCAAGAGCTGTAAGATTAAACAGTGAAAAAAAAAAAAAAGTAAAAAAAAAAAGTAAAAAAAAGTAAAAGTATATCACTTTTGGTGAGAATGCTACCTATATGATCACTGTGGTTTCCTGATAGGAAAAAAACTCACCAAAACTTCCATCTGACAAAAACTTCATTTATGTCTGGAGAATTTATAGGTAGGTACTTACCTAGGAGTCAGGAAATCTGAATTCAATTTCTTATTTTACTATTAATTTCTAGCTTGATGCTAGTATATCACATAAAGCTTTCTTTAAAGGACAGTTTCTTTCACAGGAGTTTTAAATAGCCCTGCCACATCATGCAGGTCCCAAAGAGAAAATTTACAATCTTCTGCAAATTCAGACATTAATCTCAACTCTCTAGTCCTTCATCTTTCATAACTCTTCTGATTCCCACATTTTAAGTGACTTGTCTCTTTATATTACAAGACTTTTGTTCCTTGTCTCTGTTGGGATGCAAGAACTATATTAAACATTTTCCAGTACCTCACCATATCAGGCCCAAGCTTTGAATCATTCAGCCGAAAACTAATACAAAATATTAAATGATTATATATATATTGCATTGAATTTTACTGAGGCCAGCAAATAGAACAGATTTATTTTATTTACTTACAGTACATGGAGTGAGTGAGTCTAACAACTGAAAATGAGGAAGCAGTACCCAAAATAGAGCCCTGTAACAAAATCAGAGCTGAGAACAGAGATACAAGCCAAAGAACTTCCCCAGAAACTAATCAAACATGTACATACCTGTGTCTGTGTAGGTGTATTGGGTTTACATGGCCAGGTTTTATTAGCAGGGAGGCTACAGGGGTGGCTTCAAGAAGAAGACACCAGAAGCTGCCCCGATGTCCGATAAAGCCAATTCCAGCCAGCTCAAAGATGAACCCACCACTGGCCAAGGCTGAGCCCATCAGTAACACGGTGATAACATATTAAAGAAAGCTTTAAAAAAAAAAAAATAAAATTCTGCACAACAGCAGCACAAAGAAAGGAGTAAGAATATGTGAGAGAAAAAATGCTGCAGACATCCAGGCCAGTGAAAAAGGAGGGGAAGGCAAGGAAAAAGCAACCAGTGCAATGAATTCAGGTGTAAGAGACAGGGACCTTTTAGGGAAAATTTAGTTGAAAAGGCAGTTGAGATTTTAAGAAAAGGAAATGTTTCCTTCTGTTTGAATGTTGCTTATTTTGAAAAATGGAACTATGGACACTCTTGGCTAATAAGTGAGGATGAAGTGGTTAAATATTTGTTTTCACCAACAGTTCCACTTCCTAACACACAGAACTCCAAACAGTGAGGAAAAGGGAGAAATAATGGCATGAAAAATATGTCATTTACCCTGTGCTGTAACTCCAACAAGAAGGTCTGTGGAAGTAAAGAATTCATGATTTGTTTAAATGGCATTGTCTCTTGCAAAATTTTCTCTTGAAACTCTAGAAAAAGGATTACCTTGTGTTCATTCTCACAGAGGAAAATCTTATTAAGGGTTCACCTCCAAAGAGGAAGATTTGCAAATTATTTTTGACAAGTACATCTGTTAGAACAATGACAAGGAAATAGGAGAGTGTCCAGCTGAGTGATTAAAAAACAGGCACTGCAAACACAAAGGACTGGAGGAACCCTGATAATCTAATCAAAGCAAATGGACCCCCTGAATAACCTTTTCCCAGAGCTGTCTCAGGAGACTGAACAGCCAGATTTGGCAAATTCTAACAAGCAGTATGACAAAAGACAGTCTTAAAATTAGGAACATCATTCCAGAAGAAAAAATCTGATGAACTTGCAGGCAACAAGGGCAGACCAGAGGTACTCAGCCATTCAAGTAGCCACAATATGGATTATTAATGCAGTGATTGTAACAGCAATTTGCTAAGGGTGCAGCAATTCATAAAGGGGTTCCAATTCATAAATGTCAGGATTCATGTCCTAGATGAGATCTCACTACAGTCTGGCTCCAATACTGTTTCTACCAATCCTCTTTGCATTTTCTTTAGCAATGGATGTCCTTGCAATCTTGGAAGAGGATTCTAATGATTGTCCTCTGTTACAGTGTCCTTATGCTCTAAAGACTATTTTGTATGGTCCAATATCTCAACAGCATCTTTATGGGTGGATCCACCACCCTAAAGCTGAACAATAGCTGTTGCAGTAGGTCAGGAGCACCTTCCAGTTTTTGGCTCCTTTACACTAAGAAGCTTTGACATGCTTGATTATGGCCAACTGAGGCCCCCATAACTGTTAGGGGACTGGAGCATGTGGTATCCAAGAAGACAGTGAGAGTTGAGTTTACTCACCCTTAAAAAGACTTAAAGACTTAAGAGTTAAAGACTTAAAAGTGTTAAGACCCTTAAATCCTCACCACAAGAGAAGGATTCTGTTGTCTTAGCTACCTCACAGGAGATTTAGAGAAGACAGATCCAGATGTCTCAGGAAGTGCACAGTGATAAAAAAATATAAGGGTAAAAAACCAAGTGGGAGCATGAAAAATTCCAGATAGGTCACAGGGACAAAAAAATCCCCATGAAGATGGTCAGACATTGGAAAAGAGGCTCTTATAGGCTGTAGAATCTTGTCCTTGGAGATTTCTAAAGCTCAACCTAGCAATGTAACCTGCCTAAAGACTGTCCCTGCTTTGAGGACAACAAATACCCCAAAGGTTCCTTCCAATATATGTGGCTTTATGAATGGACAGGGTTCCAGATGATGGAATCCAAGCATGGGACAGAAGCTGCAGTAACCCTTAAAGTACCCAACCTGGTAGTAAAATACTAGCACCACTTTGGGAGCTCAGCCTGGAGAAGAGAAGGCTCCAGGCAGACCTTGTAGTACCTGGGGGGGGCTTCAAGAAAGCTGGGGAGGGACGTGTTACAAGGGTGTGGAGCAACAGGACAAGGAGCAATGGCTTTAAACTGAAAGAGGGGAGATTTATATGAGATATTAGGAAGAAATTCTTGACTGGAGGGTGGTGAGACACTGGCACAGGTTGCCCAAAGAAGTTGTGGCTGCCCCCTCCCTGAAGTTTCTCAAGGCCAGGTTGGATGGGGCTCTGAGCAGCCTGGTGGGAGGTGTCCCTGCCCATGCAGGGGGTTGGAACTAGATGAGCTTTAAGGTCCCTTCCAACTCAAACCATACTATGAATCTATGGATTTACACCTACATAATACATCATGGGAGGCTCTGGGTTGGGTGGATTCTCACCAGAGATTAAGTAACCATAATCATCCCCCCTGCTCTCTGGGCAACACTTTGTTTCCTTCTACCAACCTCTCAGCACTTGTAGCCACTCAACTGTTCACATATTCACAGGGCCTTGTCTAAAAGGGCCTTTCCTTTGCTTTAAATGCTACTGCAGTATAAATGTCACGACTCTTACTACTACCCACAACCCTACCCAGTACTGAGCCTCCTGCTGCTTTTTCACTCTGTAGATCTTTTTTTTTTTTTTTTTTTTTTTTTTTTTTTTTTTTTTTTTTTTTTTCCTGCTTCTGGCTCTGGACCAATTCCTTTTTAAAAACTCCTTTTGAAAGGTTCAGCTTGAGAACACTATTCATTAAATACTGACAGCAGGTTCATACCTTCAAAAGCACTGCTGCAGAGCCCAGAAACTCCCTGGCTTGATGAAATGCCTCACAGTTTTTAAAAATGACTCAAGGAAAAAAACATCCCAGCTTTTTTTTTCCTCTCTCCCCGGTAGTTCAGTCACACAAATACATAACTAGACGTGTGAAAAGGCATTCTGTAAACAAAACTATATAGAATAATGAAACCTGTTGCTTTGGGTTTGTACAAGTTCTGTGTCAATTGTGTGGGAGAGGTCAAAATCAGCCCTGGCTTAAGCTTATGTGAATGAAGACAATTTTTTTGTTTGCTGTCTAAGATGCTGTCATGCACTCTGTGGAAGAATGGTACCCCTGGATGTGCAATGTGGGACATGCAGCATGCATCACCAACAGAGAAGCTTTCAGAGAAAGATGTACAGGAGATGGAAGGATGCAATCATCTGTACAAACTACTCAAGTATTAAATTGATTGCTGCTAAATTAATTGGGCCAGAGAAAGGAGATAGCAGGCTGGCAACTGAACACTGCTTGGATGGATGCATATTTCACAAAAGGCTGGAGTACAGTGCAAGATAATTTATATCAGTGTCAAAACCTAATTCACTGGACTGTAAAATTGGAAGAGCTGAAGGAGGGTCTGAAAACTTAATGCTATGAGTTCTTGGTACCTCAGAAAGACTGATAATTAGAGAAAGGCCCCCAAATCTGGTTTTAGTAAGAAAATGTAATTCTTGTAACTTTCTTCACACTAAATAATCCTTATTCACTAATATTGCCATCATAGCTCTAATTCAGACCTCTCTGTGGAAGGGTGGGAAGGATTTAGAAGGCTTTTTTGCCATCTCTTTTCAGGGACTGATTGATTCATGTCTGGTGTTCTAGCCAGTGTAACTCATATATAGATATAATTATTTAAAAATATGTATCTGTGATTATTTAAGTTTCTCCTTTCTTTATCCCCTTACAAAGCAGCATAAAGTAACAAAATCTTAAAAAAAAGCAGAAGTACCACCTCCCTATTGCAGAGCACATATGTGATGATCATTCCTGCCCCATTCCAACAGCAGCATCTCTCCAGCAAATGGTTTCCCATCCCCCTGTATCACCTGCAGGAGAGTTTGGAAGGAGCTCACAGATCCCAGTGCCATTTCCTCCAAAAGAGGCTCCATCTGGTGATGAGGGGACATAACCTAACTTGAGAAAGTACACTTGGAATAATCCAAAGCTTCAGAATAGGAGAAAGTGACTGTTCCTGGAGCCTGCTTTTCTCAGGTATATGAGACTACCAGAACATTTGGCATGAATCTATGGCCTCTTCACTGGGTGGCTCACACTGCTGCCTGCCCATTAGCAGTGCAGAAGAAAAGGGCCCTTTCAGCAGCAATTGCAGTCTTTTCACTACAGGGAGAAGCAGTTTACACTCTTTAAAATTGCTTACTCCTGAAGCATTTCTCATTATAAAAGGCTGAGGAGGAAATTACAATTCTGCGATTTTTTGGTTGTTGTTTTTTTTTTTTTTTCTTTCACTATGCGAGCACAAAATGAAATTATTCCCTTAATGTATTAATGTGGTATCTGCAAATAAACGTGATATAAGATCTGGGATAAAACCAATGCTGCCTAAATATCTGTGAAAATCTGAAGAGAAAATCGGGCAGGCTAAGACAGGAAAAGTAATTTGGTTCAGATACTAGAGCTGAGGTAATATGATTCTTACTCCTTCTTCTTTTTCCATCTTTCTTTCTCCCAGGAATAGTTTATTCATCGTAAAATGGGGTTTTGCCAGGACCAGATGTTATTAAGTAGAAATCCCTCGTGTCTGGGTAAGTGTTTTACTCACTAGGCTATTACATAAAAAGTTAATATTGCAAAATCTGCCCTTACTTTCCTGAAAGCAAGGAAATGTTGTATTATCCTTATCTGAAAGGATGATAGTTGCCTAGGCCCAGAGACATTACAGGACACATTCAGTCTCTGAGATACAGTGATACATTTAAGAAACCTAATATTCAGGATAGAAGTAGGATTAAAAGCACAGTTTTTTCCTCCTCATCTCTGTGAGTTCATCCCAGAGAGACTGAGGCTCAGTGGCATGGGAACACTCCAAACCAGCCTCTTAGGGTATGGCTAGACAAGGCACTCAAGGTCATCAAGAAAGCCTGCAAAGAAAAGACAGACTCATCCTAAAGAAGCACTTTAGAAATACCAGACCAGACTTGTTAAGATACTAAGAAGTAGGAATGACCTTCAGCCTCTTTCAGATCTACCCCCATTTGAAAGGCAGCTCTTACGTCTGTGTCTTCCTCTCTTTACCAGAGCTACACTAAGGATGTTTGCAGTGATATACCCACAAAAATTAAGGATCCATTTAACATCTGAGCAAGGAACCTAGTGCCTAAACCCTATTCTAGTCTAAACTCTTCAAGAGCACACATGCGGGAGAAGTCACCAACCCACATTTTGACCAGGGCAGGGAGCAATTCAGTGTAATAGGGCATGGGCCAAGATACTTTCATTTTAGGGTTTTATAGGCTGGTTTTCTCTGAGATTTTCCTCCTTTCCAGGTAAAAAAACAATGCTTGCCACTGGTGTTTGGGCATGGCCTGGCTCTCAGGATTCACTGACCCCTGTTGAAGTAAGCAATGGCTATTGGGGCAAAGCCTCTGGTTTCTGCCATATTTTAAATTAAGTGTTAGGTGACAATTGCAGAGAGCAGCCACATGCCTTCTGCTGGCTACACAAAAATCAATGACCATTAACACTATTGACTGTGTGACAAGATGGTTTTAAAAAGTTTGCTAATTGCCCCCTTTTCCTCAGCCTCTGTCTAACCACTGCTGCTCCCTTCACAGCTGCCACTTGGGCAGCCTTCAAAGTTAACACAGCCACCAGCAGCAAAGGAGAAGCTGAAAATACCACTTCCTTTTTAACAGCACAGCAATCCTTACTCAAATCAATATTTTCATATATATTTTCAAGAGTTTCTTCTACCTGTCTGTGTTTTCTGTACTTGAAGTTAGGGATTAAATTATAAATGCATCTTCATATACAAAATGCATTGTGCACCAACAAGATTTGACAGAGACCCTGGACATACTGTGATCATTGCCTGCAGTTAAGCTAAGGGGTTTGTCCACCCTCTGAGAAGAAAAATGGTACAGAAATAACAAACCAGTGACTCCATAGGCACACAGTGCCATGAAAACCCAGAGCAAAGCAAGGCACAGATCAGATGAGAGTTTGCCCTGTGCTGGCTGAAGTCAAACCCTGGTTCTCAGCTACACAGAAGTGGTTTATCTGTGCTATGTGAGCTGCATCAGGGTTTTACTGACACAGGCTTCTCCTCATCACCAGTTTCACAGTCAGCATGGAGCCTCTGCCTTGCTGATACACTTTGGAAGTGGCCAAGAAGCTTTCCAACCTGCTGCCATCAGAGGATCTCCCTTCATGGATATGTCTCTGAATTCACAAAATTCAGAGAACGGGGGCTAACACCCTGATCTCATGAAGGATTACAAAGAAGCAGAATGGTAAGGAAGAATTTGTTTCTTCTGTAATATTTGCTAAAGAAATTGGACTACTTTTCACCTAATGTTTCCCAAAGTCTGCTATGAAGTGCCAGCAGTCCTTTGAGCTCAAGAAATCAGTGAAAGGCAGCTCAGCACGTAATGCAAAAGCCATTTTGAATGAATAAGTGCATTTCCATTAAAAAAAACAAACAAACTAACAAACCATCTCTAACAGAAACTGATTATAGTCCTCATATCCTTGGGCATATAAGTAGAAAGAATGTATGCCATACATAATTTGTTTACAGATGCAGCCTTCCAAAGATCTAATTGCACTTTAATGGTAACAAATAAATTCTCAGTAATGGCTCATTTCCACTAGCCTTCTCAGAAGGCAGCAGTCATGAACAATGCTTTAACAAACTGCCACACTCAGCTTTACCTTCAAATAATGCCAGAGCCTGATGAAGTCAGGGCAGTGAGGTTTATCTTACCGAAATTTAGATTTCCAGCCAGGTATGTCAGGTTCCAATTAGAATCTGTGGAGAGAAACACCCTTTGAGATCATGATTCCTTGAGCCTGTTTTAGTGATTTGCTTTAATGAGATGCATCAATCCAACAGGGCCCCTGCTCCCTGGGGCAAACAGAAGCAGTCCCATATGACTGGCCAGATGTGGGTCTCTAAGTGTGGTTAAATGAATTCTACTCTCCCAGGCTTTGCATTGACTTTTCAGGCTCTGCATGAGAGGTCAGCAATATCTTATAGTAGGGTTAACCAGTCTGGACAACTTCAGTCCTGAAATCACCCATTGCATTGCAGTATTTCATACCTGAAATAAAGCAATGTCCTTTAGCCAAGCCAAAACCCATTTTGCTGGAAGACACTCTTTTCTTATTGTGCTCCTTGTAACAGCATTAGATTCACTGCAGATTTTGACATGCCATATTTTTCCTAAGCTTTCCATTTTCTTTTGCTTTTCTCATTTCAGTTTTCTTCATCATCCTCTTTCCCTCTGTCTTCCTCCATATTTTTTCAGTCTTATCTGCATTGTCACCATATTTTCTATTTCTCTTTGCTTATTGCTTTTTTGTAATATCATTATTTATTGATTTTTATCAACAATCCATCTTTTTAATACACTTCTTAAACTCATGTTTTCCAAAAGCTTTGGAAAAGAAAATCAGATCTATTCTTCCTCCGCAAACCACAAAAATGTGTTTATATACATTTTATTTCCAAAGACTATAATAGATAAACACAAACAGTGACAGCAGAACATCCTTTATATTCCAACTATTCTTCATGTAAATGTAAAGTCTTTCCGAAAACTGGACACCCATAAGGGAGAAGAGATAAATAGATGATCATCCCTTGTCACTTTTATCACTTACCTTTTATTTCCTGGCTCATGTTTATATTTTCCTCAACTATTTGTTAGTTGATACAGATCAGCTCAGATACTCAAAGCCCTTAGAAATCAAACTTACCTTGTTCAGTCTATGTCCTGTTTAAGGAACAGAGATTCAGCCCCAAAAATAGTTTTGCAATCCCCAGAATCTTTCATATCAGCCCTAAAAAAAATTAATACAAATCCATCTGGCATACTAGTTGTTCCTTACCTTTTATCTAATGCCTGCAAACTATAGAATCACACAATAGTTTGTACTGGAAGGGACCTTACATATCCTCTTGTTCCAACCCCCCCCTGCATAGGCAGGGACACCTCCCACCAGACCAGGATGCTCCAAGTCCCATCCAACCTGGCCTTGAACTCTTCCAGGGAGGGGGCAGCCACAACTTCCTTGGGCAGCCTGTGCCAGTGTCTCACCACCCTCACAGTCAAGAATTTGTTCCTAATATCCAACCTAAATCTCCCCTCTTTCAGTTTGAAACTATTCCCCCTCATGCTATCTCTGCACACCCTTCTAAAAAGCCCCTCCCCACCTTTCTTGTAGGACCCCTTCAGGTACTGGAAGGTCACTGTAAGGTCTACCTGGAGCCTTCTCTTCTCCAGGCTGAACAACCCCATCTTTCTCAGCCTGTTTTCATAGGAAAGGTGCTGCAGCCTTCTGATCATCTTCATGGCTCTCCTCTGGACACAGCACTCCAAGTGGGGTGTCACCAGAGCAGAGCAGAGGTGAAGAATCAGCTCCCTCATCTTGCTGGCTCCTGTTCAGCTTCTCATCAACCAACACCCCCAAGTCCTTTGCCTCAGGGCTGTTTTCAAGCCCTTCTCTACCCAGGCTGTAGTTGTGTTTGGGATTGCCCTGACCCATATTCAGGACCTTGCACTTGGCCTAGTTGAACCAGCTGCAAGACTTTGTAAAACTTAGAAATAAGTTTCATCCCCAGTGGGCTCAAAAACAATTACTAATTTTCTGTATGCTGTACAGATTGCAGGACAAGACCATTCCCAGCCAGTGACCTGGACACAGCCCCTCTGGAGAGCTCTCCACACCACTCCAGAGATCCCCAAGATTAATTCAGAAAGGTGCACAGATGGTCAGCAGAGCTTTACTGTTTCTGGAATAAATACTCAAGCTGTGTTTTGCCAGGAACATATAAGAGGTCTCTCAGTGCCAGCTCAGCTCTCTCTAACCAGCAAGCTGCACTATAAAACATCCCCATGCTGTGGCCTTTGTGCAGCTGTAGCAAAAACAGAGAACCTCATCTGTTTCCTGCAGCAGGAAATATGTCTGTCAAATACAAGCTCAAGTATTTTCTAAGATGGTAAAGTAGTATCTCAAGAGTTCTTTCAGGTCATTGTTAAAGAGGATCAAGGGCCTCATTATCATCTGTGCATTTATGTACTTGGAGCCAGATAGAGAAAGGCACTTGAGCACCTGCATCCAGCACTGTGCATCTTACAAAATCCTCTCTCTGAGCAGCTGCTTCCCCTGCTGCTGGGTCCAGCTTCCTTCACCTCATTTTCAGTGTATGGCCAAGCAAAATCCAAGATAAAAACTGAGTATCCTCAGCTTGTCTAAGCCCCTGGTCCCTTCCAAACCCAGACAGGCTGTTTAGCCCTCTCATTCAAGTCTCTTACTGTAGGCATTCTCCAAACACACCTACCCAACCAAGCCAACCTGTCCTCATTCAAAACCTTCCAGAAGAATGCTCTTCACTTAATTTAACTGCCCAGAAACAGGACATGGAGCTGACAAGAGGACAACTTGTTCATAAATCTCCCATCTGATTTTCAACACATTTCACCTCATTACCCATTTGAGCATCTGCACAACACAGGCAAGAGTGGTCTGAGGCCCTGAGTGTTTGCTGCTCTTGCCAGTCAGCTTTACCCAAAACTCAGGTATTTGGCTGCAGTGCTCAGCCCAGCAGCCCTGCAGCCCAGCAGAACAGGGACTATAAATCAACAGGCACCAGAACAGCAAGCTTTTTGCCACTGGTGTAAGAAATACTGTGATTTGAGGGGAGGGAAGCAAGAAAAAACAAATCACAGAATCACAAAATCACAGAATTTTCATGGTTGGAAAAGACCGCTAAGATCATAGTGTCTGACTGTCAGCCCAGAAAACAAACAAACAAACAAACAAAAACTTCACCCTGCCCACTAGAACATGTCCTGAAGTGCCCGATTTACGTGATTTTTAAATACCTACAGGGATGGTGACTCCACCATCCTGGGCAGACTACTCCAGTGCCTGACTGTTCTCTCAGTAAAGAAATTTCTCCTAATATCAAGACTAAACCTCCCCTGGGCAACTTCAGGCCATCTCCTCTAGTCCCATTGTTACTCCTGGAGAGAACAGGCCAACACCCACCTGTCCACAGCCTCCTTCCTTCTAGCTAGTTCTAGAGAGCAATAAGGTCTCCCTCTCAGCCTCCTCTTCTCCAAACTGAGCATTCCCAATTCCCTCAGCCTCTCCTCACAGGATTTGTTCTCCAGACCCTTCACCAGCTCTCTTGCCCTTCTCTGAACTCTCTCCAGCACCTCAATGTCCTTCTTGTAGTGAGGGGCCCAGAACTGAACACAGCACTCGAGGTGCAGCCTCACCAGTGCCAAGCACAGGGGCACCATCACTGCCCTTCTGCTGGCCACACCATTCCTGACACAAGCCAGGATGCTCTTGGCCTTCTTGGCCACCTGGGCACACTGCTGGCAAAGAAAGATATTGAACAAGACATGAACAGCATCCACCTATTGTGTTTATTTCTACAATGCTGCCCAAGTTTTGACTGGAATCTGGTTGTTTCTGGACAATGGCTGTTTGAATAGTAAAACTTGGTCTCTGATCCAAAGCATCTGTCACTTCATTTCAACCTATGGTTAAACGTAGGTAGGCATTAAATTGAAGGATGCAGTCTTAAAAATCTGTATCCAATTTTAGCTAGTGCATTTCCTTTGAAGCTTTGCATTCCTAGCCTTGAATCCTGATCAAAGTATGACAATGTTGCAAAATACCTTTAATTCCAAAATATGGCCAAGGAGCGCTGCTGGAAAAAAGGACAATTCAGCCCTCTTTGGTGCCTGAAAAGCTCAGACCATTCTGTGCTACCTTCCTGTGGGATTTGTAAGTGTCCAGGCGAGCCTGCAGCTGCAGCCTTTTCTTCTCCTTGTAGAAGTGAGTCTAAGTGTACTTAGACAATCCCATATTACTGTCAAAAAACTTTCTTAAATCTTGCAAGGAAATATGAAAATTATGCCAACATAATGATGTGAGCATTTCCCCATATAACTTGTGCTGTTGTTTCAGTCCCCTTACAGTTAGAAATCTTTTCCTAATATCTCACCTTAATTTATCCAACTGCATATTAAGCCAATTTTTCTCACCCTGGCCCACAGCAAGCATGGTAAACAACCAAACTCTGCCTTCCTTATAACCAGCCTAATTGTTTGCAGTTCTGCTTTCTATTATTTTCTGGAATCATCAGGGATAACTGCTCAACCTTCACTTCTGCTTTCTGCATCTGTTGTTATTCATATCATTTTCTTACTGCCTTTTGGTTGTGTTTATGTTTCTTTCTAAACACGCACATTAAAAACATGATGTCAAATGAGATCATACTGTCTGAGGCCAAACCAGCCTGGGTAAAAAGAAGAATAAGGAAAAACAAATGGCTGATCAGTAGCAGAGCTTGTATGCGGTGTCCAAGGAGAGCATGTGCTCACATCTGCTCATCTCATGCTGTCCCAGATCCTTTGATTCTGGCTTAGAGCTTTGCTACTTTCCCAATTATTTTCCATGCATTTTATTTCCTGTTTGTCCATGTACCTCCTGAATATTGTCTTTTTAAAAAGTAATTTCATATAATTGATTTCAGACCCTTTTTCTAATGAAAAGATGTGGGAATTCTAACTCTGTTCCCAACAGTACCTACAGTCATTCCAAGGCAAGTGCCACCTGCAAATTCAAAGTATCTATGCCACTGAAAAAAAGTGATTAAAATTATGAAAATATTTCACCTTGTTGCTGTATTTCTTAATGCTAACAGCTGTTTTGCTATCTTATAATAACATATGACAGGATGGATGGGGCTTTGAGCAACCTGGTCTAGTGGGAGATGTCCTTACTCATGCAGGGGGCTTGGAACTAGATGATCTTTAAGGTCCCTTCCAACCCAGACCAAAGCATTCGTAATTCTAAGATAAGTTAGGCCATATTGCCCTCTGCAATAGGAGAGGGCCAAAATCTTTTCTAAAGCTAAAATATCTAATAATAATGCCTTCCTTCATAGCACTTAGGCAAATTACACTGAAGGAAAGGTAATTAGCTCAGTTTGACACACATTGCTGTTGACAAAACTGCGCTGGTTCTCTCTTACCTTTTAACTCCTTACCCATAAATTTACAAATTTATCAGGTGGGGTATGTTTGCCTTTCTCCAGTACTCCTCTGTCCTCTATACCATCTCAAATGGTAATCTGTAAAGATCCTAAGATTGCTTTAGCAATCAGCAAACAGCTGATTTTTACCAGGTTAGTTTGTCTAACATATTTTGCATGTTTAACTTGTCGCAGAACTATGGGTCCTGCTATTTTGCAAGTCTGGGCTCTGTTCTGAATCTCACCTTGTTGATGGTGCTAAGGATTTAGATGCAGCTTATTATTTTCCTGAGAACTGAAGCAACTGAGGTCTTCAACATTTCAGCCTCCATTGTTTTTTCACATTTGTGTCATCTATCTGAAGCTACTGAGCCTTGACAGCTTTAATCCCTGCTTTTGACCCCTCCTGTCAGTCTTATTTTTAATTTTAATATTTTTATTTTTGATTAAGGCTTGCAGAGAAAGTCATGGTTGAATCAGAGCAGAAACAGCAGCTATTTATTATAGGGTGCCATTTGAAATTCAATCTCTCATCACCAATCCAGTTTGTGTTTGTACCTCACTGCAGCTGGTGACATTTGCCAACACCTCCACCCAGGGCAAGAGCTAAAGGTTAGCTCTGCAGTTGCTTTACAACAGCTCTTTAAAGTATGGAGGGATGGGTGGATGGAGAGATAGATTAAAAATGTGTGTCTTGGTTTCTGAACAAGTTCAGTATCCCAAAGGAAAAGACTGCTTAATATTAAAATGGTAATTTCATATATTACAGTGTTAAACAATAAAATGTTGAGGTGTCACCAGTGCTAATCTAACCCTGAGATGTTCAGATTTCCCAAAAGATTCCCAAAAGATAGAGTACATATGCTTTTCAAGTTAAAAAAAATATGGGCTGTCTTCTCTCAGTCAGGGGCAGTGGTTGCTCCCAGTGAGAAATCACTGCTCATCAGCAACAAACAATCTAGAAATAACCTCTCTATATAAATTCTGTTAAATTTATTTCTAAAGACTGGAAATGTTGCCAGGACACCAATAGCCAAGAATTAAGATAATATCAGGAAGTAGATGAAATATGCAGCAGAAGTAGCATTTTGGCACAGTGATAATTTCATAAATCCCATATTCAGTCTGGGAGCCACAACCTGGGTTCTTCTGCAAAGATGTCCAGAGCAAATAAATAAAATTAATTTTTCTTGCAGCACCTGCTGCTGGACTTCAGAAGATGAATCTGGATCTCCCAGAAGCAGACAGCCTTTTCCCAGATTTATAGTTTCTTGTTAAACCTTTCACCTTTCTGAAGCTCTTTCAATAATAAAGTTAAATTTGAAGCAGAAAAAAACTAAAACTCATGAAAAAGTTTAATCCCTCCTAATAACCCAATTTTATGATATTCACAATCTTTCTGTTGTTTATATTTTCAATAACAAGACAGTAATCTTTTGCTATCAAGTTCTGGTTTTGCTTCTAAGGAGCTTATAGGACCAACATAACCATTGGTCATTTACTGCAAAGGGTCTGAATTACAGTGATGGAGCTGCTCCTCTTTCCCACCCATGTAATGTCTGTTCTTAGCTGCTGATCTCACTATTGTGGCTCCACCAGCTGTCAGTGCTGCTTCCCCTGCTGGACGCATCCTCTGCATAAGAGAGGAAACACTGAGCTGTTTTTGAAGATAATCATCTTCAAGTCAGTGAAAACAGTCTAAAAGAGGTTTGTAGCACCAATTTCTCTTGAAAAATGAGTGGGAAAAGACTATACTTTATACACGGGAGGTGGGATAGGTGAGATTAATTCATCACCCCCCATACCTTTGTCTTTTCTCCCCACTGGCTGGTCAGTGGGCCTGGGCATCTTGCTCAAACCTGGTAGTTGTTTCCAGAAGTTTGGTGGTGTGAATGCCAAACCAGTTCCAGCAGTCACCAAAGGCAATAGTAATCTTTCCATTGACTTCTGCTAGCAACATTTTGGCCAAACCTTGCAGGAATCTGACACTTTCTGAATACAGTTTATGAGCAGAGTTAGAAAACTGTGGCAGTAGTTGAGGTAACTCATGTACCACAGGAGCTGCTCCATCCCTTCCAGGAATTGCTCAACACAAGGTTGAGCAGTAACAGGGGATGGCAGCAGCTGACTTGCTCTTCTGACTTGACTGCTCTCCTGCTTTGTTCTCTCCTGGAATCACAAATGTAAATACATTAATTTGTACAATGAATAATTAGAAGTTGCTTTCTAACTTATCAAAAAAATTCATTTACTTAGTCCAGCAGAGTTACAGCACTTATATAAACTGGTTGCCAGTTTAGTTCTTCTGTCTGTCAGAACTCAGGCTCTAGAAATTCCCACTGAAGTTTCTCCGTTTTGTACTGCACAAGATAGAACTGCTCTCAGCTAATTTTGTGCATCTACTCAGGGCTGGCTGTGGTCTTGTACTGAACAGAGAGAAACAGAAAGCTCCACAGGTTTGCCCTACCCAACGGGGTATATGATTTGCTTACAGGAGTGCCTGTATCTCTCCACTGACAAGAAAAGGAGAAATGTGATGCATTTTGATGTCTGACAATAAATGAGGTGAAAAGAGCCCATAAGTAGCTTCCCTGTTTACCACTGCTACCACACTGCCAGACTTTGGTGAACATTAATTTTTCCTTGTGACAATCCCAGGCTGCTGCAGCTCCTTGCTCCCCTCCACAGCCCAAACTGGGGAGAAAGCTGGCAACAAAATCCTGTGTTTAGCTCCTGTGTCTCCTTGGGCTGCATCTACTCCATGGCTAACAACATTGCTGCAGAGCAGGAATGATATTTACCTTGAAAAAGGGTATGCACATGGAATATACTTTTAATGATGGGAAACTAAAGTGAGGGCCATACCTGACACCCTGCTCAAGTAATGAGAAATTATAAATGCTTGATTTGTATCTTTTCCAATTTTTACAAATTGAACATTACATTTTGCAAGGGAAAAATCAAGATGTGTTGATCAGAGAACTGTTAACACCGGGGTCTTATTAATAGTAACTACAGTAGAAAAGCAGCATTTTCCAGCTTTTATACAGCACTACATTTGCTTGATGCAGATAAAGAGAAATTATTCATGAGACAATGGGAAAACAGATGTAGGAGGGTGAATCACATTAGAAGAATAGGAAAAAATGAAAGTGGGGGCAAAGTTGTTTGAGCATGCTGTGTCATCACCAGTGAAAATAACTTTAATTTGCTTTATCAGTGGAATACTATTAAGTCCTGCTTGGTTAGATGTAATGCACAGTGGAGGAGGGAGTATTTCGGTCGAATTGAATGACAGCAATTTTTTGAGAAAGAGAATGGCTCTCATTTTTTGCCAGAGGGGAAGTCATTGACAACTTTACATCTAATTCTGATTTGCAGTCAATTAGCATGCAGTTGGGCAACTGGAGCCAAACTCCTCTGGGTGCTAGCACTGCTCAGCCCAATTGCCTAAGACAGAACACAGGAGAACACAATACTTCTTGCAGCATCACACCTAAGATACTTTATGCATAGGTACTTTTGCAAGTAGAAACTTTTTTCTCCTTTTAACAAGGATAAACCACTTCCATCCGAAACTCATTTTTAAAGGAAAATATGGACCTCAGTGGGTAGCTCAACACATCATGTCCACGCAGCACTTTGTCTCAGCTGACATGGGTCTCACAGAGCATTTGGCTGGCAGGGCATGAGCTGGTGATGCACAATGCTTTGTGTCAGAAAAACACAGGCCTCGAGCTCAGTTTTAGCATGAAGAAAGATGTAGGCAACACAGAGAGAAGTGGTTCTGATCAGCTGATGTTGCTTCTCCCTGCTACAATGAACATCAGAATTGAGACAGAGATCAGGGGAGTCTGGCTCCAGGGAACATAAAGGTTCAGAAAATATGAGGAGGGTATGGAAAGGACACGATTAATTGTTGTTGTTAAAAGAAACAGCATTACTTGGCCACAAGCCTCCAGGTAATAAAGAATAACCATTTCTTAGCTAATGAGAAATTACACCTGTACAACATCTTAATGAGAATGCAGTCCACTGAAAGTAATTCTTCAAGAAAGGATGTCAGAAAATCTCAGGAAATGGACATTGCTGCACCACATGGCTGCTAAAAGAGCAGCTCTGCTGAGGAACCATCACAACTGGATCTACAGCATTCCAAACTCATCCCAGTTCTGATCATGGGAGCTGCTGTCTGCATCCAGTGCTGCTTTTCCAGGGGCAAAGCAGGGCTTTCTTGTTTGGTTTCTTTTCACTAACTAGTAAGCATTCCAACCTGTATTTAAGTTTATTAAAGAACTGGATTCAGGTCAAACAGGATGGAAGGACCCAAATCTGTGCTATTTCTCAAAGACTTTAAGTTGAATCTCATTGCAAACCAGGGACACTTAGGAAATTAGGAAGCCTTTCTAAAACATCCCTCTAAGCAACTATTCCTTTTTTGAAGAATCTGAAGGTGCTTTGACCATAAGGAATAAAATTTTAAAGTGATAAAGTTCAAATTCTAAGCACCAAGGAAAAAAAAAAAAAAGAAAAAAAGAAAGAAAAAACCACCCAAAAAACCCAAGCAGGTAGGAATCAAATAAATAAGGAGAAAGAAGAGAGGATACAATAGCCTTTAAGGAGATTTATGTGAACAGTGGTGTTGGTGTCTTGCAAAAGTGTACAGGGCAGTCTGGGGGTGTGTGCATATTAATTCCAAACAATACTGAAAATATATAAACTTGAAAGTGGTCTCACATGGTCATCTGTTCTATCTTTTCTAGCTGATTACCAAAGGTCTCTATCTTCTGATTTGTGTGCAATTTTTCCAACCATAACACTGACTATACATTTAACAGCAGAACAAAATACTCCTCCCAAGCTGCTCTGCTCATATACACAAGGCAATTTTTATGCTGGGTTATTCCTTAGTTGTATTTCACTTTCTTCTTTTTGTAAGTGATTCACAAGAAGCCTGTGAAAGGATAAAATGTATTTACTGTTCCAAACTATAGACTCATTTCCAGTAAAATATTTCATCCCTCCAAAAAGCACCTGGCAGTTTTGGGGGTGGGTGTTTTGTGTTTCCCCTTGGGAACTTGGTGTGGCTGGTACACAGCTTTACACCTCTTTCTTTTTTCTCTATTCAGCTCACAGATCATGAACACATTCAGAGTACAGGTCAGTACTCCTGCAGGAACATTCTCATATTTTAAATTCCCTTATGCAAACATTAATTTTATTAAGATAAATAGAGAAAGACCAAAAAAAAAAAAAAAAAAAAAAAAGGAAAAAAAAAAAGAAAAAAAAAGAAAAGATGTCATTGAGAGCAAACAGAAAAGATTCACAACTTATTAGCAATTTAAGCAACATTCTGAGTTGAGATTTTGTTTAAGAAAAAAGTTCCTGCTCTGCAATTACCTGAGGAATATGAACATCCTTCTAAAAGTTCTACATCTTTACTCGAGTGCCAGGTCTTTTGAGATAACTCCTGATAGTCCCTGGATACTTACTCTTTCCTATAAACTCAATAAAAACTCCAGTAATTCTTGAATCATTATTTTCCCAATGGACTTTCTCAAAACACTGCAACTTTATGCCTCAGCAATACTCAAGAGCTTCTCCAGTCTGGCAGACAGATGACCTCTGCTTCCCCAGCAGATCTACAGTTGACCTGCTTTCAAATACAAGGTAATTACTTCCTCTTTTTGTCTCTCTAGTTCCATCCTTTGTGTTTTCTGTATATTTTAGAAGTTAGATCTGGAGGCCAGGGACCAGCTTTTCATTGTGTAACACTTCATAACACTCAGTGGAGCCCTGACTCATGGGCTGTGGTAGTTCTAAGTTCACAATGAACTTTTAAGTCAGTTAGTTTTTTTTTCCAATGTGATGTTTTCTCCTTTTATTCCCCCCTCCACAGCATGTCCCTGGTCATATGGGGTCAAATTGTCATTAGCAGTACTAGGGATTTATAATAGCAAAGGATAATGTGCATCTAAAGCCTCTGTGCTTCTCTGAATCTGTTCTGTCAGTGTAGCTTCACTCTTCATTTGCTTGATTCAAGAATAACCACTGCTCTCAGCAGACATGTGAGGAGCCCATGGCTTAACAATCATTCTGATATTTCTAAGAATGCTCAGACTTGTTCTGCAAAAACAGTGGAAGGCAACACAAGGGGCTCCAAGAACAGCCCTGAGCATGCATTGGGCAAACATCTGCAGACCTTGGCCTGTCCCTTCCTCTTTCTTTCCAGCTGATGTACAAAACCTACACAAATTAGGAAACAAATATTTCTGCCAGATTATCTTGAGGAACCATCACCTGATGTCTGCTTATCTTAAATATCCCTTTCCACTTGCTGTATAGCTTTTTATAACTCCAGCTAAAGGTCTCAGAATTTTTATCCTTTTTTAATATTAGTGATGGGAGATCATGGAAGGAGGTATCCACGTCTTTCTTTCTATGGAGCTATGAGTACATGAATAAGTAGGTACTTTCTTTACATCACATATGTTTCCAAACATTTTAAATCAAGAAAGATGTCCTGTAACATACTGCAGGGCGCTCCAGATCCTGTAGTACTAGCCAAATGCTGGAAGACAAAAAAAAAAAGAAAATCTTTTCAATTTAATTTTTCATTTCTTGGATTTTCTGTTCTGGGAAGACATGGTAAGAAGACTCCGGAACCAAAAGGTGATCTCTAAAGACAGAAAAGATTAAACATCACAGTCAGTCAGCAAATAATAACATTTATTATGCAATACTCCAAAGAAATATGAGTTTTACCTGACATTTTTTCTATATTTCTTCCTCCTTTCTCATAAATATTTATGGACTCCTAAGCTATTAATTTTGAAAAAGGTAAATGTATTACCTAGGAATTAGTTTATTTTTCATTTATTTTGCAGTTATCTATGAATAATTGCCATGTAAATGCACTCTCCTGGCTCTCAAAGGTTGGCTTTCTATGAAGCTGCTCCCAGTAAGAAACAAACACCTCTTTGGGATTGGGCTGCTTCAGAACTGCAGTGTTTTTAGCTTGGTCTCTAGATAGGCAGCTGCGAAGTTCTTAGAAGGTAGGTGGCAGAAGATAAAATTATGAGTCTTGAGGGGTGAATGTCCAAAACTGAGCTTTTGAGCTCTGAAGGAGAAGACTGCTACTTACTTGCTGTAACTGGTATGGGCTGGTTGTAAATTTTGGTAACAGCTGGATTAAATAAAGTTGGTAAGGCCCAAATCTTCCAATTAATAAAGAAACTTGAGACAGATAAGGAGGCCAATCATGCACTGTTCAGATGGGGAAAACTAGAGAGCAGTGGTGGAAAAGAGAGCTTCCTGAAATGAAGTTGTCTTGGAAATAAGAGGACTGTCCTGGTTTGGGCCAGGATAAAGGTGATTTTGTGTCTTGTACTTCTGCTTTCAGCTTAGTCTCTTGTAAGTAGCTGCACTTGCTGAAATTAACAGCAAGTTTCTCAGGCAGTGTGTGTTTCTAGGACTGATAACACTCGATGTTTATAGTTACTGCTAGAGACTGGTGTGCAGAGCCAAGAACACTGCTCAGCCCTGAGGAAAACTTTTACCCTCCAGAAGGAAGAAAGAGGTCCCACCTGCATCCCTCCTTTGGGGAGGAACAGACAAGATAGATGCCAGAATTGACCAAACAGAGTATTCCATCCCATATACGTCATACTCAGTATAAATTTGAGGCATCACAAGGGCCAAGCCAAGATTTCCTGCTTCCAGCTTCCATCTGCCTGCCCTTCCTGCCTTTCCTGCTTCCCTTCCTTCACCCGGCATCCTGGAAGGATCCCGTCCGTTCGTCTGCCTGTGGTCCTGATCCGTGCCAGCCCTTATCTGTGTGTTCCTGCCTCCAGTTCCCAACTGCTGCCGACTCCAGGAGTCCAGCCTGGACTTTCCCAGGGCTGCCCTGCAGCCTCGGTGGTGACGTGAGAGCTACTGGGGGAAGTGGGGGGAGGAACATGGTATCCATTTTCCTGTATATTTGTACATATTTAGTAATTTTTCCTATTTATCATTACTGTTTCATTAAAGTTGTGTAGTTTAGTTTCAAACCCATAAGTCTCTCTCCCTTATTCTCTCTCCTTTCTTTATCAGGGAGGAGAGAGAGATTAACAGAGAGCATCTGTTACTCGGTTTAATTGCCGGGCCAGTGTTAAACCTGACAAGGACCAAAGAAGTGGTGGATGTGAGGAAACCCCAAGTGGCAGGTTAGGGTGAAGTGTTAGGATGGGAAGGCACAGAAGTAACTGTGGGCTCAGGAGGGAGGTAACTCTTACACAGTAACCCCATAGAGGCTGCGTGTGCACCACCAGTTCTGACGGAAACCTCAGATACCAAAGAGCTGATGAGAGGGGAAAGCAAGGAGATAAATCTAATCCAGCTCTCCATGCAAGTATTTTGAGAAGTCTTATCAATGTTACAGATTAAAGTAAAGCAGTGCCTGTGTTGTAACATCTCATACATGTGCAGGAAACCCCACTCCCTGTGTATTTACTCTTCTGAGGGTGGCCTCTAAGACCAACAAGGTAAAAGAGGCCAAGTTCTTGCTTGACAGCCTTGTTCCCTGTGTAGAGCTGTGTCACAGTCAGTCAGTAGGTAATTAAGTAAGTAGGTAATTAAGTCAATAACACAGAGTTCGATGAGCCCTCTCCATAGCCTGGCCAGCTGTGGGAACAAACTGATCCTCTTCCCCGTGTGCCAGGAGAACTGCTCCAATACTTTACATAAAATTGAGCCCATTAACAGCACGAGGAAAATGTAGCACAAATGACACTGACAAACTAATCCTCACAAGGATTTGGTTAACCATGGCAAAGTATGAAAAAGAGGGCACAGGTCTTGGTTACCCAGGACTCTGGTTCTCAGGACAGTTGAAAAGAAAAAGAAAAGGAGTTTTGTTCTGCAAAGCAATTGTATTAGATATGAATATCTATCAAAAAATCAATAAATTCTGAACTCTCTACTTTTATGTCAACATTTAGAAGACTTTAGATACATTAAGGTAAGATTTCTTTGAATTCTTGTGTGTTTACAGTACCATTTGGGAAAGCTGCTGCAAACAAAAATAGAGAACAATCAATTCTCCCTAAGTAATCTGGGTGCAGATACAGATGGGGGTGGTCCCAAAATAAAATATTCAGAGACACCAATTATTCCATACAGAACAGAGTAATTTAAAGCAGAAGAGTGGGACGTCTGACAAAGCTCATATTGCATCTCTGCAATTATAGAATGAAAGTGATATATGCAGCCTCTCCAGATCATCTGGAAACATTTTAATATCAAATTAATAAAATAATCTCTTTTCCATGATGCCCCTCTTACCTTTCAGTATACGTAAGATGACTCGAGTGGGAGTCCTTCAGGTTCTTCATCAGCTAATCTGATCCCACACTTCAAGCTTTTAGTTTTCCAAGTAACACTTCCCACTCTCTGTCAATGTGTTGAGACAGGACAAATCCTATTTCAATTAATCTTCATTTACATATACATTTTGAAAAGAGAAAATACATGAATGGTGTAGTGGTTCTGCAGAAGGCCCAATGGAAGATTTTAGGAGACCAATCCAGTGGTGTCTCATGTGTGCTGGAATGTTTAAAATGCATTATTTATCATGGAATTAAGATTCATATAGCTACAAAATTATCTGAGATAAGCACACAGAAAATATGAGTGCAAAACTGGTAGCAGAATATTTTTTTAAAACTACTCTCTAGGTCTGCATACCAAGGTCCTTACTCAGGTGTTCCAAGTTAACTGTAGAGCTGGGTCACCAGGAGCACATCTTGATCAGGATTCCATTTTACGTGGGTGTCCATATGTGACCTGGTTGTCTGAGCTCCTACAAGAGTCACTGAACCTGGACAGCAAGTCAGCAGGCTTGAGATGGATGGAAATGGATCAAGCCCAGCCTCAAGACAGGCCTTTAGTGTCATTTGTGATGCCACATTTCTGGGACATTTGCATGAAGCTGTGTAAATACCACCAAAGATAAGACTTATGAGCAACCTGCACTGTCCTGGAGCAACACCTGAAGATGGAATCAGGCATTACATTTAGACAAAATAATTCCCCCACCATGACAGGTCAGCTAAATTATTCTGTGCTGCACCACCTGTTCTTTCCAGCTGCCAAGCACAGACACTGCCCTTTGGGCCACCCAAGTGTATCTTGCCTTGTCTCCTGCTGCTGATTAGGAAGGGCTCAGGCCTCTCATCCCATCCACAAACCACAGATGGGTAACATCTCAGATGGTACCAATGCCCACATTTATCCAATGTACTTGAGCCCTAGATTCTTTGTAGAAGTTCATACTGATACATTCTAAGACCAAGACACAGGTTTGAAATGCCCTTCAGCATCTGTGATACTCATAATTAAAGAATAAGTCACTATGACACAGGATCTACAGGAAACCTAAAGCCTTCCTTGTACAACATCAAGTGAATGTCATGCAAGATACCCCACAGTGACTAAAATGACAAGATGGGCTTATGTTTGGGCAACACAGATTATGCCTGAGTATTAATATTGAACCTTCTTAAATCCAATTCAACAGCAGGTGTCTGTCTTGCATATATGCATCAAGCTCACTGCAGTATCATGGATTGAAACTGGAGCAGGATGAAAATTATTAAGTGATCTTACTCATTACTGGTTGCTGCTCCATTCACATGCAACTGAATCCCTCACAGAGCCTTTTCAAATCTTCTAAGCATTCATTTTCAGCCAAATACACACGAGTATTTGAACAAGGAAAACAACATTCTGGCATTGATTTTGTGTTTTATGCTTGTGAAATAGTAGTTTTGTCTCACATACACCTAAGATATATAAAATCTCTAAAATGTGAAGTGTTGGGTATAATGTGCTTTTTGTCTAGCACAAATTACCTCTTTTTGAAATTACCTCTTCTCCAACTATTAAGAGAAAAACAATGGAATTAAGTGTTACAAATAACTAGCCACCTGGGCCCAATTTTTAAAAGAAACAAACAGATTTGAAGCACTCAGTAAATTTAGGAAATGAAAATTCATGTTAAAAGGACTTGCAGGAGGGCTACTGAAAGTCACCTTCTAAAGTACATGT
The DNA here is from genome assembly GCF_036169615.1 of Heliangelus exortis. Taxonomy (NCBI): domain Eukaryota; kingdom Metazoa; phylum Chordata; class Aves; order Apodiformes; family Trochilidae; genus Heliangelus; species Heliangelus exortis. The sequence goes on from NC_092422.1 coordinate 10,413,649, forward strand.
CCCTAACAGCTGGATCCAGGAGGGAATTTGGCAACACATCTGCTTTTGCTCATCAGTTAGGAGATAAGGATGCAAAATCTTCTTGACTCCTGGGAGACTTAAATCCACCTTTGTAACCTAACAGCTGGAGTCTCTCTGCTGGTGCTAGAGGAGTTTCAGAACATTCTGGGTTCCTTATTTATTGGTGGATCACTTTCAAGGGCATCTGATTACTATTTCCACCTAAATTATATTTTACAGGGAACTCGATAATGGGTTGGGTGTTTCTAAATGCCTCACTGAGCACACCTTCAAAGGGCCTTGTATTAAAATCAAGAATACAAGTACTCCTGCAAAATTAGATCTCCAAATTGGTATCCAATAATTGGTGAGAACATGAAAGCATATGCTGACATTATTGTTTGCAACTAGTTATTCCAGATTTAGTTAGAAAGTGCAGAACTTTCATATCAATTTGTTCCATATCTAATTATCCAACATTTCATACTTAAAGTTAAGGCTACGTCCATCCCAAGTACATAAGGGCTTGTACAATTTTTAAAAGGCTGGTTTTTTCTTTGCAGTTTTCCAAATGGGAACTGGAATTTGAGTGGGAATTCCTGGCTGTCTTTGTATGTTAAAATTAACTGATTTACTAAAGAGATGCAGAAGCCTATCTTTAAGTGTGCCCTCATAAAAAGCCTTGGCATGGAGATATGATTTTTCAGACATGCCTATTTGACATTGAAATAAGAATTTTATCAATGAGCTTGTCTTACAGTCTTAACTCATTTGCCTTCCCTTCAGTGACTTCAACAGAAAAACAAAGGTAAATTCTGCATTAAGAGAGCTATTTCTTCTGGTGAAATAGTGGTGACAGGCTGGATAACAGTTAGGATACTATTATTGTAGTCTTTATTGATACAGAAGATTTAAGTTACAGAACACTGGACAAACTCACCCTCTTCCTTGCCCAATATTTGAGGATGAATAGTTACAGACAAGAAAATAATCCAGTTATTTATAGTGCAGCTAATGATTAAATTACATTAAAACTGTTAACAATATTGTATGGTAAAATGTAAGTGCATGTACAGTATATAAATACAATAGCTTCCTGTTCCTTGTCAGGAACATAAGCAAATCACATACATTTTTCAGTTTAATTTAGCTTTTGCTGAAGTACATTTCCATCTTAAATATATATATATATTAATACAAACCATACCTATTAATCTCTCAGTTTCACTCCATGGCATCTTAACCTACAATTTATATTACAGTACTTTTTAAAACTGAATGAACACTCATTATTCAGAAGATGTTTTCATCAGAATTTTCTCTTTTCAGTCTTTGGCAATGTTTTACATGAACACTTACTGTCCAAACTTAGTAGTTTTGTGCTGCATGACATTTGAGTCATTCAAAGTTAGATACTCTGACTGCTGACTCTTTCTATTTGAAAGAACAGGCCACACAACTTCACTGTATGAGTGTTATAATAAAAAATCCTACACTGTAGGAGAAAGTCATTGCAAAATATATTAATAACCATTTGAAAGTTTCAAAAGATACAACAAGTTAGACATGGCAGCACTGGGCATAAACACACTACTTCATACCTGGTCAGTTCAGTGGCAATAGATCAGTACAAAACTTTGCTCTCTGAGAGGCTTCTCCCCATCCATAAGACATGGAAGGGTTTGTATCTGGGCCAGGTTAGCCAAAGTTTGGTAACTTTGGTGGCTATGTTTGATGGCTATGATGACATTTCTCAAACCTCTCGTGCTGCTAATTGGGTCTCCTAATGCTCAAAAAGCTGCATCAACCTGGCTACTAAGACCCCTATTTAGGTTCTGGGTAGCCAGTTGAGCCAATCTCCATTGATGGTACCCAGACAATATTCATTTGCACTGGCCAAAAATTGCCACTGAACTCTACACCCTGGCAGAAGCACCTTCTCAGAGTTGCTCACTAGGACACAATCAATGCAGAACAGATAATCTGAAAGGACTTGACAGTCTTTTATTCTCCAAACACATGGATAAAACAATCCAAAAATAACAGGAAAAACATCTTTCTTTTAAATACTATTGGTCCTACTAAAAATGTTCCATGTAGAAATATTTAATGTCAAGTAAAAGATGCTGCACAAAAATATATTCTATCAGCGTGTAGTGTATGCTTTAGGTAAACAACAAAGTCATTATGAAACAGATGGAAACATTTAGATTCAACATTAAGCTGTCTTTTAAAACAGCTTAAAGACTAAAGAATCTTTAAGATTGAAAGCTGACAATATCTTTTGCCTCTCTGCTAACTGCCTGTCTTTGCTCATCTCTGGCACTTTCATACAAAAGGTTAATTCTGTAGCATCATCCCAAAGAGACTCATCCCTTTAAAGTGCCTGCCAAGTATTTAACTTAATGCTAATATGAAATAAGAGCATTGCTCAGAACTACTGATTGAACAAATACATGTAGTTTCAGCTACGTGCTATAACAAATCCCTAGTACAAATGCTCTCATCTGCATGGAGATGAAAATGCTCAAATACAGTCACTGCATGGTAGATGACTGGGGAAATATTTAGAAGAGACAACATAAACACAGATACACCTAGCAGTATATTACTCTAGCACTGTAATGCCAAACAGTAGATTACCAAATGGTATATTTCTGAGAAATATACTAAAAGCAAGCAAAGTATTACATATATTTATATCTTAATTTCTATAAATACAGGAGAAAGGTTTTGGCATTCCATATTTCTTGAGGAAATATTATATTTAAAAATATTCTGTAAAAAAAGCAATTTCTTCATAACATGAATGAGTATGATAAATACAGTTCTATTACTGTACAAAAAAATATAGAGTGTTTTTATAAAACAAGAGCAAAAATACATCTTTAGAATTTGGAGTGAAAGTCACCTATGAAATGTGAGCCAGAAAGTCTACCATGAACCCTGAAATAAGGATTCCAGCTTGGGACTCAGGAAGCAGGCTTGCAAAACGAATCTCATTTATACCCAATTCCCAACTTATCAACTTGTTCTTCTTTGCTTCCAAAATTGACAAAAGAAGCAGAAGTCAGTAAAGAGCATGTTAGATCCTATGTAAGGCAGAATATAAGAATGTAAAAATAATTCCTGTATGTTCCAATAGAAATATAGATAGGCAGTCTACAGACTTCTACCAATAGGTACAAAAAAATACAGTATTTCATACATTTGTATAGTTGAAATCAAGAGTAAAGAAATATAAAAAATGGGTCAGAACAGCAGTTACCAAAATGTACAAAAATAAACTACTTGTCATTTGTGGTATAGAATGTTTTTGCATCATTAAAGAAAGAAATATTGCTTTGATGCAGAACATCCTGTAACTTTTCATTCAACACCCCAAAAGGAGAATTCTTTTAAAAAAAGTATCATATTTTCACATGAATACCCTATCTCTCATATAAGCTGTACCTCTCCAAAAAGTACCAGTAGTTGAAAGCAAGTCCTGAGACAAACCACATTTTTAGATAACCTGCAGGCAGATGTTGCACTCAAGAGAGAGAGAATGGACTTCAAATCACACATCTCAGGTGCCCCTCAGCTCACAGTGCTGTGGCATCACAAATTCTTTCAGAAACAACTTAAAGCTTACAGGTGTGAAAGTATGGCACAAGCTCCATTCTTGAAAGTAGTGTCTCATCCTTTCTCTTCTTGTAGAGAAAATTAACATCATGAATTTTTAGGCTGTTCTGCACAGTCAGACCTATGTGGCTCTACTGAGCATCAGAGTTGCTGTTCCCCTGGAGCAGGGGTCTGGCCATGCTGAACAGCTCATGGTACAGGAACATAAAGGAAAAAAACACATAACACAGCAAGAACACTCCTAAGGCAGCTACTTTTTGGTCTAATAAAAGATCCAGCCTTTACCTCTAAACTGTACAGTCTTATCTGCTCTTCAACCTAAATGTTAAGGTGGTCACCATGAAAAAATGTCTTTATTCTTACTGTCATATATCCCACCACCAGCAGTGGTCTGCTGCTGTAACCAGGGAGGGCATGGTGCTTCCAATTGCATGAAAAACTCCCCTTGGAGCCAATGTGAAAAGACTGAAGAAGAGCCACAGTCATTCTGCACAGCACATTCTGATTTTAGACATCAAGATTCCCAGGAACCAGAGCCAGGCAACTGCAGCTACCCAAAAACTTCTCCATGGCAATCATCTAAGACCCCACAATGAAAATGAAAAACACAGCTCCATTTTTTAAAAATTAAAATGTCTATGGTTCACCATAGCACAATTCACCTTGTCAGAGACAGTCAAGAGAAAGGCTATGCATCAGTGAGCTCCCATCTCAACCCTTACAACAGAGCTGGAATGAAAACAGTACTGCCTAAACTTGGTGCTGGATATGATGAATGGACTGACTTCCTCTTGAGGAAGGCATCTTGACTTCCTTATAAAAATTCTTTTTTTTTCCTTACAAATAATCTAAAGTCATATTTCTTTCCTGTAGTCGTATATATATTTTAAATCCTAACATCAGTTCAGTTTTCTGTTTTTTACTAGATGAGAAGAGGTTGAGAGCAAAGGGATTATTCATTCAGGTAGCAGATGGAAATGAATGAAGGAAAGAACAAACAACACAGTGAGAAAGGGCTGCATTCTAGTTTTCAAAAATTCATCTAAAATCCATTGGAATTTGCTGTGCAAGTAGGTCTGCCACCCATCTAGGATTTCTTGCTAAGGAACAAAATAGTTCATAGCTCCTGGTTATTATTTTGAACCAGCCACCAAGTGTGTAGCATTTAATTCCACAGAGATGCTCTCTGTTGCGTTAGCTAGAACTGTAGATGCTGGATAAATTAATTCTTCGACTGTCACATATGTCCCTGTTAAAAATCCAACAACTCCAATGACAGCTATTAAAATGTCTTTAAATATCATCCACAAAGTTAAGTTTTCCTTGTAGAAAGTGAGGATTTCAACCAGAGGTGGCAGAATCAGTGCCAGAGTGCTGCTGCTGACAGCTCCGACGAAAGAAATCACCAGGTCCAGGCGAGGGATCAGAACTGCTACAGCACCTGGAACACAAGAACAGTGCCTTCAGATTCAGCATCCTCATGGAAAACAAAACTGCAATAAACACATCATCTAGTGGTCCAGGCTTTCTAAAACTTTCCATCACTTGCTATTTTTCCAGCTGCAAGTGGCACATACTACATAGACTAATGCATGTATTTGTGAGGAAGATACAACTTCATGATTATGTGAGATGCTCAGTTTCAGATCTAAATCTCTGCACAAGCTGGAAGAGCTTCAAGCTTAAATGGTCCTGTACTTATAGGTAAACTTGGCCTGTGAATCACAGAGAAATGAGAAATATGAAATTGTACGGAGATGTGGGGATTTTTTTGGTTGTTGGGTTTTGAAGACAAAGTAGTAAAGTTCAGGAGGAGCAAGGGGTTGTTGCATGCTGCCCAGGAGGCAGTGGGCAAAAATATACTGCTAACTACAGATTACTAATAATCTAAAACTGGCATATAATTACTCAAAATGAACCAAACCTGTAGGCCACTTGGCATTCTCATAATCACTTAAGTCACTATTACTTACAAACTTTCCTCTTGGAAAATACTGGTCTACACAATTGCACTCAATTTGTGAAACATCACTTTAATAGTTAAGTAAAGAAGAACTCTGCCAGGAGACAAGACTGAACACAAGACCCACTAAGGCTTTTAGCCCAGCATAGCTGGTATCACCTCCCTAACCATAGACTCCACAAAACAAAATCCATCATGTTGCACCAGAACCACTTCTGACCTTAAACCCTTTGGCTGGTATGCCTGGGCAAGGTATCCTGGTATTAACTCAGTTGTCAGGTAATGCTTTCAGTCCTGGTGCAGAAAACATCTTTCAGAGGCCAGCTGGGCACAGGCCTCTGTATGATTCACTGTATGTGGTGGAAATGTTTGGGCTTTTTTCCCTTCCACAAATGCATCACCTTCTAGCTGTCAGACATGAGAGTAAATAACTACAACATTTGCCTGCTTTCCATTTTCTGTCACTGCTCATCAAGACAAGAAAGCAATCAGGAATAAAGAGAATGGAGAAAAATGTTGTACAAGCCACCACCAAATCAAAAATATCACATAACATCATTTTGTTCTTCCACACCTCCCCTTAACTCTTCGGTATAGTAAAAGTGTGTCTGGCTTTAGAGCAACTCCTCCACCAACCAAATACTACATAGGCAATGTTTATGGCAATAAGAAAATGAAAAAGACAGGAAGGAATTCTCACATAACACATGAGGATCAAAACCAGAAGGTGCATACCAGCTTTACAATTTCTCAAGATGAACTTTCTATTTGCATAGCATCTTTCCAGTGGACTGAAAGCCACCAGCTGCCTTGGGCTGAGCAGAGACTTAGGTACCTTTCAGGAAACCTTAGGAATACCTTGACACTCAGAAAGAGATGAGCCACAGTTTTCTTCCCTGTGCTACAATGGATTTACTCAAAGCCAAACAAACTATTTCTTCCATTGCACGAATATGATATTTAAAGACTGGAAATGCCACATGTTTTTGCATCATCTTGAACAAAGCTGAATGGAATGAGAAAGGAATTATGCCAAAAAATTATAAAAAGTCATGAAGTAACCACTTCTGTAACTCTTGTGGCCATAACTTTGCTCAAGCCATAGAAGCAGGACACGTGCATGTCCAAAACAGGACAGGATGAACACTCAGACCAAAGTGACTGGCAAGCTTGCTTGACACTTGTACAGTAATGCACAGTTTTAAATAATATAAAAGTGCACATGAAGTCTATTTAAAATGACTGGAAAAATGAATATGTTGAATGTGTTCTTTTGAAGCAAATGAGAGGGAGGGCTGTCCATTTTATTATCTTGCCTTTTAAACAGATGTAGTGGGTCTATTCATTGAGTATAGATTTTCCAGTTCTGTAATAGACCTCTTTCAATTCTATTTAGAATTGAAATTTAGAAGGTACTCTGGTCTGGAATTTAGAAGGTACTCACTAATTTATAGATCATAGTTTTGTTTGAGAAGTTCTGCTTTACTTTACTACAAATAATGAGAATATTTTTCATGCAGTTTTAACTGGAAAAAAATAGGCAGTTTATAATTGCTTCATGCTACATAAAAGCCAAATGTTTTGTGTTGGTTTGGAACTTGACAAATGTTTGTCTGGATCATACAAATTTGTATGAATATGGATATTGCTGTGGGAGGAAGTTTGGAAATGTGTTTCAAGGTTTTAATTACTGTCTTACTTAGTCTTTAAAAATCTGAGAGAAATACAATTCATCTTTATTACCTACCTAAGAACGTCCCCAGGAGTTAAGAAAGGGGCCCAGCTTCTAGGAAAGTTGAACAAGGGTCGTTCCTACAGACAGAAGTCTGATTTTCCCAGCTATGCAAATGTTTTAAAAATACAATATCAAGAAGCAATTCTGAACATTTATCAATAGTCAGGAAACTTTATAGTTTGGAAGCTCAAGAAGTCTCAATTGAAGTCCTATGATATTAATATGATACTTATTTTTGGCCAACAGTTATATTGTCTTCACGCTTGAATGAAACAGCAAGAGAGCATTCTGAGGAGATAATGAGAGATTGCAACACGCTAATTCTACCTTAACTCCACAGTTTAATCTAAAAAAAAAAAAAAACCAACTTTAATAATGGATTCTCCAGCTGGCCTCAGCCATCATGGGACATATTTGTGTCAGCTGGGGTTTTTTTGGTGAGAAGATGTGAGAGTCTGACCTTACTGGTTTACAGTTGTCTCAAAAGAACAATTTTAAAGTGCATAGCCCTGGCTAGGCTGGAGGACCTGGCCTGGCCAGAGCTGAGCAGGGGTGACACCTTGGGAAGAGATAAGAGCTGAGAACTAATAGCTGGGTGGAGACTTCTCCCCTTTTCTGAGGGCCAGCCTGTAATGCTGGGATGTCCCTCCAGGCATGAGTACCCTGGCCAGGGTAGAGGAAGCCACCTTGAGTGTACTTATGCTGATGTACCTGTCTAAGATGGCTGGAACCAGGAGTGATGCCTGGAAGGAGGTCAGAACTGATGAGTGGGTGGGAGGCTGCACCCTCCTGGGGCAGCTCCCCTGCAGGCAGCCTGTCTGCAATGGCTCTGATGCCAATGCCCCTGGCTTCTGTGGCAAGTGATTGACAGCTGCCCCTTTGGAACAAAAGGAACTCAGGGGTATATATGGCTGTCCATGCTGTGGCTGTTTGGTCATTTCTTGACCCACCACCATCTTGCACCAGACCCTGTCCAGGATCAGAGCCATTCTGAAGAAACACAGGACAGCTGCCCCCCTGGTGGTGACTCTCTCTCCCTCTTTCTTTCTTACTCTTTCTTACTCTTTTTCTCCACTTTTCTCTCTCTCTCTCTTATATCTTCTTTTCCACTCTCCCTGTTCTGCCTGGCTTTATAGTTTTGCTTGTGTCAATTGTCAAATAAAAGTTTGATTGCACCCGACCTTTCTATGGTTGGACTTTGTTTTGTGGATCCAAAACAAAAATAAATTTTAATGTTACCTCAGACCATAACAGAAGAACACTATTGTAGACTGTTTCTATTTTCTTCAGGGATATATCATCCGACTGGAAGATACTCCTAAATTTAACTCTGTATTATAGTGCTTCTTCTATTAAAACTTTCTTTCCTTCTTACTGAATCAACAAACTACAAGCCAGACTTGCATTCTCAGGTAATCTCAACCAGAACACTGGGAAAAATGAAGAGTTTGTCATATCTTTGCTACTACTCAACCTAAGTGCAGTCTGACTGCAGAAGAAGTCAAATATATGATTATCATATTCCAATACTTCCTCTAGTAATCAAATATTGGGCTATTTTATTTCTATTAAAAGTAATGCATATGCCATTCTAAATCCCTGAATGAGACAGCCACTGCTTCAATTAGGATCTATGGATACAATTAAAGATTGAATTATAATTTTGGTCCTGTCCATATACAGATCAAAAGCAAAACACATTATTACTTCATCATTAGATTTTAATGATATAGCTCATTTAAAGAGCTTTTTCTCCATTTTTCTAGCAGGACTTTATAAGCATCTTATAGGATGCCAGAAAGTAATTATCAAATTTAAAAGGCTAATGATTCGGATAATTTCTGCTAAATTTTCCTTTAGCCCAATTATAAAGCTGTTTAATATTTAATAAAATCATTAAAAGAATTACTTTCCAGATAGTATCAGATTTTAGATTTTATCTAAGAATTTTTATCATTTTTATCATTCTGATACAAACCAGACAGCAGTATTTACACATGTGCATCTAAACAAAAAAAAGCAATACATGTTACCAGATCAGTAGTATGGCCCAAACAAATTGTCCCAACAGCAGATTTTTTAAATCTTGATTGTCAAAAAGACCAAGGACTTAATAAGTATGAGAAATGTTTGATATTACTTGAAAGTGGTACCTACACATAGTTGTAGAGCAAGTGATTCTTTCAAGCAATATGCAACCAGTTTTCTTGCAAGACAGTGACAGTGCTGAAGAAGTCCCTGATCTGCAGGACATCAGTACATCCCAAACCTACTCTGCATTTGTACCACCTTTTCATGGCCAGATAGCAGACGGGTGCATTGATGTAGTAATGAGAGGTGTTTGACATACATCCAACTTTTCCAAAAGCACTAAACAAGACTGTGCTTTTAACACAGAGATGCCTATGATACAACAAAGTAACAATCCCTTCCAGGAAGAAAAAATGCCAACAATTAAATATTTAAGTTAAATTTTCTGCAACACTCTCCTCCACACTGTCCAAGTTGTTTTTTTTTTCCTTTATGTCCCAAGAGAATAGAAAACCATTTCACTGCCATGGACTACCCTAGAAAGCTTAACAGGCTTGGCTTTGAGGAGTTTCCATGTGAAAGCTGGAGAACTACAAAGCTGGGATATCTACATCTTCTCAAGTGGTCATTTGACCAGGGGACCCATGTTGTGCTTCTGTGTAAATGTATTTCTATGCTCTGTACACGAGCTGTATCTTCCACTTTGGCTTGAAGACAGGCAAACAGTGTGTGCCATCTCTTGGACATCAGCAGACTTATTTAGAGAACTTATTCACAGAACTTAGTAGGAAAAAACACTTTAAAAAACCCCAAGCAATGAACAAAAATAATGCCTTCCTTGAGAGTTACACAGTAGAAACTGCATTTTGATATCTGTGTACAAAGGAATACAAGACTAAGTAGAAATCTGTTACTATTCTGCTGATAAACTTATGCAAAAAATCACTTAAGAGCATCTGCAAATAATTTACAGAGCTTCACACACAGGGAAAGAAAGAAATCTAGATACTGATGGATGGAGTTTAAAAAAATATATTTTAGATAAGGATCTTAATATTACATAATTCTGAAATAGAAAATTATTTTTTCTGATTAAAAGTGCTAATTAACAGGGTTTGTGGTGGTGTTCTGTTTAGCTGACATTAAAAAACTGAAATACGCAGAGATGTTTTTAAAAATTATTTAAATTCAGTCTTCACAAAAAATATTTTTTTTTATTCTAACTTCTTAAAAATAATGTTTTTAAATATCAGCTCCATCTCAAACCCTAAACTAAACAGAAAACAAAGCAGAAGATAAATTGCATTTATACTGCAAGGTGACAAATTTCAGTTACACACTGGAGAGAAAAAGAGACACAGCTTGCACACAGGACAACCACACACATCATATGGTTTGGCTTTATTCCCTCTGGAATGAAAAACTCATCATTACCTTCCTGAAATATACAGTATGCAGAGACAGCAAGCACTCCCTATCATTTGCCCTCACACTACAACTCACTGTTTATGCTTGTTTTGACCTATGTTGCTAGGAAAGTGAAGACTCATACAAGAGGAGATGTTTTAAAATAACCTTACCCTTCATGATGAGAGGTAATCAAGGACACTGCTCAACACACAAGACAGCCCTAACAACGAGTTCAGGGAATGGGCAGATCCATCCCTTCCATGGAAATCTCCCCATTAGTATCTCAAAGATGTGTAATTAAATTCAGTTTCTACAGCAGTTTGCATCAGAGATTTCAAAGCTGTTTACCAAAGATTTTGTATTTCTATTCTTTTTATTCCTTATGCAGAAAGAAGCATAAAAAATAACATCAGCTCCAACAGTGACTTAACAGAAGCACCAAATCCACAGTTTTCTTTCCAGATTACCTAAAATACCTAGAGCCAAGGCTAAAGATTGTCCCCTTTCAGGACAGCATTCTCTCCACACTCCGCTAATAAAATCTCTTCCCCTTAGCTGTCTGTGCTTTATACAGCTACAAAATTCAGGTGATGAAATTCATTTAGACTTCAGTTTGCAGGGTCTGAACCAGTTGTAAGCAGAATTCAGTGTCACAACAACACCATGCAGAAGCAGAATTCTGTGAGTAGATTTACAGGCATGAAGTAGCAGTGATGCAGCTATGAGACAACTCTTCCCTCCCAGGGAAGGTCCCTCTTTCTCTCGCCCACTCCAGGTAACTTGCTTGCTCCTAGTTAAAAGTCAAAGTGGTAGTTAATACACTGCTTGGCCTCCTCACCTTGTTCTGTCTCCCCATCATCAAATCTGCAGAATTAATATCTTGTTTCTAGGCACTCCTCTTCGATAGCAACATTCAAAAATAAACCAGGCAGTGAGACACTGAGGAAGTTCCTCACGCTGCTGCTTGCCCAGAGCTGGAACATCAAGGGACCTTCATACAACAAGCAAGCACAGGAACCTGGTGCAGCACAGGCTGACTATATCCAAATGTATTTCAGCATTTAATTAATTACAGTCCATGGGCTCACAAAGGACATCTGGTTAGACTCTTACATTTTAAACACTGTGTTTATTCAGTTGTCTCAGTGGTAGATTTATTTGAGCTTTGCTACTGATACTTTATCATACAAATCTTCATACTTCAGTGAAATAATGTAAACTTCTGCTCTATGTAGCTAAAATCAACAAATTAATGTAAAGTATGCAAAACTCATGAGCTCTGAATACTGCTGCTATACCATTACAGTACCGCTGTTGTTCCCACTGCCATCCACTGTCCTTCAGATCCCACATTCTATGGATTCACCAGAAATAAGTCTGCAATTAAAATTCTTCTTCATCTCAGTCTTTTAAAATAAACTGTGACTCTGAGACAGCTGAAGGGCTCCCAGCAGCACAAGCAAAAGTTAATGTTTCCACATCCAAGGACAAGACTGCTGGGAAGCAACAACAGGAACAAACAGGAGCACTATGGGAAGCAGACACGAAGGAACGAATCAGGAGCAGTGACTGACTCTTGCAGACCCAGTCAAGCTGCTTCTGATGCTGCCGTAGAGTCTTACTTCCCTCCACTCCCCATCCTCACTCCATTCTCCTTAGTCTTTCTCTTGGATGCACTACATGTACCAAGCTATGCTGCAGGAAAGTAGGAAGTAATTTATGGCTCCTTTGTTTTCTCATAACAAAAGCAAGACATAGACAACAATGTTAAAATAATTTTATATGAAAATGTTTGCCTTGCCCCTACTCTCAAAAACTAAAAAAAAAAAAAAAAATCATTATATTCCTTTTACTATATAAAGTGGGCAAAAAATAATGAAATTAAGATTAAATTGAACATGCTTAGATTTAATCTTATGATAGTCTACTTTGCTCCACAAATACTAAACATGTAAACACTGCTGAAGATACTTTCAAGTTTCACTTAGGGATGAGGAGAGAGCAGTAGATGTCATTTACCTCAACTTTAGGAAGGTTTTTGACACTAACAGCGGAGGGAAATCAGATGGGTAAAAAGTCATTGGACAGCAGAATAGTGGCTAGTGGGTCATACTCCCATACCTGGAGGCTGGTAAAAATCCTAGAGCTAGTAGGGAAAGTAAAAACTTCCTGTAACTGATAAAAACATGAATTGATCACTTAAGATGACATGAACGACATTCCTTAAGCCTAGAAAATGAGAATGTGCTCCCTAAAATGTGTCCTTATAGCACAAAGTAACAGTGCTGCAAGTGTGCTGACATCACACTTAAGTTCTCATATTTTACAAAACAAATACTTTAGTCCCCACAGTAATTTTTGCCACTTTTAAGTAGGAGGCCACACTCTGATTTCACCCACAGTATTAAACGTTTTTCATAAAAAGCAACTGCTTGAATTCTCATGAAGTTGTTAAGTTATCTGGATTGACCTGCTTATTTTGGGATGCAAAAATACAGAGGTTATTGGTACAATCAGTACCTATTGCATAGAGCACATACTATATTATTACTGACAAGCTAACAGCCAACTTCTGAGTTTACTGCAACGTATCTGATGTAAATTAAAAATAACATCCACAAAGAGACAACATCCAGACTGCAATAGGACGGCCAAAGCATTTCTAAAATAATGTTTTGCAACAGCTGGTGTCACAGGCAGGAGTTAGTTAAAGCTTGCTGTGTTGACTGATGATACAGAAGAAATAAGCTGCCAAGAGCCTGGCTTCCCAGAGAGAATCACGTGCAGCAGGGAGTTGAGGTTCAGCTCCCAGTGTTGACAGACTTAGGCAGATTAACTACTGAATTATGGCCTGCAGCCCAAATCCATCAGAAATCACAGTCATTTGCAGATGTTTTTAATCTGAATTTGTTGGCATTTCACCTTGCAAAGTGAAGTCTGGAGAGAGTGGCTTGCTTCATCATGCAGCACAACTCGAGTGCAGCTCAGCACAGGGGAATTCAGGCTCCGGGTGCACCTGAAGCCGTCCCAGAGCCAGGTCAGCTCTGCTGTGCTTGCTGCATTCTGGGCTTCACAGCACAGGGCACTCTTTGCCAGATGTCTGCAAACACCCACTGCACACTATGCATGCCCAGTGCTCACCCTCCTTATTATTAGTTCTTAATTTTTTGTGTCCCAAGTAAAGCAATATTCAGTATAAATAGCTGCATACCACAAGCCTATACCACAATATACTGTCCTCTAGCTGTGATTTTCAGAGCTCACCATCATCTTTTCAACTTCATGGGAGAGGAAAAATAATAACCTAGTGCTTAGAGCAGTTACACAGGAACAGGGGGACCCAGGTCCAATCCTCTCCTCAAGGGACCAAGGTTTAAATCCAATTTCAAGTGTCCCAAACACCAACCTTCTACTTTTCACCTAAAAAATCCTTTCAATTCTTTGGGATTATTTCTGTTTTGTTTTGTTTTCTAAGTATAATTCTATTAATTGAATCATGCAAAGAAATTTGCAAAAATTTAATGTTACTCCTGAACTATTTAATAATGTGATTTTTTTTTTTAAAAGATCCCTAAACTGATGATTCACAGAAATTTTGCCAGAGAAATTCTTAGATTTTCTGCAGAGTTTTTAGAACACAGCTCCACTTAGACATTTCTAAAGGAAAGAAAACACCTGTCCGTGTTCTCAAAATACAAACAATATAGCTGTCAAAGTCTCACCATGATTTTCTGAGAAAGAAATTTTCTGAAATATACGTGTTCTACTGTTCCCATATTTAGCAAACTTAAAGTTACATTTCAAATCAGCTTTGTCTTAAAATGAAGCAGTTTAGTTTTCTGCCCCGTAAGGGTCAGCATAAACCAGCAGGCAGTCCTCATGCCAAGAAATTTTCTGTTAAGAACAGTCCTCAGAACAGCCAGTGATATGGATCCCTACAGGATGCAGGCATAGGATGTAGGTTGCTCAGGAACAGCAGCACACCAAGCAAGCACTTCTGTGAGAAGGAAAGACAGCAAAGAAACAAAACATCTTGATGGACCAGAAACTGGAACATTAATATTTTTGCAGTCTATCAAGGAGACAAGCAGTGCAGCTGATCTAAAGAAATGGTCAATGAAAGTGATTTTGAGCATCACAAGAGTACCAGAACAAGATTATCCCTCCAAAGCTTACAAATCCTCCCTGGCTGTAATGTTTGGGACTTTAGGTCCTGTAATTTTCTATCTCCATATGCAAAGAAAAGGCACAATGTCCTTAGAAATAAAGTGCATAGGAAACCTGTTTTCAGCATATTTTACTCACACCACTCTGCTTAGTAGCTTTGGGCATATCACTTTTTCTCCCCATGATTTTGTTTCCTTATCTGCAAGATGGCAACAGTGATGGTGAGTTCCTTTCTAAGGCACTATGACTGTGACATAAAACCAGTGTGAAAATAAACTTTAGCATCACTGCAGTAGCCATCAAAGCTTTAATACTTATGCTTGAACTCTGATATCAAAGGGTATTACTCTTAATTGTCCATGTGCCTACAAGATAAATGGTAAATAAGGAACTGTGCTGGTATGACATGATCAGACACAGTTCTTTTGGCTATCCTCAAATGCTCTATATTCTGCTTCAAGGTTGGTTTTCTTCCTATAACAAAATCTACCATAATCCTTTGGTGATGTTTTTAAGTGGACAGTGAAACGAATATGTGTAAATATACTTCTGAGTAGTATGGACTCCAGCAGGATATAAAACAACACTAAATATCAAGCATAAGATATTATTGCAATATAATGCTATTTTTTATGACCACCACTGCCAACATCCTTGAAAGTATCAGTTTTCTGAAGTAAAAATGTTGATAGTAACATCGCAAATAAAGATGTAGAAACCTGCCAAGCCCAGTGCTTTCAGTTTTAGTTCATATGAGATGAGTGTGCAGCACAGAAGTTATGTTTATCTTGTAGCTCTTTAGATATTATCTAACCTTCCACAGGAACAAAAAAGTACATTTTTCTTCCTCCACTGTTACATTTGATTTAATGTTTAAACTAATGGCCCTTTCATTCTCAGCAAAAAAAAAAAAAAAAAAAAAAAAAAAAAAAAAAAAAAAAAGATTTGAAAAGGTAAGATTTCAGACAAAAATCAATAAATAAACTTTAAGTATTATACTGTTGCTTAGCAGCATAACTGAACAACAATCAAAGACAAAAAGATTTTCTCTTTCATGATATAAACTACTCTGCTACCCCAAGGGTCAATATGTCAACATAAAAGGACATGTAAGAGAAGACACAAATCACAGCCACTGGTTTCAATCTACCTGTTTCAGCACAGACTTGTATTAGAACAATATTTCAGAGAACACTGAAATTAGGAAAAATTACTGTGGTTCAGTTCTGCAGGAGAAAAGGCTTCATTAGAAAACCTCATAGCCAAGAACACAGCCAACTCAGTCCCTGAAAACCACTGTGCTTCTCTTTTAATTAGCACTTCCTACGTGATGATGACACTATAATTTGTATCACAAGATCAACTTTGCATAAAACTATTTTGATTGCCAGCAATTATATATTAATCTTTTTCTTCCAGCTAATAGATTTCTCAAATATTATGTCCTTTCTGAACAAATGTTAACACTTCTGTCACTTTCAAATAGCAGTAAATATGATTGTCACATCACTGCTAAAATATATTTTACTTCTGATAAGTCTGAAATTAGCCAGCTTAATTAGATCAATTAATAAAGCCAACAAGAAAGATCTTCAGAGTATGCAACACTGTCTGTACATTTTGAGACAAATACCTGCATTAATTAAAATTTATTGGAATATTCTTGCGAAAATTACTTACTGTGCTTGCTGTCAATCACCTTCCTATTACTAAAAATAGAGTAAACTAATACAGAAACAACAGACATTTTAAGGCTTTATACCTTTATAAAAACAAGAGGTCTTTAAAGTCTAAACTCTACAGCAGGCTGCTGAAGTCATTATAATGAAGCCATGGAGGAGTTAATTCTCACACAGTTCCATAGGTATCTGCAGACTTAAAATTAATTTTGCTGCCTCTTATGAATAATAAGGGTAGAGGATACAAAACAAAATAAAATTTAAACAATTGCTGATTTTGACCAATGGTAGTTTGTAAGACAACACAAGCTGCTTGCAGCCAGCACTTCCTCTCCAGTCCTTTCTAAAACAATGCAGACATTTGAAAACCTAATGAGAGTATCAGCTTATCAAGCTGCTAATCATGAATAACACTAAAGCATCATTAACATTTTAGCTTTTATGCTTATTTGAAGTACTAGCAAAGAAAATGGCTGGAGTGACTAATTCCAGCTATGAAGCAATTTTTAAGACACAATTTAAAGCACAGTAACATTTCACTTTCAACAGAAAGAAAAAGAAACACCAGGATGCTGATATACAACTGGTAGAAAAGTTGTACTTTGATGGCCCTGAGTTTATGGCTAATTGTTTCAATATACAGTGAAAAAGCTCTCTATTTATTTTATAGAAATGCTTTCACAACTTTTATCCTTCACAATCTTCCAGAGGCTTACTTGCAATCTGCCTATCAGTTTTATCATCTTGAAAGAAAAACTCTGCACAGTTGGCTCTCTGCACAATGATCTATCTATGCATGAGAAAAAATGTTCTCATCCATAAATCAGGAAATCATTTTGAAAATAAAGGGCTTTTCTAATTAGAAGTCTGCATGCAGGACCTCCTGCTAGTTGCAATCTAACCTCAGCAGCAGATGTCCTGCTGGGGCTCATTTCAAGAGAATTCCAATCAATTTCTGAATTTTTTCATTCAGTATACACTAAATATGGTATTTAATTATTCAGATTTTAAATTCTCTCTCATGCTAAACTCACAGCATAGATGGCTAAGAAGTACTCAAGTTTTACATGAGTTCACACAAGATTGCAGTCCATCAGAGATGCCCTGGTTTGCTCTCTCTACCAAGTATTGGTGTTAAAATTTGAATACAATCCTACTGGAATTCTGCCTCTTCTTGGCTGAGTCATATCCAGAGTGGTAAACACATAATGCAGACAGACACATGACAACTCTCCAATGAACTCTGCATGGACAAGAGCCCATGGCAGGGAATTTACAGGACCAGTCTGACTCTAATGGAATCACAGTTGAGTATCTTGCTGGTCTGCTGTTAGACAGGAAAAATAATTACCACTCAAAAATTAAAACAAAAGGTCAACAATTTGTAAATCAAAACTGTGCCCAAATATGTTTAGCTGAGTAATTTTCTTCTTTCCCAGCAGGCTAAGGCATTAAAACATTCATGTCAGAGCTTGAGACAGGAGAGCTAATCAGTTAGTTGTACCAGGCAGATCATTTTCTTCCACAAGCTTACTGTGAAGATAGCATATCCAAAGAGAAATCAATCCCCACCTCCTAGAGCTACTGTTCCTTTTTCATCTTGTTTCCTTGAGTCAGAAAACAGTACTCCAAAGCAGAAGTGGCTTCAGTAAACCAGTTGTAAAAACTGGTAACATCTCCAAGATTTTTGCTCCATATTTTACATATATTCCTGAAGGAAAACAAGTACTGTCAATGTTTTTTGACAATAATTTTCCATTTCCTTTCCTCAAAGAATTACTTTGCTCCTCAGTCATAAAAATTTCCTTGATTAGTAGCATGGTTGATGGCTCATTTTAGCATGTATCTGAAAATAATTTGGAATTGTATCTAAATTACTTTCAAAAGTATATTAAGTAACATCATGAGTCTTCGGTAGACTTGACAATTAGTCAGAGGAATATATCTGAGCAAATACTGGTTAGCTGGTTTTATTCAATTTTTTGTACCTACCTTTTCACTAAGCTGAGTTACACCTTAACTAAAATGTTTCTCCTTACTGAGCTAGCTCCTCATCTGGAAATTCAGCATCATAAGTACAATTTACTAATTAGGCTGCATGTTAATACATAAATGTCCTGTCTGCAAAGAGGAAAATCAATTAAAGGACTACTGCCCATTCAATACTCTTTTTTAGCCAGAGACAAAGGGAAGACAACCTGACCAAACACATCACTCTGGGTTGAATGGATGCCACTGAAGATACAGATACAACTTTGTAAGAAAGGGAAAACAATTTATAATAAACCCCAATGGAACGAGGGAGGAGGAAAGCTGGGCTTCCCTTTCCTTAAGCCATGCTCATAAGTGGACACTGCAAAAAATACAGATCAGCTCAGCAGCACAACAGTCAGACAAGGTAAGGACATATGAGACACACCAGCCCTAGGCCTAAAATTCCTTGGAATTTATATTCCAGCTTTTCTTGCAATCATTTTGCTAGGTAATATGTAATCAAGTGAAGCAGAGAGGAGAAGGCATCTGAGGAGGAGTTGCAGAGGCAGCAAGATGATGCACCCAGAGAGCCTGTCAAGAGTGCTGTATCATGCAGTCCTATTGCAGTTTACATGGCTTTCTCACATTTTCTTAGCATTGGTAAAGAGAAACATATTTCACTTTTTCATCTGAACAGACACTGCTTTTATAGCTGGAAGACTTGTCACTCTCAGTTAAATGTACTGAGTGTCAAACAGCTACAAAGCTGCACCAGTCTGAGTAGTAGAAAACACCAGTGCACTGACTGGTACAGGTTCTTGCCATAATAATGCTGAATCAGCTGCAGTGAAAGAAATGGAGATGGAAAGGGGAGAAACAAAGAAGAAAGTAATGATTCTCAAGTTAAGAAAATATGAGTGAAAACAAATGCAATAAGGTGAAGACTACTGTGAAGATAACTGTTTGGTGAACGTCCACTCTGCTAAATGCCACACAAAAACTCTATCCATGTTATTTCATACACCTCTACTTCCTTCCAGAGTACCTCTCATGCCTTCAGGTGAATGAAAGTCTCACTTTTGACTTCAGTTCCATTTTCTTGTGAATAGATATCAACAGAAAACATGGAAAGACTGGAAGAAGGAGTTAATTTTACTTTTACTTCTATCATAGAATAAAACTGATGCAGAATCATGTTGTTTTACACAAGCTGCTTTACACCTGTTACACTGAAGTCCCCGACCTGCTGAATTAATAATCAAACAAAAAGCTAAATATGGGATGCAGTAGTTGCACATTGGGATAAAAATAGCTGCCTACTTCAAAGCAAAGTGTTTCTGTATTTTGTTAGACTCATTTTACAGTGTCAGAAATAAAAAAAAATAGTCTACTCTACATTATTGTTCAACTGCCCATAAAACTGCACCCTTTCAGAAGTGACATTGGAAAAGATCTAAGACAATTTCATTCCTCTATTCAAGAAAACAAAAATCAATTTAAAGAAAATCTTTTTCTGTATAATATGACAGTTTAAAATGCTGTAAAATAAAAGCTTCTGAAATGTGGTGTTGCTGCAGACCCTACTTTTATAAAGTATCTGCTTCATTGAAATATATGGGAGCAGCCTGAAATGTTTGACAAGCTGTAATCAGCATCATAGCACTGCTTAGCTATGTCTGAATGAGGCGATGGTGATGTAGCAGCTGGAGAGCACAGCACAATTTTTGTATCAGAAATATTATCACAGTAACTCTTTGTAAATGTAGTAGAGCAGAAGTTGGAAGTCCTGGCTGTTATTCAACTTTCTGCCACATTAAAGAGAGAAAAAAAGACTAAACACTATCAGTGTGAATCCCAGGGAGTTTTCTTCTAAAATTTAATTCAACATTTAGCTATTACCTTAGCAATGAGACTCATCCTGACTCCTCTTCTCCTTTGTTGATTACACAGAATTTCAGCTCAAGCAACCATCCAGCTTATACCCTAGAATTTTGCCTGTGTACAACTGCTAATACATGTTAACACTGCCACATCTATCTCACAGTAATTTACTTCTGCAAATTAAGGAATGAAATACAAGCTAGCTTTAGTCTCAACACATATATTCAGAAGTTCTAGAAGCTTTTTATATATTCAGAAGTCCTAGAAGCTTTTTAACTATTTCACTACATACTTTTAGTGATGTCAAATGAATAAATAAAACCAATACAAAAGAATTTCAAGGGCACAGCACTTCACAATCATGTATATATGTACATATGTTATATTTTGCAGATGTTCTGGAATTAACTAATACTTCATGGTACTGGATATTTAATATTTTCAATTTTAAAAAGTTACATGTTACCACAACACAATCTTGTACAAACTGGACTATTTATGGCTAACCTCACTTATGGTAACAAAAAAAGTGAAGTATGGGATCAAATCCCAAGCAATACAGTATGAACTTAAAATAGACAACAATTTGCAATGGTAGCTGTTTGAACAGATAATTTAAATTACAAAAAAAAAAAAAAAAAAAAATCAAACAGCAGGGACTTCTGAAGAAACAGACTAAAATCACTGCTTCACAGTTGGCCCCAGACACATAACAAACTGCAGAACTAACTGAAAGCAGTGCAACATGATTTCATCCCATATATTTCCTGTGACCACATTTTCAAACTCAGATCCTTACAAATAGTCAGTATTAGATCTCCCACAGTATTGTATCTCTGCAATATGACATCTAAATAATCTGACTGATTTCCTCAGTTGCATAAGGCAAACTACTGAAATAAAATTTCCTGGCACACTGCACAAAATTTTAGCTGTGTAAATCTGAACATCAGGGTGTTTTCATTCAGTCCAAGCTAAATACCACTTAGACACCTCATCAAATCATAAATTGCTTCCTCAAGATGAACTGAAATTTAAAATGACATACATGTATTACACCAGGATAACTGAGGACAAGTGTCTGAATGACAGCATTTAAGTGAACTGTCAGAACTAGAGCAGTGACTTGAAGAACAGAAATAAATCCCTAGGGATTTGGAATACCCTAGGGTAGCAACAGAAAACCATCAGGGAAAAAACCTACTTCATAAGCATCTAAACTTTCTCAAATAGAAGTGTTTTAATACTTGAACTTTTTGGATTTGGACTAGTTATGGAGAAGAGATTCCAAGTTATATTTTCCAAATTCTACAAAGATCTTTGGGTGCCAAGAAGTGAATAGGTACATGAAGGGACTTCAAAATCTCATTCTGCATTAATGAAGTTGACAGCTGAATGCTGAAGCAGAGACAATGAAAACTGGAACAACAGAGTTTATTAAGACACACCTCAGAAGGAAAACCAGGTAGGAACAACTTGAAAATTGATCTCATTAATATGTACTAGGAGAAAAGAAAATAAAGAAATACATTTAGATTTTGGGGAGGATGGTATTTCAAAGATTCAATGACTAAAAGCCAGCAAAAATGGACAGGAAGAAAAAAATAAAGCTTGACAAACCTCTTTATTTTGTTTCATAAGCCTTCCTTTAAAATTAAAGAATTTTGTGTCTTAACCCAAATATACTTTTGTGATTTTGATTTGGGTTAAGGATTCAATCCCATTCAATGAAAATATTTCAATAAATGTAGAATGCTCTAATACAAGATAAAAATCCTACCTATGTTAGCTGAACCAGGGATAGATGGAGAGACCCTAAACTGTAAAACTCAAAACAAAGCAAGGCCTATGCACTGCACCACATTCCATTAGGCATGGTAATTCTGCAGCTTCCCCAAGGAAATCCTGACAGCTCATCAGACAAAATTAAAACCTGAAGCCCAGAAAGAATGGCCAACTGATCTTAGAAACAAACTTTTGGATAGAAAAATGCTGCCTGTGATGCCTCAGCCCTTCATTCTGCACAGACATTCTATTCTTCCCGTCAGGAAGAAAGCCAGGACTACTGTAAACTACAGACAGGGGCTGACACTTCTTGCAGATGGTTTTCTTTCCCCTTTATTATTTTCTAAACCCAGCCATCACTAATGGCAGTAAATCCATTACATGTTTTAAGGTCCATAAAGTCAATGCCATAGTTGTATTCCATTTACAACACTAGAAATTTCTGTCTTCAGAAGCACTTTCACTGTCAATGACAAGCTTCAATATGCATATCTGGCTTCTGTTTAATCCCCTTCTTTGCTCCTTTCATTTTTCAACTCACAGAACTTCATAAAATCAGTTTTCACAGAATGTTCAGGGTTGAAAGGTACATCTAGGAGATCATCAAGTCTAACTCCCTTGCCAGGGAAGGTTCACCTAGAGCAGATTGCACAGGATGGTGTCCAGGTGGGTTCTGAATATGTCCAGAGATGCAGACTCCATCACCTCTCTGGGCAGCCTGTTCCAGTGCTCTGCTACCCTCTAAATAAGAAGTTTCTCCTTATGTTTAGAAGAAAATTCCTATAGAATCAAGTTTGTGCCTGTTACCTCTTGTCCTGTCACTGACGAGCACAGAAAAAAGACTGGCTCCATGCTCCTGACACCACCCTTTCCTTTGCTGTTAAAGCAATTGGAGAAGTTACAAAATTGTTTTGGTTTGCTTGTTGGTTTTCTTTTTTATTTTTTTTTTGTTTGTGTGTGTGTGTGTGTGTAGAAAAGAAGACCTAGTCATGGTTTCTTCAATAGCATAGGGGTCCTTCTCGACCAGATAAGTAGCTGTGATTCAGATTCGTGACTGATTATCAGTATGAAATTCCTGGGGAAGATTTTCAGCTTTATTTATTGCTTGAAGCCTGAATTCCAGAAATGCACCACAGAGGTAATGCCTTAAGGTGCATAATATGTTTCTTGCTACACAGTAATTTCTAATTTGCAGGCAATGAAAGATCTCTCTAATACCCTTTTCTGAGAAATATCTCTTCCAACATTTCCTTGGCATATGTGAGGCCAATGAAGACTTTCATGACACTAAGAAAAATCACAATACTGTGAAATATTAAGATACCATTAAGCCAACAAGTTTATGAAATAATGAAAAGAGACTACTTCTCTCAACAGTTTCACAAAATTGCCAAGAAACTCTCCCCAGAGAATTCAACTCTCCTTCATAATACATTCTGCTCCTGAAACGCTTAATACAGCTCTGCTCCAGCACAATACCAGATATTTCACCTGTCTGCTTCGTGTTCTTATTTGTGTTCTTGCAGATACAGCAATTGAATAGAAATCATTACCATACATACATTTCCACGTCAAGTTTTGTTTTCCTGACTTTTAAACAATGTGCCTAAATTATTTTAATTTCTTGGCAGAAAGTTCATATGCACACAGAGAGTTCATATACCACACCTTTTTTTCCTTTTCTCTAGATAAATTTGCAGTATATAATCACAAGTATTTTCATTACATCGTTCCTATATTTAATACTATTTCAGGCAGATATTCATGAATGTGGATGCAAAACAAGGGCATTAGTTCAGTGTGACATTTTAGGACAATTTTGTGGCAACTGAGTATCAATATCATATTATATTCCAAGTAGCACTGTTTTCTGAGGGCATTCTAACCTGCAGGTTAGGCACTGGTGAGGTTGCACCTCGAGTGCTGTGTTCAGTTCTGGGCCCCTCACTACAAGAAGGACATTGAGGTGCTGGAGAGAGTTCAGAGAAGGGCAAGAGAGCTGGTGAAGGGTCTGGAGAACAAATCCTGTGAGGAGAGGCTGAGGGAATTGGGAATGTTCAGTCTGGAGGCTGAGAGGAGACCTTATTGCTCTCTAAAACCACCTAAAAAGAGGTTATGGGGAAGGTGGGTGGTGGCCTCTTCTCTCAAGGAAATATTGATAGGCCTAGAGAAAATGTCAAGATGAGGCACTTTAGGATGTGCTATAGTGGGCATGGGGTTATGGGGATAGATATTTTTTATTTTACTGTGGGGGTGGTGTGGTGGTAGGGGTGTTGATAGTTTTGTTAGTTGGACACAGTGATTTTAGATCTTAGTGATTTTAGATTTTAGTGGTTTTCCAACCACAACAATTCTGTGATTCTCTGTTTTAGGAATGTTTTATCTCCTGTAGCAATGTGGCTTACCTAACTAATGTTTGCAAGGTATCTACAGGCATAATGCATGCATATGAAGCACAAGTATCAATTTTTTCACATTGAAAATGCCTTTGGAATATCATTTCATCACATTATTGCAGAAATAATTAGAGAACTCACTGATCCATGAGTGAGGCACTCTAACACACCCCCCCTTAGCAAGATGAATTATTCTCTTGTGTTTTTGTCAGGACCATCTGACAAAACCCATTAATTTTTATAAGAATTAAAATGAGAACACTTTACTAAAAAAGACAAAATAGCAGAACTGACTCTTCATGCAATGAAAAGCAGACCACATTAAGCTCTAGTCACACTAAGAAACAAGCATATGATGAAAGAAGTTTTCACATAGTACATTCCTGTACCAAGTTTACCTGGGTTCAACTTCACAGAATCATAGAAAAGTGAATCACCTCAAGCACCTATACATTCTATCTGCCTCATTATCAGATATTTCAAAAGCATGAAACATGCTCATATAGAGAAAACAACCTCGGGAATGTTTTAGATGCATTTTAAAAATTAAATGTCTGAGTATTTTTCTGTCTGCAGTCATATATTTCACTTTACTAATTATTACTTCTTTCTAAAAATTTTGCTGCGATCTACTTTGGCTGAGTACACATGAGCAATCACAGCCCTCAAAGCAGAGATGAGCCTCTGGGATCTGAACTTTCATCCCTCCAACAGAACTTGTCAGTACTGATGCTCCTGCTTTTAGCATGCAAGAGAAGAGTCCAGTGCTGAGATGAATGAGTCTGGTTTTGTGATTTAAATTAGGTAACATAGACCTGTGTGACTTGGAAAAAGAAAAGCTAAAATGTTATGCAGTTCTAAAACACACCAAAACAGTGAAGTTTGAGGCCTGAAATTTTGAGACTTCCCTGTATAATAACACAAAACCCATCAGGAACTTTTTTCAGCAGTAAAAAGTTCTCCAGTCCACTCTTGCAACACCATTCACAGTGCCTTCATAAACAGGAACTAATGGATTTTTTTCCTATCTAGGTCTCAAGATAACAGAAAACAGCAGTTAAAGGAAAAAAAATGCTATGGAAGGGGGAAAGCCTTACGCTCCCTGCTCAACAGGATGGATGACACAGAAAAACCAGACTTGGGAAGATGAGGATGATGGAGCCTGAGGTCTTGTTTGGCACAGGAAGGTATACATGGTGTAAGCCCACTCTTTACTATTAGTAACTACAAGTGTTTGTAAAAATGACTTGATTCCAAAAGCTGCAGTCACTCTGTGACAGCCAAGTCCTTTTATCACCTCTGCTGCTGAGTGCATGTATTGATTTTACAAACGTCTCCAAATGATTGTGGAGCTGAAGGATTACATCTATCTTGCTGGCTAGGAGTGGATGCTACAAATTTTCCTAATAACCTCACAGAAATAACAACAGGGGAAAAAATGATAGAGAAAGAAATTTCCATTTTCCTCTCTGGCATATATCAGTAACTGAACTATGAAAACCATATTCAAACATCTGCTGCGTGTCAGAAATATAAATAACCAAAAAAAACTCCACTTTTTTTTTTTTTTTTTTTCCCAGTTAAATTTGTTAGGTAGCTCAGCATTTCAGAAAATAAGGTAACTGTCCAGATCCTAAGCTATATTAATTGTATACTTTCATTTCTTAAAATGCTGTCCATCTTCTAAACCTAGACAATAATACAATGGAATTCATATTTCAGACACATTCTAATATGTTAAATACTATTTGCTGGCCATAAATATGAAAACTTTTTATATGATGATCTCTGCATTAGAATAGAAAAAGGGTTCTATAAATGACTAACTCATATCTCACAGCTCTCTCACTAATCAAGGTGTCATATCCTAAGGACTTAAATGTTGATTTTTATATCCATTATTCTAATGGGCTGTGGCTCATAGTCTTATACTGGAAAAAAACCATACTCCTTTGTCAATTAAATCTCATATTTACCCTTCTGACCCCATCTTCTTAGGCATTTATTTTACTTCTATACAAAACAACTATGTCTCAGAGCATAAGGATGAATTTTCAAGGTGCTGAAGTAACTTTGAGAACAAACAGAACTGGAATCTAGAGAAAAAAAACCACTCTTAAAGCTACTGAATGCATTTTTAAATTGTATTTTTGCACTCAATTCATGTGCATGTGCCTAGTTCATAAACATACTGGCACATGTTTGACAAAGGGCCACAAAGATGAATTATGGACTGAACAATTTTTCATGAGAGGCTGAGGGAGCAGGGACTGTTCAGCCTGGAGGAGAGATGCATCAGGAGGATCCTGTCATTGTGTACAGACACCTGATGGAAGGAAATAGCACATACAGAGTCTCCACAGTGCTGCCCAGTGACAGAACAGCAGGCAATAGGCACAAAATGAAATAAAAGAATAAAAAAACCTCTGTCAAAAGGACACCCAGAGGGGATGTGCAGTCCTCATTCTTGGAGGTATTCAAAATCCACCTAGACATGGCCAGGAGCAGCCTGATCTTGCTGGCCCAGCTCTGAGAAGGGAACCAGGGCTGACAATTGCCATTGGTGCCTTCTACCTCTGCTGTTCTGACACTCCGGATTTGCTTTTTTTTGAATATTATTGGAATATATTTTGGAATATATATTTTGGAATATTATTCTGTCTTGTAAAATGGTAGTGCTTATGTACAGATAATACACATCTCAGCTTATCCATGTATTTCCTCTTAGGGTTGTTTTGGTTTTTTTTTTCACCTTTTTGGAAATAATGCCAGGAAAGAGGCATAAAATATCATGCACACTACCTATATATATACACACACATATATATAAATATATGAACATGTGAAAGATCTATATTTTTAAAAGCAAATAAAAAAGAATCATTGGAGAATAAAAATAATTTAGTCATATGAAGTACAAGAATTGCATGGTTATATTAGAACAGTGCAAGTAATTTAAATGGTAATACTGAACACAATGTAAGACAGAATAAAGGTTAACTTTATGAAGTCTAAACTGAAGAGCACAAGAAGTACTTGCATTAACTCAGTAATACAAGCATTTACCTTTTTCAGTGTGACATTATAGCTAATGAAGGTTTGAAGGACTGAATGTTTTCTCTAACCTGATTTTTGCATACTTATAAAACAGAGTGAAAGGAAATTAGCATACTGGAATCACAGCTTTCATACCACATTAGAAGACTTTAAAAACTTGCATTGTTGTAACATATGTGCAATTCTGAAAGGCAAGCACCATGAATACCAACATTCTTAATAACATAAAACCCTGTATTTTATACTATCTCAGACACCCTGAGTCTAATTATCTCAATATAGATTCTTTGTAAATGACCTAAGAGTGTCCCTTTGTTTCCAGAGCCTGAACCATTCAACCAGCAACAGGAGAAAAGAGGATTAATTGCACTGGTAAGAACACCAAGAAAAAACCAGAGCATTTGTAATGAGTGGTATGTGTGCTAAATGGCACCAGCTCTACAGAACTCCAAAGCACCTAATAATTAGGATATCTTTCAAGTGCACTTGGACAAAGGTGGCAAGAATATAAGATGGTAACAAAGGAACATCTAATTTTCCCTGTATGTATATGCATCACCAACTCAGTGGCTGTACCCTACAAAGCAGATAAGGCACAATGAAGACAAGTGTAAGTACAACGTTTTACATCTCCACTAGACAAAAATATACACACTAGAATTGTTGTTTCACGGAGGAAAGATTCTATTGGTGGAGAACATGGAAAACAGAAATAACTGTTCACAGTGGAAAAAATGAAAATGCAATTTAACACTGATGAAACCTCAAAACTAACACTGCTTTCCACTAGTGAAAACTGAACGTTCAGCATTTTCATGAATATACCATAATCCAACAGAATACTGCAACATGAGAACATGGGAGAACATTTTACAAGTCAGTAAATTACAAAGTAAAGGTTTCCTATCCAAGAAAAGAGGAGATTCTGTTGCTGCAAAAAGAGGGTACAGAACTGTGCTGTGAATAAATGGAAGTATTAAGGCTGTAAAATCTTTGATACACTTAAAGCAATTTTTCCAACAGTTTTGTATGCAATTAATTAGTATCCATAACAACATTTTTAAATACAATTTAATCAAATGTGTAAGCCTTTAAATATGATTTTTCTTTTACTGGATAAAGTCTACAGTTTTTTTACACACCTGACACTGCAGGGTGCCTGGACCTGTCTGGACCTGAGCTCATTTTAGCTTGTTTTAACTGTAAGATCAATTCTCTAACCATCTAACCATTCTCTAACCATAGTCAAACTGACTTTTGCCTAACTTGTTCTACCTTAGTTCTGTGAATACAAAATCATTTAACATTGCATATAGCTTTTCTGGATTCGTTCATTTAGACTATGAGTGTACTAACTGCACTAATAACAACTGTATTGTATCTTAACTATCCTCATTAAATATTAATTGACTTATTAAATCCTTGCTTCTGTGTATATCATCTTCTGTCTTAGATCATAGCAAACTTTTGACTGTAAAAAAGAATGAAATTTAGGAATAAATTCTAATTGAGACTTGAGCCAGCAGTATTTGTTGTCATGTGCTCTGCTCTTCAATAAAGAAGAGATTACTGATCACAAAACTTCAGTCTAAATATACTGTATGGTGGTTTTGCAAAGCTAAAACACCTACACTTTCAGAAGAAACTTCAGATAATTTAATTCAGATCAACAGCATTTTACCACTTGCACCAGTCCACTTCTAGATCTCAGCTTACAGTAGCAGCTAAATATTTTTCTTTCTGACATATCATCTCACACATACTATGACTCTTGTCTCTTTATAAGAATGAATAGCTTTTTCTTCTCTAAAATACAGATTGAACTTTTCCCATTCCTTTCCAGGAAACTGCTACAGGTCCCAGATTTATTCATTCATCAGGACCTACAGAAGATACATATCATGGTCTCAGTCCCAAACACTTTGTTGAGTTCACTGGATAGGATCAGGTCAATAGCTAGGATGTTTGCTAAACATCTAATTAACATTTTCATTTGATTATTTTAAGGCTTTTTATACTTTCTATTAATAAGCATCAACATTTGTGGAAGAGAAAAACCCTACAATTACCTTACAGTTTTCAGCTTTCCCATACACGAAGATCACTGGAATGAGATGGAAACTGACAGATAATTCCAATTTAACCCATAAGAAAGAATTGCTATCCTATTATAAAGCATTTCAGTATAAATGCAGTTTAATAAACAAGGCTTAACTCAGATTTTGCAGCAACTCTGCCACTGCTGGCACTATGAAGTGTAGCCTGGCTTTGATGGGGTTTTGTGCTTGCACTTCTGTGCTGTAGAAGTACTGTCTTTAAAAGACCTCTTTATTTTATACAGAAATACACTTTATTCCAAATAATTGATCTTCTTATAATTTAAAAAAAAATATTCTCACATGTCGTGGACTGTAGAAGTACCCAACCACTTAACAAAGTTCAGGAAAGAGCAAAGCCCTGCACTAAAAAGCCAGAGATGCAAGACAGTACTGCTAAAGACCATAAGGTTGGGAATCAAATGCAACTTGTGCCCCGGTCCAGGTGCTTCTCATGTATTTTTTTATACATGCTGGGAGTCACTAGCAGTATATGGAGTGGTTTTACTACAACACTAATACAGCAATTGACATTTTAGAATAAAAGTTGAAAACTAACATTTAAACATACCATCTGAACCTTCTGGAATGGAAGGAACTTACAGGCTCTGAAAGCATAAGATTGTGAAAGTGTGAAAATCATAGGAAGCTGGAAGGAAAAAAAGAAAAAAAGAAAAAAAGAAAAGAAGAAAAAAAGAAAAAGCAAGAAGAAAAAGGTTCCTCAGACTAATCTCTGCATTACACATTTTGGAAAGGAATTCTAGTACATGAAATCTAATCACATTTCCAACACTAGCTGAAAAATCAATTCAAGTGCCCATTATAAAGAAAAGTGTTGCTTAGTTGTGAATACTCTGCTGCCTCTTAAAAAGATAAGAAGTTATAGCCTGTATCTGTAAAACAAGTAATTTGAAAAGAGCAACTGACCACATAAGTTTAACCATAACTTATATTACTGTAGAACATTTGCTTCCCATTTAAATAAAGCTCAAACCCTGAAGCCTACACTTCTAAATAAGATAAACAATTGCAAAACATAAGGTCCAAACTGTTTGTCCCTAAAGCATAAGTAGATTGTGTAGCTTGTCTCTTAATCTCCAAACATAGCAGATAATGCAATTAAATTCTGGAATGCATAATTCACACAAACAAAAAAAATGTTTATTACAACAAAGGATTTGAACTTTTGAAGGAAGAAGCTAAATCCACCCGAGACAGTAATTCCACATACTGAGCAGCTTAACATATAAAATACTAACAGTTTAGTATTAAATTGCTTCAGTCTCTCCATACCAGTTGATTACAAGGGAAGAGAGTTCATTAGGATCAGAGAGAAACTTTTCCAGTTCTAACAGCAGTTCCCAAGTCCTGGAAGCAACATGTGTCCAGGAAAAAATGAGAGTACCATATTTCTCCTGCCATTCAAATGCTTCAAATTCACTTCTCTGTGCATAACTTTTCCCCATAAAATGCTGCTTCCCTGTCTGAGGTCCAGAAATTCTCAAATCCCCAATGTACTGTTATAAGCTTTGCCATCTTTCTCCTCACTGAGGTAGAGTCAGGCAAATGCACCTTCTCTGCAGCTCACTGCAGTGGTGCTGCAGCCAATACCAGCACCAGATTTAGAGAACAAATTCAACTCCCAGCATTGCGTCAGAATCTCACTCCCTTGCAATACAGTTTGCTCCATCTACAGCTCTGTACTGACTTAAAAGGTTGTGGTTGTGCTCAAAATCAAAGTACAATCTTCCAAAAAGGCTGTGGAATTCTGAAATCAAGAGAAGTACAATTATATATTCAATAACCCAGTTTTGTTATTTTACAAAACAAAACAACAAACAAACAAACAAACAAAAAGCTACTGTGTGGCAAGAAACTCAATTCTAAATTATAAGCTGTAGCAAACTACTTCATTTTATGTTCTGGATCAATTTAAGGTCAAACTAATTTACATTTTAAGTAACTAATTGGTTTTTCACTTTAAACAAGGTCCAAGAGTCTGGTGCAACCTTTGAGTTCAAAAAATAACTATGAAATTATCAACCTCAAAAAGTGAACAATCATCTATAAACAAAATATTATACACTCCAATTGCAACAATTCCTTTTCTCCAAAATTTATACAGTGTACTCTCTGCAAAAGATCCCAATACAAGAAGAGTAAATCAACACAGAAAGGCACCTATCAAAATGGAGGAAAGCAAAAGAGAGTTAAGTTTAGCTTTGTAAACTTAGAGGTATTAATTTTTAGAAAAAATTTTTAGAATCAGAAGCTGACAATTCTGTTTGTTTCATTAATTCTTGTGTTCTCTAAAAACATTCTTATTACCAAAGATTCAGTCCCAATGTTTCTGCAAGGAGAACAACTATAAATATTAAAAGGCCTTCTTCAGAATTACTTCTTTCCATGACTTTTTATTTTAACAATATTTATGGTAGCTTTTTTTTTTACAAAAAACACTGAATTTTTATATTAGGAAACTGAAATTAGATAATCACTTAAGTGAAACTCCAATTTTCTATGCTTTCATGTGTACAAAAGAAATGAAAGAAAGGAAAGAAGACTTTAAATGGCTGTGCAGCAAAGGAATTTCAAGCAAATGAACTTTGTTACCAGAAAAAGAAAATGCAAATGGAAACACAGAAATTGGTAATAAAAGGGATCCTGAAAGGACATGCAATCACAATCTCCTTCAAGGCACCTCAACACATACAAACAGCCAGTGGAAATATTTAACAGCACAGGCACCACCCGAGATCACAGCATGAGTGAGTTCCAAGGGGAGCACAACAGAAGTATAACAGCTTTTTTTAAAAGAGTGGGTGCTTTCATGCAGAACATAGCAGTAATAGAATTCTTCCTTAATCTTTTCACTTCCTGCAGCCCAGTGAGTTTCATCAAAACACAGATAATACTCTCCTAATGGTAAATATCCCCATACAAGAGTTACTCATTCATAATGAAAAGGGCTTAAGTGGTTCTTGAAACAATTACTGACACCTCATGTGCATTATACAAATCTAAAATACACACTATCTCTCTTTATTTATATTGTCAACCACCAGTTTATGTAAAGTCTCTTCAAAGTCCTCTAATTTCAGAGCTACCTGGAGTGCACACACAAGAAACACAGTATCAGGACTTTCAGAGACTCCTGATTCAACCAAGGAATCATCACCACCAAGGGACTTACTTTTCTCCTGAGACTCTCTGTCCGTAACAGAGATTGCTGATCTAAGAACTGTGTTATATGCAGATTGGTTTTGAAAGTACATTTTACAATTTATTTCACTCTTACAGAGCTGGTGATGTGTGCTTGCAGCACAAAAAGCCAAAATCATCCTGGGCTGCATCAACAGAAGCATGGCCAGAAGGTCAAAGGAGGTGATTCTGCCTCTCTATCCAACCTGGAATACTGTGTCCAGTTCTGGAGCCCCCAACACAGGAAGGACATGGAGCTCAGGAACTGAGTCCAAAGGAGTGCCATAAAGTTGATCATAGGGATGGAGCACCTCTCCTATGATGACAGGCTGAAAGACTTGGGGTTGTTCAACCTGGAGAAGGCTCCTGAACCTTATAGCAGCCTTCCAGTACCTGATGGGGCCACAAGAAATCTGAAGAGGGACTTTTTATGCAGGCATGTAGCAATAGGACAAGGGGTAATGACTTTAAACTGAAAGAAGGTAGATTTATGTGAAAATATGCAGTAAAAGCAAACCATTACAAAATGTATTTTGCATTTTTTTTCACTGTGATATTGTTAGAGAAATTTTTTTTTGATTCTTAGCTTGTAGGATAACTTTATAATTGTATATAAATCAGCAGGCAGCTTTCTAGAAGTGCTAACCCTTTTCAGAATATCCTGTTTCAGACTAGCAAATATTAATGATATCCTAAACGGAAAATCCTTCTCCAGTTTTCTAT
Source organism: Heliangelus exortis (assembly GCF_036169615.1). Taxonomy (NCBI): domain Eukaryota; kingdom Metazoa; phylum Chordata; class Aves; order Apodiformes; family Trochilidae; genus Heliangelus; species Heliangelus exortis. The sequence goes on from NC_092422.1 coordinate 10,447,371, forward strand.
GAAGCATCAAAAGAGATTCAGCATGTCTAGTGTTTGCTAACACAACACACAGAAAATCAGCCTTAGATGAACTATGCTGAACGTAACCATACCATTTTTTTTAGGATCTTTCATTAGCAAAGCAAGTGACAGCACTGAAGAAATACATTACAAAAAAATTAGCCATTAACTTCTCTCTGTTCCTTTTTATTTAAGAAAAGACCTTCAATATCAAGCAGAAACATTACCTTGCCAGCCAGCCTAAGGATATAATTTGTTATTATGTTCCATATCCTGACAAGTAAGATGGGCAATACTCAGCATTGTGAATTGATGCAAACTCACTCCATGAATGCTACCAGATTCATGGCTGTTTAGATTCAAGTTGCAGCATCAAGAGCCACTGCACCCAAGATCCTTTTGAGAAAACCCGTTTTTTTTTTTTTTAAATATACACAGACCTTTGTTACAAATAACTTGAAGGCTGATCATCTCAGTGAATTTAAAATGCTACCCTGCACGTTCGTAACCATATCAGTAACAGTGTATTCTTGCCTCATTTTGTTATCAAGCACCTTGTTCCTATTTAATCATAGCAATTATTTTTATTGTGCTTACCCCCTGTAATTTTATGTTATATAGAATGACAGTTACTTGAGCTAAAACAATTGCTTACAATAATTTGTGTGTTTATTTTTATTGTTATCTCACTGTATGAGCCAAGCAATCAAAGCAATGCATATACAGACCACTTAATACCTCAGCTGTTCTTTTCCTTGGGGCTCAACCGCCTACTAAAGAAAACAAAAAAAAAATAACAAAAAAAATCACTATGCAAAGCATTAAAGAGTACATATTAAGTTATATTCTTATCTGTCTGATAATTGCCAACAAAAATTTTAATAGTAACACGAAAACATAGATACAGTACTAGTTATTTTTGCATTGAATTATCAGATTTTTCTTCTGCATATATTCTCTCCCACTTCAGTACATTCTTGTCAAAATACAGACCAGAATGGCACTGATACTGAAAGCTGTGGGAAGCAAAGTTTTATAGTGCAGCAAAACGATGCTCTGCATCTTGTTCTCTGACAGTTTAATTGGTCTTTTTGCTGCCAGTGAGTGGACACTGAGCTGATGGTTTTAGAATCCTCTTGACAGTGACTCCAGGATCCCTTCCCAAGCTTTCAAGGGTATTTCTAACCCTACTGGAAGGACAATTTAAATTATTTCCTTTTGATGCATTACCTGATAATTTATCTAAAAAGTGTTCTATCTGCTGGCTTCTTGCAAGCTTCTCATCTTTGCAAGTTCCTCATAATTGGCACAGCATTCTACTGCCCGCAGGCTCTATCACATTATCATCCCCACAAGATCCATTTTCTTTTTAAAATACATAGAAATCAGACTGATAATGGGGCCAGTCCTATGGAACAAGGGCTGCTTGTAATATTAGCTCACACACAGTTTTGCATTTTAGTACTAAGTTCTTTTAGAACTCTCAGGTGAATAAAGTTAATGGAGAAAAAAGGAATATAGAAAGAAGCCAGTTCATCTCCCGCCATGGAAGAAATAAAAACAAATATCAAAAACCAGAACTGAAATATTCTCACCTAAACCTGAGTGCTTATAGATAATCTAGTTCTGTAGATGGTTTACACTAAGTGAAGTTCTAGTCAACATCATAAATTAAATTTCAGTTACAATTCACCCAAACAAATACAAAATTCTTCAGAGACTATGACCTCATCCCATTACAATCCACCAACCACATGGATTAAAACTTGTTCTATGGAAGCAGGAGCTGACACAACTGATTTAGATGTAAATACATGTAGAGATATGCAAGTCAAATTACATTCCCAGATACATAATCTCTTCCAATAGTTAAAACTAGTTGAGAAGTCTTTTGTGCTTTATGGCTGAATTTATTTATGACAACTTTACACTTTATGGCAGAATTAAAGATACTGATACATAAAACATAAATCTCTTGTCACTAAAAGAAGAGAGTACATGTAAACCTCATGAGACCCCTGAGGTCTGACTCGGCCACTGTACACCATCAAGTTTAAGCTTATTCTTCATTCAATCGAGGACAAGTGCTGCCTGTTTGCATCAGATGATAAACTGCATGTGAGGATTTACACACCAAACAAAACACAACAAAAGCACTTCAAGGGAAAGAGGGAAGATTGCAGAAGCACAGAGCACTTACAGATGCACCCAACAGCAGCACAATCTGCTTTGAACACACACAAAGTGCTGCATTACATCACGTAATGCCAAGCATTCTGACACATCTCTCCTACATGTTTCAAATTGACATTTATAATGAAAGAATATGGTTGACCTTGGTTTTTCCATCTTAACTCTCACCTTTTGGCTTACCTGAAGAAATTCTGAAAACACAATTTTGTTTAGAATCTATTTTTAAAATAGTAGGGAGATGAAAGACCTTGAAGATGGTTCCATTTCCAGACAAGACTTTAAAGTCAAGTATATAATGATTTGCAGTTTGTCAAAAAAGCACCGTTCATATTACGCTCTAAATGAGGGAAATATTCTGTAGAATACATACAATTTCAAAGTTCCAAGCATGACAAATATACTTGAGTCTTAATGGACATCAGCTAGTTATCATAAATAAGTAGGTATACAGAATTAGAAATTACTGAGGCTACACATGCAAAATAAATATTATCTTAATCCAGATCTGCCTAACAGATAGACCATGAAAGTCTGTCACATCACATGGTCTTTATTAACTTGCTTTTTAAAAGCTAGAGAAGGCAGCTCATCATGGTTTAAAGACACACAAGATAGTACATTGCCTTCTCAGTATTCTACAGTATGGCCTATTAAATGAGTCACAAAGAAAAGGAAGAAAAATAGAAAAAACTAATGCTATTTTTCAAAATACAATAGGAATATTCTTCCCTAATATTACAATTGAGCTGTACAATAGGTTTTTATGAAATAGTTTATTTTTTAAACATATTAGCAGTCAAGAGTGAAGATGCCATATACAATTTAAATTTCCTGGGGCAGCATCAAACCAGTTTGGAATGTCTAGCAAGCCACCACAGACTTGATGTGAATCCCAGAATCATTCTGGTTGGAAAACTCTCACAAGTCCAGTGCCATATTCCTTAAGCACCACATCTGCATCTCTTTTAAACAACTCCTGGAGTGATGATTAAACCACCTCCCTGGGCAGCCCATTCCAGTGTTTTCAGTGAAGAACTTCAACTATTCAGCTTAAGTCTCCCCCAGTGCAACTTGAGGGAGAGGTTACTTGTTACTTGGGAGAAGAGACAGACCCTTCCCTTTCTACACCTTACTTTCAAGTAGTTGTAGAGAGTGAGAAGCTCTCCCCTTATCCTTGTCCTCTCAAGACTGAACACCCCCAGCTTCCTCATCTGCTCCTTGTCCTCCAGACACTTCACCAGCTCGATTGCCCTTCTCTGGACACACCCCAGGAACTCAATGTCCTTCTTGTAGTGATGGGCCCAAAACTGAACACAGCACTCAAGATACAGGCTCACCAGTGCCAGGTACAGGGAGGCAATAGCCCTAGTCCTGCTGGCTCCACTATTTCTGATACAAGCCAGGATGCTGCTGGCTGCCTTCTCCACCTAGGTACACTGCTGGCTCATATTCAGACAAGAGGTGATCAATAACCCAAGGTCCTTTTCCTCTGGGTAGATTTCTAGTTACTCATCCCCAAGCCTGTAGCATTGCCTGGGGGTGTTAAACAACATTACAGCAGAGCTAAAACCAGACCAAATTAGTTATTGGAAGTCTGACTGATAGGATGAAATTTCCAGAAAGAAATAACACATCTGAACTCAGTAGTAATCCAGTTTTGTCTTACAAATAAGCAATCATACATTATACTCTGCAGTAATTGTCACCAAAAGAATTCAACAAGAATTGTTTGCACCCCTGAGTAATTAAGAAATCTTTACAACTGGCATTATTTAAGACTAGAACTGGAATATTACATGCATAAGGAAGTGATACATTTCCTGCTGAGATCATGGTGAGTTAGATGCAAAGTTCTCATGAACATTTATGGGACACATGCATTAACTCTGCATCCCTGAAAAACAGATCTGTTATGGGCTAGCAATACAACTTAGTCACTGAATATGAAGCTAATAAACTAGCTAACTGGGTCTGTGACACTTAAAATCATGATATTGAAAGAATTACTTATAAAAAAAAATATGTGGATTTAATTTAGTTAATATTTTATTGCATGGTGAAACGTGGGATAATTCAAAACCTTGACCTTTTGAATTTTTAAATTTTTTGCATGACTTAACTTTCAGTAACACGAGTGAATATCCAAGAGATGTAATACTTACATTTGGTGACCACTACTCCTACAGTGCAATACATGTGCATATATTTCATATTCAGAGCAACAAAATGGAATTTTAGCTTGAGAGAAGATGGAACACCGTATAGAAAAGTCATCCTGTGACAATGTAATATTAACAAAGATCAGACCTGGAATTCAATATCCAGTTTCAAGCCTCCTCAGAACAAGACAGGCATTTATACCAACTGGAGCAAGATCTGCAGAGGCCACCAAGCTGGATGAGGGGATGGAGTAGCTGCCCTGGGAGGAGTGAGTAGCTGCTCTATGAGAATCATCTAAGTAGAAACTGCTGCATTCAAAAAAAAATTCCAGTTTAGTCCTACTTTTGACAAAAAAAACCTACCAAAAGAACTCTGAACTACTCATTGATAAGTTAGTACTCCTATCACCCTTGCTAACTACTCAACAGCCCTCACCAATGAAAGTCAGCTGTTAAACTTCAGCTATGGACAGTTCTGTCCTGAAATACAGGAAAATATCTGTCAGAACTGACAACCACTGTAGGAAATGTGCAACTAAAGAAAGCAATTCTGACACTCTGGGAACAGAACCCAGAGAACAGAACCTAGCCCCAGGACTCCTAGTCTTGTATGAAGGGCTTTGCTTTGCTGTATCGGAAACCATGGCAGCTGTTCAGGTGGACAGGAGGCTGATACTACAACCAAAAGCAACAATATGGTCATAAGTAGGACAGAATATAAGTAAAAGTAGGGAAGGTAGAGCTCTGTATGGAAAACTGTTCCTGTTTTGGAAGATGTAAAAGAGACTGTATGAGTGTTAGTGTTAGTATTCATTTAGACTGCATAAAAAAGATTATCTTAAACGAGCAGTATTGGAAAATGCCTCCTACACTCAGTCTATTTAGTTCACCAAATAGTTCACTAAGCATATACTAATTACAGCCTGCTACATCATTAACATGTAGAACACAAAATGCAGTAAGAAACTTAAACCCAGATGAAAAAAGACATGCAAGCATAGTAGCTAAAAGTTCAAACTTGATATATGCAACACAGAAAAAGGAAAATTTTTAAGTACACAAAACAGCAAGGGTAGTAAATCACTAGATTCATAAGCATGTTGGACACTTCAAGCATTTTTCTCCATGTTGAAGCAGACATAACCAGAGTTAGATGGGATGGCAGCTCCTTCAAGCAATTACAGAATCACAGAATCATCTGGGTTGGAAAGGACCTCCGAGTCCAACCCTTGATCCACTACCACTGTGGTTACCAGACCATGGCACTGAATGCCACATCAGCCTCTTCTTAAAAACCTACAGGGACAGAGAATCCACCACCTCCCTGGGCAGCCCATTCCAATGTCTGATCACCCTCTCTGTAAAGAATTTTTTCCTAATATCCAACCTAAACCTCCCCTAGCGCAGCTTAAGTCCATGCCCTCTTCTCTTACTGGTAGCTACTTGGGAGAAGTTGTAGAGAGTGATGAGGTCTCCCCTGAGCCTCCTCTTCTCCAGGCTGAACAGCCCCAGCTCCCTCAGCCCTTCCTCACAGGACTTGTGCTGGATCCCTTCACAGCCTCCTTGTTCTTCTCTGGACCTGCTCCAGGACCTCGATATCCTTCCTGAACTGAAGGGCCCAGAACTGAACACAGGACTCAACGTGAGGCCTCACCAGCACTGAGTACAGGGGCAGAATCCCTTCCTTGGACCTGCTGGCCACGCTGTTCCTGATACAGGCCAGGATGCCCTTGGCCTTCTTGGCCACCTGGGCACACTGCTGGCTCATGTTCAGCTTCCTGACAATCCAGACTCCCAGGTCCCTCTCTGTCTGGCTGCTCTTCAGCCACTCTGTCCCCAGTCTTCTTGTCACATATTGTTGTAGCCTTTACTAAGATCCCTCTGTCTCTGCTGGATTGAGATCAGATGCCACATTTTTGCTCTTCTGCACAGTTCAGCTCTGTTTCTGTGAATTTCTCCTTTTTCCCTCTGCTGTTACTGCCCATGATCTCAGAAGCTGCAGCCTCCTTGACACTAGCTCAGACCCGTACCTCCATTTTTGCTATTTGTTGGAAAAGCCACTCAATTTCTTATTCTGTGTTTATCCCCTGTTGGTCCAGTACTGAGAAACCTTTTGTTCTGCAATTTTCATGCTCTTTTTTCTTTTTTTTCCCCCTTTTTCTTTCTTTTTTCTTTTTTTTTTTAATTTTTTATTATATTTAATTTTTCTTTGTATGTCTTTCGCTTTATTTTATGTTTTGTTTTAATTGTCTGACATAATTGATCTATACTATCAGACAAGGAGCCTGAGCTTTATTAGTATAAATGTCCATAAAGTGGGCCATTATTATTACTATGTAATCATATGCAATCAACTTGATGCAGTATATTCCAGATCTGAAGACTAAGTCGTTTGGCTAAGGGAGCTGCAATTATGTGAATTATGTTTCCTTTGTTATCCCTATGTGATAGTTACAGGATATATTTCTCACTGGAATGTGGAGGCAAAATGTTTGCAAAAGCTTGCTGCAAAGTGCAGCACTGAGAATATGGTAAAGGTTTAATTTTAAAACCTGGTGCTTAGACATACAGACTAGGCTAGAAGAATTTATGATTCAGTTAAATGTAAAAAGTCAGTTAAATAGATGGAGAGTTTGTTTTAAAATGTTGACCTTTTTACAGGGATACCATCTACAAGTCATATATTTTGTGAAAATGCCCCATAAAGTTAATATGCAGCTCAGAGACCTGAATGAGTTTTGATTGCAGAAGCACATATTCTAGATTTGTTGCTCTTGGGAAAACAGGGTAACAGTTTTGATATTGTTGCTTAAATTAAACCTCTGTCTGTACAGTGAAGTAATTTTAAAATTTTTTTTAAACAATTTCAATCAAAAATATTTAATCAGAATGAAATTGCAAGGCAGCTATCTGAGTTTAAGGGAAGGTAAAAGTATAATGAATGAAAACTAAAATAATTCAATTTTTTTGTGGCTCTATTGAGTTGGATATATTAGCTCTAACTCTTGCTCAGCTTTGTGCCAAATAAACTGTGGAGTGGTGATAAATAAACCTGCCTCATGAGGGTACACCAGCCTGATGTATTATGAGAAACTATGAATTGCTTGGCAATCTTAAAATTTGTTCAGTAAAAGAAAAGGGACCAGGAGCCTTTGTGTTTTGAGTCTTGTCAGGCAACTTTCCATGAGTCAGTTTTTTAGAAATGACTCTTCCTCTTTATAGTTTTTTTTAAATTGAGGTCCCAGATGATTGGAAGTTGACTGATGATTGGAAGACGAATGTCACACCAATCCAAAAAAGGGATGAAAGGAAGACCCAGGAAACTCCAGACCTGTCATCCTGACCTCAGTGCCTTGGCAGGGTTATGGAGCAGCTCATCCTGGGGGCAATCACACAGCACCTACAGGAGGGACAGGGGATCAGACCCAGCCAGCACGGGGTTAGGAAGGGCAGGTCCTGTCTGACCAACCTGATCTCCTTTTATGATCAGGTGACCCGCCTGGTGGATGAGGGGAAGGCTATGGATGGAGTCTGCCTGGATTTCAGCAAAGCCTTTGACACCCAGGTCATTCTCCTGGAAAAGCTGTCAGCCCAGGGCTCAGCCATGAGCACTCTGTGCTGGGTTAGGAACTGCTGGAGGCCACCAGAGAGTGGTGCTGAACGGTGCTGATCCAATTGGCGGCTGCTCACCAATGGTGTCCCCCAGGGATCAGTGCTGGGCTCAGTTCTGTTTAATATCTTCACTGATGATTTACATGAGGGATTGAGTCCATCATCAGCAAATTTGCAGATGACACTAAGCTGGGGGGGAGTGTGGATCAGCTGGAAGGCAGGAGGGCTCTGCAGAGGGGCCTGGACAGCCTGGAGAGTTGGGCTGATTCCAACGGGATGAGGTTCAACACGGCCAAGTGCCGGGTCCTGCACTTTGGCCACAACAACCCCATGGGGAGCTCCAGGCTGGGCACAGAGTGGCTGAGAGCATCCAGGCAGAAATAGACCTGGGAACTGGGGTCAACAGGAAGCTGAACATGAGCCAGCAGTGTGCCCAGGTAGCCAAGATGGCCAATGGCATCCTGGCCTGTATCAGGAACAGCGTGGCCAGCAGGTCCAAGGAAGGGATTCTGCCCCTGTACTCAGTGCTGGTGAGGCCACACCTCGAGTCCTGTGTCTGGTTCTGGGCCCTTCAGTTCAGGAAGGAGATTGAGGTCCTGGAGCAGGTCCAGAGAAGAGCAAGGAGGCCGTGAAGGGATCCAGCACAAGTCTTGTGAGGAAGGGCTGAGGGAGCTGGGGCTGTTCAGCCTGGAGAAGAGGAGGCTCAGGGGAGACCTCATCACTCTCTACAACTCCCTGAAAGGAGGTTGGAGCCAGGTGGGGGTTGGGCTCTTTTCCCAGGCAACCCTCAGCAAGACAAGAGGGCATGGTCTCAAGTTGTGCCGGGGGAGGTTTAGGTTGGACATTAGAAAGAATTTCTTGATGGAGAGGGGGATCAAGCATTGGAATGGGCTGCCCGGGTAAGAGGTGGATTCTCCATCCCTGGAGATATTTAAAAAGAGACTGGATGTGGCACTCAGTGCCATGGGCTGGGAACCGCAGCAGTAGTGGATCAAGGGTTGGACCTGATGATCTCTGAGGTCCCTTCCAACCCAGCCAATTCTATGATTCTATGATTCTAAGAGAGGAATTCTGCCAATCAAGAGCATAAGAAGCAACACTGGGAGCCAGGGAAGAGGGAGTAAGAGCTGTTGCTGTGAGACTGCGATACAAGAGATCTCCTTACATAGAGGTCATTCAGGCTTTTTGACTTGTATCAAAAATCACATCAGTGGTGAAAAAGGGACTGAAAGTTGCCATCTGAACAAAAATCTGAATACATACCACATCATATATAGTACAGAAAACATACATATGCTAATTAAGCTATTGCAGACTATGACTTTCATTCTGTATATGGTTATATGAAGTATGGTTTTTTTGTTTTTTTTTTTAAACCCATAGGCCTAGTAACTCCCATGCATTCAACCATTTCATAGAAATATTTGCACAGGAAGCATTATGGCACTCTTTGTTATTGAGTCTAATAATCATGAAATCACAGGATGGTTAATATGATGGTGCAGCATCCTTACAGCAACTTTCCATGATATAGCATAGCTCTTCTTCCTCAACATGAAAGTATGGGCTCAGTTTTTCATATATACAAGAGTAACCCAAAATGAAATACCATTTTGCAGTATCTTCCTCAAAGGAGATTCTGCTTGTGTTGCCATTCACCTTTCTCCCAGAAACTGCCCCCCCTCAGTTTCTCTTCCAGGTGTCCCTCCTGCCCTCCCAACAGGCATTATATTTTACCAGTAGTCCAGAGCTTAGCATTCAGGCTACACCTCTAATGTATTAAATTCTACCCATTTTTCCAGCAGCAGAAACAGCTGGTTCCCCGGCCCATGCAAAAGACAAGATTTTATGAAAAATCTATATTAATTCAATTATTATTCAGTCCACCAGTCTGCTTTCAAAGCAGCTGTAAATCTTTAATTTTGGCTAACTCTGAGCACAAAGTTGGACTAGATGACCTTCAAGGGTCCCTTCTAATCATAAAACCTTCTATTATTTTATAATTTTAAAAGCTACTTGGGTGGGGTACATAAATGGAACAATCGTATTCACCTAATTCTTTCCAAAACCTGTCTTTGAGTCAAGTAGCCTTTAGTAGTGAAAATTCTGTTTCAAAGAATATTTGTAGCTAATTCATTTAATTTGCTTAGACATATTTTCCTTGAAAACTTTTAATTAATTTTGATTCAACTGTTTCACAGAATGAAGGCACTAAGTTAAAAGAGAAATAACATATTAGAGCTGGGGCAAGTAATTCTACAGGAAGAAATTCCTTAGCCTTTATTCTGTCCTGGATTGCTCTTTGCAATGCAAAACTACCTTGACATTTGGTATAACCTTTTATTTTTCCCTTAGTTTTATAAGCTACTAATATGACCAAACATAATAATGCATCCTTCAAATAGAATGCAACTAGCAAGAAGTCTCTTTGTTATCCTGGCATATCATTTACAAGATTACAAATTTCTACATTAAAGATTAAAGAAGAAATTAAAATGTTACTTTAAAAAGAACTTGAAACACTACCATTGCAAAACTGTGTAGCCTCTCAAAACTGAAACAAGGATTTACAAACCTAGATATAAAACTTTCTCTTATATGTCACAAATGCAATGTGCCTGCAATGACCTTGACTACTTGTCAAGTTCTACAAAATTATGAAAACAACTAAATAAAAAAATTTAAAAAACAAGTTAGAAAAAACATCGAATTACTTTTATGGATATTCCTCCATGAATATTTCCTCTCTTGTCCTCAGAATAGATGAGTGTCCTTCTTTCTGACACATTGAAGAAAGTACTAAACTGACTTAGTGAGTAAATGTATAGTTTCCAAAAGGCCACTAAACAATTCTACAAAATAAATCATTCAGCATCAACCAATTTTTTAAAAGCATTTGAAATTCGTGTCCAAATTTCTTTCACTCAAGTGGTACTACCAAAAAATATTTTATGTAATCATAATATACGTTCTTTTATTTTCAGAGCATACCATTGTCATCATAATGATTTTTTTTTATCAGTAAGAGAATACACATACAAGCACACAAATTTATCTGTTAGCAACATTGCCATGGTACAACTTTGCACATGGGAACCACGCCACTGAAAGGACAGCAGACAGCTGAAGTAATTCAAGGAAAACAATAGGTACAGCACACTAATTCAACTCTCATTTATTCAAATGGAACTTTCACTGTAAGGAATCATTTTTCCTTAAAAACTATATATATGTATCATGATTCAGATGGAAAGGATTCTTCAAATTCAGCTCCCCCATTTATCTATAGTTTGTCCTTGAAAGACTGTAATTTATAAATTATCTGGCCAAAGTCTGTTGAGCTTAGAATAAACCAGAGGAAAGCAAGACAGAACTACTGCACAAATCATAAATAAATTTTAACCCATTTCAGATCCGCATAATAAATGTGTGTTCTCCACTTAACTTTGCTTAGACCAATTACTTTGTTTCCATAGTAATAGACATCAAAGAAAAGAGTATAAAAATAACTACAAACAATTAAAACAACTGTGACACACACACACTGCTCAAGATAATGAGAGGTCTTATTCAACAGCCACACTGGTGGTTTTGGTAGTCCTGGATAATCAATTCTGAATGTCAAAACTCTCACAATTTAGGCAAAATGATAATTCAAACAATTTTTTTACTTGTTAAATACCATTACAGAACGTTCACAAGAAGGTACTCTAGTACTTGTGAGAAGACAGAGGACACCTCTGTCCAGAAAGCTAAGTTAATTTTTAAGTTTTTGAGTCAAACTGTAGTAATCTGTTTGCCATCTTGCATCAACTACCTTTAAGAACCATGCTCTGTAAAAACAACTACACAGGTATGCTACTTGTCCATCATTCAAGTGATGTTGTTTCTCTAGCTTAACATGCATTATATTTACAGCACTGTTTTCAAATCTGGCAGAAGAACCAGGATGAAAATGAAAGTACCTGCTTAGAAAATTTTAAAATTTACTTGCTCCAAGATAACATACAAATAGAATGAAACAATGCATACTTTCTTCCTCTTTTATCCCAAACTGCTCCTTCATCCCTTTTTTTCTTTCTCTGAGACATAGTAAAGGAACTCATTTCATATGGTTAGCACTCCCATTATCTCCAATCAGAGAACATACTAGGTACCAACTTAAGCTCCTCAAACACCTTATGAGATTCAGCAGGAAGACAAAGACACTGAAAGCAAACAAACAAACAAGCAAAAATCAAAATAACAATTTCAGTTTTAGTTCAGTTCCTTACTGGCAACATCTGGGAAAGTAAGTAAACATACACAGGTTTTTTCCCTCAGGACTGTGGTGAACAGAAGTCATCACACATCAATGGTGCTTTGATCTGAAAATACACCTACTTTTTTCTCTTTTTTTTTTTTTTTTGTTGTTTTTTTGTTTTTTTTTTTTGTTTTGTTTTGTTTTTTGGGTTTTCTTTTTGTTTCTTTTTTTTCTTTTGCTTTCTTTTCTTCTTTTTTTTTTTTTTTTTTTTCCTAGAAAGCTGTATTTACTATTAAACAGCAGTTTTTAGGATGGCACAGACATACTTCTGATGTCCTTTTCATTTAAGCTCTATTAACAGAGTAAGTCTGGAACACTGCCTGAAAATCAGCCCAAATGGTATACAAATTAAGGCATTTCATCCTTAATGCTAAATCAAAGCTTCCACTGTATCTACCAAACAGCACAAAGGCCAGACAATGCAAACTGTTAATACTAATGAACACCTCCAGTCAGAAGTTTACAGAAAAAGACCCTTTGGCATTGTCTAGTGCTTTAGGTACCCAACCCACAGCCAACCTGTGCTCAATCATCTTATCAAAATACCAGCAAGCAGGACCTTCAGTTGGAACACTATGGAAGATATAAAACATCAAAAAGACTCTGATGCAATTTTCAAGCTTATAATTAAAAAAGGACTGCCCACTATTGTATGAGTATCAGTTATATATGTTTTGTTTTACCACAGAAACACCTTGCTAATGAGTTACCAGTTTACAGGACAGAAATTTGGTGCAAGATACTCTTTACTGAACCAAGAACTATAATCAAGATAAGCTCACACATAATTAAACTTGAGAAGTACAAGACTCAGAATTTGTATTTTGCTGTGCTGCAGAAGTTTGATCAGTTAGCAAGTACTGCAAGTCAAAACACAATACAATACATTACTTGCTGAACTGAAAAATACACAAATCAGTGAAACACAGAACATGGGGGTTTGTGCTGATCAGTGAATCCAATTTGTGCTTTTCTGATTGAATGCCCAAGCCAGCATGAGAAAGGCTATGGGATTACATACCAAGGTACTACAAAGAAAAAAGAAAGAAGAGTAAAATATCTTACACTTGTATGTAAAAAGCCATTAATTTGATTCATGCATCATAAGATAATACTGCAAACATATTAATACTGTAAACATATTCCCTCCACCTAAATACTAAAATACAGCTCTTCTGGTTGCATCAGGAGTAAGGTCTGGGGGGTTAGTCAGGTCTAGGAAAAGTTTCAGGGTAAACATAAAGAAAAAAAGAAAAAAAAAGGAAAAAAAAAGGATTCAACAGGAAAGAAGAAACTCATGAATCCTTGAACATGATTTTGAAAACATAAGGATTAAAAATTAATGGCAATCACTTGTGCTACAGCTCTCAGACTTCCTGTAACTACAAATCGATGTTGCTTATTATCTACACTGTGGGACCTTATCAAGTGAAAACATACAGATAAATATTCAATAACATTCAACCCAGATCAACCAAGAAAGCACAGTATGGCATTACGTCACTTTTGGGACACCCATTAACACAAGACTCTTTTTCAACTCTGTTGCTGGATACCAAAAAGGAGGAAAGAAGATGTGCTTACCTCCTGAAAATATTGGGGCAATTTTTAATGATGTCAAGCACCATCACCTATTTCCTCCTAACTGGGCACCAGGGGTGTTCTTCCACCCGCCCTTTCCTTTACTTCTCCCATAGGCATCTTTAGCTCTTAAGGAAATTTCAAGTCTATGAACCACTGGATAGATGTCAAAGGAGGATAAGAAGTCCTCTGCATAAGGAGTATATGCAAAAATAGCTGATCCACCCATCAAACATGATAGAAATCACCAGCTTAAGAAGGCCCCATAAATGACATTCTCTCCTAAGTTCATTCACAGAAATGTCACAAACATATTACAAACAAAATTCACTTTCCATTACCTACAGAAAAAAAATATATTTGCTGTTTGGACAAAGAATGTTAATATCACTATTTCATTAGATTTGTAATCATGCAAATGGAAAATATAAAGTTGAAGAGAAAATAAAAGCAGGGTTTTTTAGTTTTAAAACTATTTTTAGAAAGGTAAGCTGGGGCTGAATTGCAGGCAACTGAGCATGATACTTAGCACCACTTCTCACTCCTCCTGAGAAGCATTCATCAAGCCAAATGCTAAATTCATTTCTTAGCTATATTCCTTCAAATCGTTCAAAGAAGAAAAAAAGTACTGCTCTGGCACAGTTCAATTTGTCTAGAAGCAAATATGTAAAACAGATCAGACAAACTGTGCCCTTCCAAGTACCCATTTCTCTCTCTTGCTTACCAAGAAGTCAAGTTAGGAGGACCATTGCAGGTGCAGATGTCCAGTGAACAGGCTTCTGGACATGAAACTAGATGATGGCCAACCCATGTACTACCATACACCTTACCCCATGCTCCACCTAAAATTTTTAGAGTACAGACTGGAAGAGCCTCATTTAAAATTACACTCCTATAAGATCAAATTACACAGTCAAGAATATGGTGCCACACAACTCTGCCTTCACTGCAGTGCATGGACCAGATTCCCATGGGATGGTTCTCCCCAGTGTGGTCATCACTACCCATCCATCACCAAGTGTCCCAAGGAATCCAGACAGTGTATGTGCCTGGCACAAAATCCAGAAAGCCTTCGAGAAAAGGCAGCCTCATAACTAAACACAATATAAATAAACAGCAAAAAAACTCACAACCAGAAAGTGTCAAAAGCAAGTCAGATTAGGTTTTAAATTTTGCAAAGAAGCCTGTAAAAGGAACATTTTTTTTAAAAAAAGGTTCTGCTGTACTCCGATTTTCAATTAAAATATCATAACACTTTTTCACAGGAATTCATGCAGAGTTTTAAAATACATATTTAATGAAATCACTAAACTGTGGCAATTAATAAGGTCTGGTTGCTAGGAAATAATTACTGCCCCTGAATGGGATCAACTATTTCAGCATACATACATGCATTGCTAAACTATTTGTTCTTAAATGCTTTTTATAAATAATAAAGCAAATGTCTCAAAAAGCAAGCAAATTTCATGACAAAGACATTGCTGTTATTTTAAATTATTTTTTTCAGTTTCTTATTACAAATCTTTCAAAATTTTCTATTTTTCACCTCAATCATAAAGCTCATACTTTTCCTCCCATGCCATACCTACTAAAAAAATCTGGAAAACAATTGCACTTCAAAATCTGAATTTGCTCACAGAACCCTAATTAAGACCTGAATAAAAGGGAGTCCAACCTACAGAGCAGTAATTAAATAAATAAAAATAAGACCAAGCAAGACATGTTTTAACTTTCCAGGACTTTCCTTCACAAAATTAACTTATAGTTAATTATAAACTATATAATATAAACTATATAATATAAACTTATATTATATAGTGCATAATGTATAATATAAACTATATATATATATAAAATAGAAAACTATTATATAAATTTTAAACTATCATCATTTGCAAGTAATACCTTGTTTGAGTCTATACCACAGTCACTGCTAAAGATCTAATGTCAGCAGAATCAATGGACCCAAAGGAAGAACTAAGCCAGTTGGCTTCAGAAACCTTTGAGAAATCCATTAGACCATTCTGCTGGATCCTACAGTTATTTCTGGAGCAGTGGTAATTACAGAAAGAAAATCCCCCACCTCTTACCTAATAAAACTTACATTCACAAGTTAACATCTCTAGAACAACCAGCAAGCAGAAAATCTTTTATCAACATCCAAATAATCTCTAGCATTTAACAGGTAATCAGAATCCATCATTATTTGGTATCCATATGTTAAAAAATGGTAAAACCAAAAGTTTAATATTTGCACCGTGAGAAAGAACATCAGTTGTTATGCATACAAAATTGATTCCTACACCCTCAGCAACCCATAATTTGTATCATCAGAACAAAAGGAAGAAATCATAATGAGGATATAGCCCTGATATTCAGAGAACCATTCTTCTTGCAAAGATACTCAAACAGGTTGGAAGAACCTGGATTTCAAATCTCTATTTCTAATGCCAGAAACACACATAATGATGCTTGTGTTCATCTCTCAGCTAAAAACCATAGCACAGGATCTCCTACTAGGAAAAGAGAGTTGTATATCAGTCACCCATAACCAACATAAAAATGTTCAAACCCACAATGAAAAAAAATTCAAATTATTTATTTAAATATTAAATTTTATTCCTTTTCACTGTTACAAACAATAATTTTGTGTTTAAACCCACTTCAAGAGGCCTGTTAACAGTCCACAAAAGTATCTGAAATCCCATCTGGAATGTTTTTAAATCATGAAGTTAACTAGGAAACTTACCCATTATTGATACACTCTTTAAAATAAACAAATTCTTACTAAAAAAGATTCTTTGTCTGATGACTGATATACAAACCATTTCTATACTAATTATTAACACTTAATCCTAAAAGCATTTATTAAAATCTATGTTAATCTATATTAAAATTCCTTCATTTTACCTCTGCTGAAGCTTCTCTAAATGAATATTTCATTGGCACAATGTCAGCAAACAGTGTAAGATATCTGGTAAATATCATGATATCTTATGTCTAATTGTGCAGCATCAAGAATTGTTCTTTCCTAAAGCCAGATACAGTTAAAATGGGGAAATATTTAGACATGCAAAATTGGTAAGTTCAACTGAATAACGCATATATTCCCTTGCTAAAATTACACACTAAGTTCAGGCTATTTTTTTAATGGAAAGCAGCTCACTAACAGCTCAGTTCACACTCAGCTGGATCAGCCATTCAATTAAATTGGTTTCATTTCAGGCTAACAATCAAAACAGCTGATACTGCAATCAGTATCTCCACATTCAATTGCAGAATTTCTTAATTTTCATTTTAACAGGAGCACTGTGGTTACAGGAATACAGCCCTAAATTAAGCTATTAAAAAAGCCCAAACAAACAAACAAAAAAAACCCCTATATTTCTTGTATGGATGAAAGGTACTCACAGCTTCAGTTCTATCCATGATATTTGCTGATTCTCCTCAGCAGCTTTTACCAACTCAGAAAAAAAAATTCACTGCTATCTTGAAACTGATAAATGAAACACAAGTTATTCTTCAAAAATGAAAGTACTGCTTAAATTTTCATATGTCTTACTCAGTTACTTCTTCATGTATTTGCTGCCAACATTCAGATGAAAAAATAATTCTCAATATTTCATTTTTTTAATTATTCCAACACATCCAGAAAGTACAATTTAATTTTAGTGCCATTCTGGCAGAAGATATGAGTAAACCTTAGTGAGCAGTTTACATTTTCATTATACTAAAACCTTATGCCCCAACTCAAATTTGTTAACCACAGTTTTCACTGAGAGGCATCGATAGATGTGTGCTCAGAATACTTTTGAAGCTGTTACCACAGGAGATTTAACTGCTTAGGCTCTATAAAACCTCTCCAAACCATCTCCTTCAGAATTATCTCAGTGCTAAATGAGCAAGGAAGAGTTAAAAAACTTTCATGATATAACAGCAGCTTATTTCAAGCAATGCACTTAACAGGGCTCATTTGGGTAGATTTTGTTGTTGTTGTCCCAGATAGCTCCCAGAAGATAAATGAAGATATGTTCTATATGAAGATACTAACAAAGCTTTTTAAAAATCAAATCACCCAGGATGGTCTAGTTCTTTCAGAAGCAAACTGAAAACCTGGCACTCAAATGGTCAACCAATGGGTAGTCAAAACCCCTTGACACAGGCATGGTGTCCAACCTTCTAACAACCAGAGGCTTCGAACACAGATCTGAACTATTTTTGTCATGTGTTTTAAAGGTATGAAATCATGGTAAATATCTGCAGTATTATAGAAATTCCACCATGACAAATATTTCTAAGTAGTGAAGTTGTCTGATACTCAAATACCACAAACACTAGGAAAAATCTCTGAGGAAAAAAAATGAAAAGCATTTGCACTTAAAAAAAAAAAAGTATATGCAACAGTAATAGAAGCCACAAGGCTGCAGTTGTACTATCTAAACATGATCAGAAAGATTCTCTCTCCTCTTACGTCTTACAAAGGGTATTTCTAAATATTATGATTAACTGCACTGACCCACCAAACCACAAAGCTGGTGAATCATCATGCAGAGGTTGCTATGCAGGCAGCTGATGGGGACAGTCAGGCACGTCATCTGGAGGACTCCAGTAGAGATGAACTTCCAAGCATGACCTGAGGACATACACACAGCACTGCACCTCCATATATGTTTCTCAGTGCTTTCCAGATACAATGGTGGCTCTCATCCCATTCCTGTTTGTATGTATTCCTAATTTCTAACCTGAGCCCTTACACTGATGCTTAATCCAGCTTTCAATCCTATTCCTACCAACTTTCAACAACTACCAAATCCAATCTTCAGCTTTAGACTAAACTTTGAACACAAGCTTAACGCATCCATCCAGTCAGGGCACACGGTGCTCACCTGAGTTTGTAAAACAATGGTTAGGAAGTGTGGTATGGTCTTCCAACTTGCTACGCTGAGCAAAGATGAAGAGATGCATGTCTCTTGCATGGAAACAGAGGGAAGGGTTCAGTATCAAATCATAGAATCATAGAATTGGCTGGGTTGGAAGGGACCTCAGAGATCATCAGTCCAACCCTTGATCCACTACCGCTGCAGTTACCAGACCATGGCACTGAGTGCCACATCCAGTCTCTTTTTAAATATCTCCAGGGACGGAGAATCCACCACTTCCTGGGGCAGCCCATTCCAATGTTTGATCACCCTCTCAGTAAAGAAATTCTTTCTAATATCTAACTTAAACCTCCCCTGGCAGAGCTTAAGTCCATGCCCTCTTGCCTTACTGGTAGCTTCCTGGGAGAAGAGACCAACCTGGCTCCAACCTCCTTTCAGGGAGTTGTAGAGAGTGATGAGGTCTCCCCTGAGCCTCCTCTTCTCCAGGCTGAACAGCCCCAGCTCCCTCAGCCTGTCCTCATAGATCTGTGCTGGAGTCCCTTCACCAGCCTGGTTGCCCTCCTTTGGACCTGCTCCAGCACCTCTATCTCCTTCCTAAACTGAGGGGCCCAGAACTGGACACAGCACTCGAGGTGTGGCCTCACCAGCGCTGAGTACTAATGATGTGGAAACTCCCCCTCTCCCTCCTTATTCATTTGAATTTTACATATCAGACTTGTGGTTTTACCTATACAATACTAAGATGCAGTATTATCAGTAAACTACATTGGAAGAAGGGAGAAAAGCTGTATGGAACAAAGTCTGTCAAGTCATTTGCACTCCCTGCTTCCCTGTTCAAAAAGCACAGACAAGGGGCTTTAACCAAAGCACAAGCATACTTTTCTAGCACAGTCCCATCAAAAATACTCCTTAGTATTTGCTTTTGCCTTGAATAATAGCATGTCAGAGCCTTGAAAAACGTAAGAACAGATTGTGTGACCTACTTTAGGTTTTCCTGACCTGGCAAGAGGGTTGAACTTGATGATCTTTCAAGGTCCCTTCCAACCCCTAACATTCTGTGATCCTGTGAAATTTCAGACAGCTACAATGAACTTTGTCCTTAAATATACTTAAAACTTCCTTTCCAATATAGTAAAAAATAAACTTTTGAACAGCTTTCTCTAAGAAGCCTGTCCAGAGTCCAGGTGATCTCACTTCTGCTTGGGAACTGCTCAGTGAGCCAAGGCTGACCCAGTCCCAGACCAACAAGCCACCAGCCCAGCCACACGGGGTTCACTCCTCTCCTGCCCCAAGCTCAAAGGTTTGGCTCAGATTGGTGCCATTCAGGATCAAATGTATTGTTCACAGCAGACTTCAGTTAAAGTCTCTTTTGTGAAACACTGACAAAGGAAGCAGAAATGTAAAAAATGCCTAATATACCTTCCTGCAATGCTAAGGATCCAAAAGTGACAAAGTAAAATAATGAAAAAACTCTAAGGAAGGCATATGGGGTTTCTGGACCTATGCTCTACCTCCAGTCATTTGTCAAGTTCTTTCTTAAAACAAACCATACCAGAAAAAAAAAAAAAAAAAACCACTCCAGGATATGTTTGTTGTTTTTCTTTTCCCAGCAAAGTTTCTGATATATTGGAACAATAATGACCTCATTGATTCTGAGAAATGCAAAAGCCCCAGAAATTAGTAATAACTCATTTTTCAAGTTTTCTCTTAATAAGGTAATGCATTATTAGTAACACAGTTGAAGTTTCTTTTTCCAGATAATTCTTTTCAAGTAGGCAGAGTCCCTTTAATCAGTGTATGACCTCTGAATAGTCCAGACATTACAACATATTCTGTCACCAAAACCAAAACCATTTCATTTTTTAAACTCAATTTAAAAGATTTTGGGTTTTTTCTTTCTAATAAAGAAACATTTTTCTGAGTCATTTTAGGAACCACAGTCTGTATCCACTGAAAGCAAAGCACTATTTAAATAGATTCTGGTTTATATTCAACGCTTCAGTGAAAAAAATGAAAAACAGAAGATGAGTGAAGTATGGGCATTTATACACACATTGTGGGTGAAAAAAGTATTCCTGATACTGCATGGACAGAAGTTCTAGAAACTTGAAAGTACTGAACTGACAACTAGGATAAACACAACAGCCTAGCAAATACCAAACACTTGAAAGGAAACTTTTGGTTTTACTTTTCTGTACCTTGCAGCAAACAGTGTAATATTCTCAAATATCCTGGTAATACCTCTAACACTTCAGCAGATCTGCTTTAGAGATCTGCATCATTGATTCAATGGCACAAACCAGGTCTAATTTTACTAAATACATTTTGAAAAGAAATAAAGATATAGCATTCACTCTGTACTGCATAACCACTCCATTTTCAAGTCCCATTCACAATGTATCCAAACTGATTTGCTTCTGTTTCTTCTTACCTTTTGCAGACCTCTCTTCCAAATCTTAAAGTTAATTCTCTTCCTTTTTCTACTTCCTTTCCTTGGAGATTGTTCCCCAGTTTTGCCTTCCCAGACTACCCACCAATTACAAAGATCAATAATAAATTTGAAGGAAAAAAAGCCCTAGGGATGAATATCATGGAGTCATTTATAATTTCTTAAAAGTCAAAAGCCAATGTGATTTTAAAACTATTCACTACAGGCTCTTCTCATCAGACACATCTCTGAAAGCATCTTTTCCTCCTACAAACTCTCAAAACCTTCAGCTGTAAGCAACAGTTCAGGTCTATAAGAATTATAGCTTTTAAAACACCTTAGGCACATCATGCACATTAGGGAATGAGTAGAAGTCGAGGGCACCATGACACCCAGATATGGCTACGACTGCAGAGTTTACTGAGGTCCTGGAGAGACCCTGGAAAGCATTGCAGCACTTTGATCTAGATGTCCCTCAGGTATTATAAAAGCTTTTCATCTCCCCTCTATCTTAAAACCTTAACACCATGCACCATGAACATTTGAAGTGGAACACAGAGTATATGGTGCTTCAGGAGATTTGTGCTTCATTATTAGAGAAAGCTTTTCACATTTTTTTTTTTTTTTAAACAAAAAAATCACGTAGCAGATGTACTTTCAGAGCAGCAAGCTATTAGATCAATGATATTTCCTTTTGCTTACTGTAGTAACCAAACTGCACCAACATTTAACTGTTTCTCTCAACAGCTTTGGCCTTGAGAAGGTCTCACTGGATGTTCAATTTCTCCTTGAAAAAAATTATTAGCTGCCATCCAGTACATTAGCCACTGGGAAAGTAATCACCAAGAAAGAACAGCCAAAAAAACCCCTGAACTCTACTCTTTTCATCAGGATTTTCCAAAGAAAAAACAAGGTTCAGCATTTTTTCCTTGTCTGGTGGTTTTGATTTTTTTTTTTTTAAGGTAAACAGTTCATTCAGTATAAATAATGGACTCAACAACTGTCTTTGTACTCGAAAAAAATTTTTTAGTCAGCATTTTCGCTGGGAGCTTCTGGGAACCTAAATTTCCTCCTCAGTTAATGTTCCTCAGGATTATCACTTCCAATGAGACAACGCTCATTGAGCACTGATTACTTAGTGCCTATGGCACACGATGAGCTGGGAGAAGCACAGGGATGCAGCAGGAGAGATGGAAGAGCAGGGGACAAAGGAGAAACACCCAAGTGGTGACACTGAGCAGAGACACAAAACTGCTCTGGAGCATTATGACCTAAAATAAGTGACCTCCCATGAACACTCTGCCCAGGAGTCCATGTTTGCCAGTGCTTTTGTATGGATACAGCAGCACACATCAGGCTTAACCCTCAGACCAACAAAACAGAAAAAGGAGTTCTCCACAAGCAGCACTTACCGCAGATCACAAAGAGAAACACTGACATGAAACAGCAGTGTCTCTGTTACTTAAAAACTTTTATTTTAAGATAATTACTTTCAAATTGGCAACTTCAAATTGACAAAAGATACGGTTACCAAATAATTGGTCACAACAGAACTACAACATTAGATTCACTTGTTCATGAAAATCAAAACCATACTGAATCACTAAAACACAATTCAGTTTTCCTAGCCTCTGGAGAAACCAAACGTATTTAACAAAGCAGGCCCCAACAACACATAATACCAGCTTTTTTATGTATGTTCTGCATATACTTACAGGTTGAGCAGACTAATAGTGCTCTTGTAAGGAGCTCACAGGGTAACTTCCACTTCTGCTCCACTTTGGAGGTGACAGCTGGAATGAGGATCTCCGCAGGGACATAGTACTGAATGGAATAGGTCACAAAAATCCCAAAGGAGTACAGAATTTTTACAGACTGATACAACCTGTTGAAAAGATTTACACATGTTCAGGTCAGCTTCAAACTCTTCATTTACAGAAATTAGCTTGCTAACTCTTTTTTTAATTCTAAAGAATTTTCTATCTTATGATATCTGAGACTTCATCAATAGCTAAGCAAGCAAACTCTCACTTTTTTAATTAGATCCAGATTCCTTACCTCTAATGTAAATGCAGAGTATTTAGCAAGCCTACTGAAATATAACCTGTTCAGAAATATAACCTATTTTTAGTTAAAAATGGTGGCTTTTTTTCAAGCTTGTATATAAGATAAACACATGATAAACATAACAGCTCCCTCCAAGCAGAAGAAAGATGTAGACAGAAAGATTATTGACTTCTCAGAGCAATAGGTTCAAATATTGCTTCTGACACATGCAGGGTTTTTGTACTTTGAGAACTCCCTGCACATTAAGCACAACTAAATCAACACTAGGTCAGCCTCCATAAAACTCAAAATCATCTCAGATCCCACAGTGCTGTACTTAGGAGGGCAGACCTAGGAGTGTTCAGTGACTGTCCCAGATCCACAGTGGGGGATAATAAAAGGAAGAAATCCAATGCTACCTCACACTCTCCAGCATCCCAGTCTCTCCACAAACAGCAGTTTTGTGCCTACAGGCTTGCCTTGAGCCAGAATGAGACTTGGAGAGGCCTCAAGGGCCACAATGACATGAAGTAGCCATTACTCATTTTAACAGATAAGCCAAGACACAGTGCTCAACATTACACTAATTACATTAATTTCTTATACTAACAGAATTTATTATACTAATAAAGCCATATTTACATGTAGAGGATTTCATCCCTCTCTTGCCCAATTATTTCTTTAATAGAAAAGCAGCCATAGTGGAGAAAAAAATAAAAGAGCCACTTTACTGTGTGGAAAAACAAAAATTCAAGCAATGCTGTTTGTGTTTCTTAATGAAGATGAAAACTGATCATGCACTACCATTCCTGCAATCAGTCTTTGCAGGTAAGAATTAATCAAAACCAAAATTGAGTATGAGGGAAAAACCTTAGTAAAATAAATATTAATAGAAAAAGAAAGATCTATTTGAAGATGAATAGCTGTAATTGTGATCTAAACTATAAAGTCTCCATCTAAGAGCAGTATGGTGGTTTTGTATGAGAAAATTCCAGAGAAGTTTGTTTCCCCAGACAGCTTTGATGCCCCTCCTGAATACCAACTTTTGCTTCCAGAACTATATTCACTCAAGATGACCACAGCTCCAGTTTTCAGAACCAAAATAGGTTAGATTATGTTCTCTTCTGGTTTAATAATTTGCCATGAAGTTCTACAACACAATAAAAAAAAAGGTGCAAGAAATAGTAATAGTTACGGTGACGATGACCACAACCAACTGAAGGAAAAGTCAAAAATATTGTTAGGTACTTTTCATCCATGGTAGTGGGATTCTGTCTAATGCTCCAAGCATCACTGTGGCCACATGGCATTAAGGATATATGTATATATATATATATATATATATATATCACACACATATATACACACACACCCATATACCCAACAGAAAGTCAGTATTATCTGGTTTCAATGGTTCTGACTGCCTATGAAACTGCAGAAGATAAGCACACTTCCAAAATATATACCACAAAAAACCCACCAAAAATCAATATAACGCAGTCATAAATCAAGAAGAGCAGGTTATACAGCAAGCAGTTCTTAGGGAAAATAAAATTCCAAAATCAAATCAAATATAATTTACACATTGTTAAACCCTTCACAGTGGAAGTAAACACTGGCCATATATAAGTCCAAAGCCAGTATCTTTCACATTTCTGTATCTTCACAAACTGTTCCTAAAAAGACTGCTCACACTAGGAAGAGAGCATCTCAGGCAAATGTGTTTACTGAAATTGGAAGGAGTAACTTCAAGGCTAGAAAATGTCCACAACCAAATTTGCTTGCTGTCCACACACTCCTCTTCAAAAGCAGTAGGTACAGAACATCGTTCAATTACTGTGCAATGTCAAAAAGGAGCAACACACAAAGTTTAGTGTAGGGTTGTGTCAGATATGAGGGGACAGAAGTGTCAGTAATTCTTGAAGTCAGTAATGATTGAACAAACCCCACTGTTTTGTACTAGAATTTTGTTGAGTTTAGAGAAACACAAAGGAGTACCAAGGTCTACTGCTCCAAACTGTGCCAAACTTATGTCAGTGTCAATTTGCATTACTAAAAAAATAAATTGGGAAGAGGAGGTATGATTGTGTAGCAGTCTTTGGTGCAGAGATATCTTTTCTAACACACAGTACTAGAGCTACTGTAATTAGACAAACATTCTAGGGAACAAGACAGTTTAGGGTTTTTTAAGAGCCTGTGTATTTTGTTGGAAAGCTACTTCAGGATGGTTTTTAATTCTGTGCTAAAGACAAGCTGCTGCTTGCACCACTCCAAGTATTAAGTCCCATAAAAAGCAAAATAATCTCTACTCAGACTGGCAAAAAGAAAATGCAATGTGTAAAGAAGAGGGAATAATTTCTATTCGCATTAATCTCTTTCCATTCTACTGTTATTCTACCCTGCATGTAACCAAAGTATAGATAACTATATTCAGAAAATATACAGTTTCCTTATAACAATATAAATCTCAGCTACTTCTTACATGAATCGGTTCAAAATACTCTTTACTATTAAAAAAAAAAATTAATTTCTTCAGTTTCCCCAGCTTTAGCCTGTATGTTTTTTTGTAGACCTCTGCAGAACCAGAAAACTGTATCCTGCTAGCAAAGGAAACTATTATAAGTATTTATCAGAAAAGAGTGTCACATCAAAGATGACGACAAAAATAAATTTAAAAAGTTCAAATCTACTCTCACATAACTATATCACAGTGAGAAATATAGTAAAGTCGCTTAGAGTCTTAGATGTAAAAGAAGAAAGTAATTTTTTTTAAAAAAATAAATGCCTGAATGGGTTGGCAGCCTTACTTCAGTATAATTTTGCATGGACTTATGCATCTTGCTTCCTTACATATATTGGAAAATAACCATATATTGGCACTGTCTTGCCAAATTTTAGATAACTAATTCCTTTTCTCTAAGATAAGGTTCTTTAGATAACATGCTCCTGCTCTCATCTGACTTATCTTAATGCAGTAAAATCCACTGCTATATGGTTGTGGGATTATTGGTTTTTCCTTCACGATCTGTTTGAAGGTTTTGCAACATTCCCAGACTTTTTGTAAATAAAGTATCAACAAGTCTACTCTACATTTGTAAAGTTCTCAAAAACGTGAAGTAAATCTTAAAAAAAAAACTTAGTGTGCACTTTTACTACTATATACAGGAACAGGTTGCCAGAAGCTGTGGATACCCCACCATAGGAAGCGTTCAAGATCAGGTCGGATGGGGCTCTGAACAAGATCCAGTGGGAAGAGTCCCTGCACATGGCAGGGATGCTGGATTAAAAGGTCCATTCCAATCCAATGATTCTATGAGGTCTCAGCCAAGGATGTTACTAAAGCAGAATTTCCAATAATCTATTTTTGCAGATGTAATAAGACTCAGTTTGAACTGATGACCAAGCAACAATAACCATGTACTTTTTGACTACAAATATGTGCTGGGTTAGGCAAACATGGTCCCTCCTTGACTTCAGCCAAGAGGCACCTTGTCCAAACCAGGTGAAGCTGAGTAAAACCATTCATATAATTTGGTACTCTGCTTACTTCTGACTACATGAAAAACAACTATTAAGACTCTGAACCTAAACATAACTGTATGTAAAAAACAAAGTTATTTAAAGCAGTAAAACAGAACTCCTTGATTTCAGAAAGAAATTACTAAGAGTCAGCATGACAAAAGCTGAAAGCTACTCTTTTCATTAAGTCAATTTTCAACATATTCTAATTAAGGTATTATGCTGACCAATGTCAGCATGCTGACCAATGAACATCCAAAAACATGTTCTAAATTAGAACTGCAACAAATCTCTTCTCCAAAAGCTCCAGTCTAGCAAAATGGTTTTATAACATGAGCAGTCCTCTATTTAAATTACACTTGAGAACTTAACTTATCTAGGGCTCATGTATGCCTTCTGGTTAATTCATCTTCAAGACCATCTAATAAAGCTCTTAATGCATCAGAATTTTTATTTTATTTAGCAGGAAAGGTTTATTTTTAAGGCAGGGATTGTCAAGCTGGAATTAAACACATAAACCCAAGCTTCATTGCGCAGCTATATTCCAGGCTCTTTCACATTATGGCTCCCTCGTAAAAACTTGTCCACTCCTTGCATTTCTCTAATTCAATCCAGCCATTTAGGAGCTTTTTATGAGGGGACCAAACAAGAAAATACTGTCATACAGTTCACTGTCGATTTGTTTTGCTCACACATTTAACTGCACACATTTGCTCATCAGCAATGTATCAGGCAGACCCACAGTACTGCCCAGCAATGGCATCACAACCCACTAACACTGAGCTGCCTCTCCTAATTTTGTCTGGTGCTTTGGTTTACTACCCAGGGTAAGAAGAAAACAGATGACTATTATCTCTACATATGTGCCATGAGCATTTCTGAGGTTATTGGGCTTATAATGCCAGTTTTTCACCTTATATAACACCAGTTTCTATCTCATTTATTATCTCTTTCTTTGCATTTCTAAAACCATTGATATCATCACCACATCTGCCTGCACTGTAGCCAAGAGCTATTTGAAAACTCTTATTTGGATAGCCCTGTTAGACAGCAAGGCTGCAAAATAAAGCAGAATATTACAACAAAGTCCATTCTGTTGCTTTCATGAGCACAATGAAAAGCAACAGAGTGAGTGACCAACCTTACCTTCAGTTCCACATTCCTCTCCCTCCTCCATTTTAAGAGCACGTAAGAAACAAATAAACCAAAATCTACTACTTAAACCAAGCTTGTCTTTAATCGCATCAACAATGAGCAATACCATGTAATATTACCAATAGAAGCACTTTCCCTTTCAGATGCATGATGCAGACAGAAATGGATACAGTAAGTGTTTGAAAACTTCCCAGGTTTTTTAAAGTATAATGACACAATATGTATCACTAACAAAATGAAAAAAAAAAAAACCAAAAAAACAAAAAACAAAACACCAAAACAGAACAAGAAAAAAATAGGAAAAGCTACCATAAAACAGGCAAAAAATTGTGTCCCTGAAGTCCATATTTACAAAGTAGTACAAAACAATAACTAGAAAGGAAAAAAAAATTAATCATAGTGCACGACATCTTTTATTACCATTCCATGTATCTTATCGGAATCAGCTGGGCAACTAAACAAAACTTCCAAAGAATATTCCAACCCAAACCATTCTATGACTATGAATGCATATCTCACAGTGACTCCATGGAATGAAAATGTAAAGAGAATGAAGGGTAAACCTCGAAAACAATAGAATACTTTTCTATAAATCTCATTTATCTTTTTCCACATGCAATTTGTTTTAATATGCAAAAAACTGCTGGCTAGGATCATAGCTCAGCTGTAAAAGGCACAGACACCAAATACAGTTTGAGCACCTATCAGCTGCTGACAGCACTGAGGCACGGAACAAACTTTGCAGAATTTTTGCCTTATAGATTACTGGTTTTACGTCACATCTGCACTTACCATATATCTTGTGGCAGATTTAAAGTTATGCTGGCTTTAATTCCATCCCCAAAACGCAGATATCCTAGGGTGGCCAATGAAATATACAAGGTCATGACTATTCCCATGCCAATGTTCAGAGCCTGTGGGAAACGCGTGGTGTCCTTCATTCTGTTCTCCAGTGGCAGGACCTGGAAATAGAGAATCAGTTACATTCTATGTGCTCACAGTAAAACTCCATTTTGCCCTCTTCCAAAGCCAAACAAACTTTAAATTTAGGTGATTATACCACTAAATGAGATGACAATAATGTTCTACAGTCTGAAAGATGACAAAGTTTTATGCACCCAATAGAAATCAATTACCGAAAAGCACCCATCTTGGTTGGAAAACAGCATCAGTGTGGAAATATAAAGCAATATTTATAGGTTAGAAAACCTTCCCAGATGAGCATAAACAGGTATTATGAGTAACATTAATTTTTTGTAACAGAATTGTTTAGAATCCAAGGGTAAACCTCCTGTTTCTATGAGGTATGTCTGCACTGTCTATCTCCATCACAGACAAAGCCTGCCATGCACAGGGCTGACACACAAGCTCACTCACAGCAGACTCAGCTCTCCCTGCCAGGAGACCCATAGAGAACTATACTCATCTTCATTCTCCTGACAGAGTTAGGGCCAGGCAAAGCTGTTTTCCTCCATAAAGGAAAACAGAAGACCAGCAACACAAAATATGCTCACTGTACTTGAGTGCTGAGGAAGCATGGAAATATTTTATTTTTTTTTTAAATTTCTACATGCACTGCAATTTTTTCACTTTTGCATTTAATCCTGGTCAGTCTGAAGACCCATAATCTTCCAATAAAACAAAGACTTAATTATAAAGAAAATAAACAAAAACAATTTTAAAACATTATAGGACAATTGTCTTGAGCATACTAACTCCTCTTACTTTTTAACTATCCATTAAGTTTACTCATTAGTCCCAGTGATGTCACTACACACACAATAATGAGTAGATCAAAATAAAACATACTGCATTAAATGTATGTTCCCACATCATCAACCTCACTTGAACATTACAGCCTTAATTTATACTGAATTTAAGGAAAAGATATGCAAAACAAAATATAGGATAATAAAACTGTTAGCCAAAGACACATTAAAATACTTAGACCATGAAACATGCAGCTCACTCCAAGCTAACAAGTAGCTCTATTGATTTAAGTGGGTAATGATGCTGAGTTACCAAGCAATACAGTTTTCATGCTTTTAGTCACTGCTGGGTTTTGTAAGCCATGAGAAATTACATTTTAAAATGCTAATTCCTCCTTATTCTTGAGTTAGTACCAGAGCTAGATATGCTTCCAGACAGCACAAATGGGGATGCTAATGCAGCCTTTCCTGCATCACTCAGCATCCCTTCCCAACCCCAGTGTTGAGCCTTTCCATGTCCAGGCAGCAGTAAGCACTTCAAGCAGGAGATGCTTCCCTTGGCAGAACTGATCCCCAAGGAAATTGAGAACACAGAGAACTTGAGTCAGGTTTTATACAGTATCCCCTATTCTAGTCAAGCTGAAAAGTTCTGTACCTCACAGGACTAACACGAAGGAAATTAACAACCAATTACATATATATATTACACAACCTCCCTGCTCCCTAAACTGTTAAATTCCATCAGGATTCAAAAGAGCTGTGCTGTTCATAAGGACAGGGAGGCTGACAGGAGGTATGACATGAGCCAGTGTTCTGACACTCCACTGCTGAGCAGCTGCTGCACACATTCTCACCCTAAATTTCTTCCCAGTCCTTGTTGCAGCAACTTAGGAACAACTTACTGCCTAATATTTTAACTGAATACAAAAGAGATAAGGTTCTTTTCACAAATATTTTTCAGTTTTGGTCCTTTTTCTTCCTTTTTGGAACACCAAAGATGTGTTGCGTCAGTGAAGCTCAACACGCTTTCACACACGTTCATTTTTTTGGTAGGGCCAGAAATTAATTTCACTCTTCAACTCTTTTCAACCATTTCCTTTCAAAGCTAACACCCTCCCACCCTCCTTAGGTGACTGATCAGGTCTGGGGGGGAGAAAAAAAAAAAAAAAGAAAAAAAAAAAAGGTACATCACAGTTCTTCTCTTTCTGCCCAGTATTTGCATCATTATATTTTCTCTCAAAAGGGATTTTGCATCAGTTCAGTACCAACATCAGGGCTTCACCATTGCTCTAACTTGTTCAAAAAAACATTTCTGCTATAACATCTACAACCACTGCACATGCTAGCAATAGGAAATATTATGGTCACGGAAAACTTCGGGGGACTTCTCTCCCAAGCAAAGTCACCAGATGCGGAATGTTGAAAGCCAGAAAACTGTAAGATCCATGAGATGAGTTAAGTTTCACAGTTTCAAAGATCATTTTTTTTTAACTTTTTCCTAATGGGTCTTTTCCCTGATTCTGACTTCCATGAGATGCTTTGTTCATGCTCTTTCTCCCCCAGTTCTGATATTTTTGACAAAACTGATCCTTTCTATATTCTCTGATCTTCCATCCTTTTTCTCCCTCCTCAGTTAAATAAATATTCCATCCTTTCTGCTACTGTTTTCTTCACAGAGATCTTCCTATCATTTCTGAGGCAATGGTACATATTGTTAATACTATCTTCCTTGAAACTTAACACTTGATTGCTGTAGTAAATATCAACCTTTGGTTTCCTAATTTACTAAACAAGCATAATCCATCTTCCTTTCATCCACCAAATAAACTCAAAAGTACCCGTAATTTTCTGGAAAAGAAGCATAACTGGTTCTTTGAAATAAAGTGGCTAATCTACCATCATCCATTATGCAAAGTATCTTCCCTTTCATTCCAAGCTGCATTCAGTAGGTATAAACATCCCCCAGCAATATAACTGTCTCCTCATTCCTTGCCTTGAATATCCTGCTACACTCAAGTCTTTCTATGACAAAGCTGAGAGACCATCTATTTCTAATCAGAAATCTCTACTGTACATTTTATACAACTGGACAAAAAAACCCACAAGAGAAATCAGCCTGCAGATAATCAGATAAACTGTAATTTGCCATGGCCACAAAAACCTAATCTGGTAATGGATACCTTCCTATCAGACATGCTTAATAAATACATATGGTCATCTTCCCTTTTTAATGAAATACCACTAAAATAGCAAGAATAAAGCAATATTCCATCCCTTACACTTTCAAAATAAGTATTTCAGGTAGAAGAGACAGCTAGACAGATGTTTTGACTAGTTTAAGGTACAGAAAACTCTAGAATTTTTGAAAATTCGAAACAGTGCAATTCTCAACATTTACTCAGAAAGAAAAAAAAAAAACAATCCATCTACAATTCTGGCTTTAAACTGGAAGAGGGTATATTTAAATTAAACATCAGGAAGAAATCTTCACTGTGAGGATGGTGAGACACTGGAACAGGTCAACCAGAGAAGCTGTGGCCATCCCCTCCCTGGAAGTGTTCAAAGCCAGGCTCAATGGGGCCTGGACAGCCAGGGAGGTGTCCCTGCCCAACACAGGGGAATTGGACCAAGATGATCTTTAAGTTCCCTTCCAACCCAAACCATTCCTTGATTCTGTGTCCTACTGCAACAAAACAAGACTGTGCTTTCAAAGGAAAAAAGCAGTTATCAATGTATCCAGGGCATGTAAACATAAATTCTGCTACCTAACCCCTAAAAACCAAAGACTGAATCCTCAGTAAACCAATGCAGCTCAGGCCTGGCACATTCCTTTTTGTTTGCAGAAGGCACTAATGGGTTCATTTGTTCACCAAATCCCTGCAGCATACTGGGGGTCTGTCTGCAGAAGTATGGTTTCTTCACATCAAATAATGATCATAACATATGTCTATTATGTTCCTGTTTTGCTTGTCTGTTCATCTCCTCTTTCACTTTGCAGAAAAGGTCTTATGCAATATTTTGAGCAAGAAGTTTTTCTTCTTTGGTTTTAGGTACATTTTTAAAGCTTGCTCTATTGAGAGAGATAAAGAGCATCACCATTTTGCCCCAAGTGCAATAAACAACCTTATTTTCCTTAACATATCCCTCATGACTGCAAATAAAAGGATGGCTTCTATTATCCAAGGAAAGATGAGAGCCAAATGGCGACTGTACAGAATTTTTTTACAATAAAAGGTTCATACAAAACAAATAAATCCAAAAGGCAAGTTCCTATTACATAACACTACCTTCTGAAATCTGCTGAACAATTCCAAAAATCAAATTTCTCAGACTCCAGTAAAGGAGCTTTCTACTTGTTTCACTAAAAAAAAGAATCACTCCTGTCCACACAAAAAAACCCAAAACAAAACGAAACAAATCTACTGTCCAGTTCTGATGGTCTTAACAACACTTGAAAGAATTATATAAATCCTGCTTAGCTTGCCATCTGAAGCTGGAATTTTCTCCAGAAGTTCTTTTTTCCTTTTTACTTTTTTTTTGCTTAAGAGCTTCTTTATCACTCCAATACGAAATTTATTTAATCTTTAGCTTGCTCTGAAATTTAACAGTACACAAACTGGCGTAGCTTCTATCGTGTATTATTTGACTTTATTCATAAATGAAATCTAAAATGCTTCCCTACAATTCAAACTGAAAATTAAAAAGTAGCATCATAGTTCTGTCACTAATATTTTTAAATACTTGTCATGCCAAAATCATTTAAGTGTTATATATTCTGCTGTCCTTTAAATTAGTATACAATTTTATTCAATAAAAGGTATATAAGCCAAAAGAAAGCTATGTTGCTAATTAATTATAGTTCCAGGCGCTCTTTAGTTTTACTCTCCTCTCCACCCCTCCTCCCCATTGCATCTGGAGCTGTAGCCTACAGACTACACAAAACTATGCTCTAACATGATCCCCATAACTTCTGCTACTTTCAAAATTTCTACAAGATAAATTATAAAAGAAAATATGAGTTAGAAACACAGAAAGTGTTGTTACAGAGTATATTTCACTGCAGTAATACGTGACAGTACAGTACATGACCAAATATTTTCTGGTTCGTGGGTTAAAAATTTAGTTTCCCAAAGCTGCAATGACACTTACACCTTTATGCCAGCCAAGGATCAAACCCACATTAACATTTAAATCACCTTAAAATAAGTGATGATGATCACACAGTTCTCACTTATCCATAATCTGTTTCTGTATACATAGGAGTCAAATTACAAACTTTACCCTGTTTCAATCTAAATATTTTAAATGAACAGTCCTCTCAGAAAGTCTTTTATACATATTCTTTTTTTTGAATTTTATCCAAATTCCACCCTTAGGTTGCTTTAGTAGTTTCTAAAGTGACATAGGACAAAGCAGACATATATTGCAAGGCCCTGCATGGGGCTGAGCAAACTCTACAACTGAAAAACTAAATTAAAGTGTTTTCCATTGGGGATCAAATGAGTGTTACAAGAAATAAACAGGATTAAGTATCCTACAAAGTTCTTTGATTCTGAAACCAGAAATTTCTCTGTCCTAGGATAAGGAACATTGAAAACAGCCATGCACACTTCTGAACCAAGACCATTAACTCTGTGAAATATATAATTTTTAGGATTAATGAGATGAGACAGGGCTCATTTTTCTCTAGAATTACCAACAAAGAAATAGACTATATTGATGTATCTCCATGCCCACCAGGGCATAGAATCATAGAACAGAATCACAGAATCATCACAGTTGGAAAGAACCTCCAAGATCCTCAAGTCCAACTCTCAGTTCTACACCACCTTATCATCTCCCAAAGCATCACATCTACCTGTTTTTTCAATGCCTTCAGGGATGATGAATCCATCACCTCCCTGGGAAGCCTCTTCCAGTGCTTCACCACTCTTTCAGTGAAGAAATTTTTCCTTATCTAATGTGAACCTCTTCTGGCACAACTTGAACCCATTACCTCTTGTCCTATGGATAGTCACTGGGGAGAAGAGCCCAACACCTTCCTCACTACAGCCTCCTTTCAGGTAGTTGTAGAGAGCAATAAGGTCTCCCCTCAACCTCCTCTTCTCCAGGCTGAACAGCCCCAGTGGTTTCAGCCCCTCCTTGTAAGACCTGTTCTCTAGACCCCTCATCAGCCTAATTGCCATTCTCTGAGCCCTCTCCAGCACCTCTGTGGACACTGTGGTGCCCAAAACTGCACACACAGTACTTGAGGTGCAGCATCACCAAGGCTGAGTATAAGGGTAAGAGATAAAGGATAAAACCTGACCGGACCCCAATACAGCAAGCCTAGCAATCAAAAGGGGTTTGCAAATCACATCTTAGCTTTTAATATGACCATCGTCAAAAGAAATAACCATCTTATTAAAAAAAACAGCAAACAAACCAAACAATGCATCCAAAATAGAAGGGAGGGAAGAGACTGAAAATTATTTATGTTTTTCTTAGAAAACCAGAAAGTTTCATACACTTCCGTTTGACATGAGCACAGTACCTTGGCAGCTAAACTGCTCGTGTTTTCTCTGTAGCACTCAAAGAGCACAAGTTGAAGAATACACAAAAAAGACAAGTTGAAGAATATGCAGCATACCACTTCCTACTATAATCATCTTCTTTCAAATGCCTTCACAATTACAATATTTTTCCTTCCCAGCTTTCCCATCTCTTTTAGGACTTTTTTTCTGCTGCTCTTGACAAATCAGTATGATTTTTATGCCACAAAGTTTGCTAGAGAACTACTACTGCTGCTTGTGGAAGTGTTCAACAGGAGATGATTAGGCCTCTTTCAAATCCAGGAGAACATGCATTCATAAATTTTTGTTTGGCTAAGGAACACTATTCTTCAGTGAACATTCAAAATTATGAAGTTTTAAAGTTCTTTGACAAAATCATAGTCTATTAATATATAGTCACTTGAGCCAAAATCACTTTTTTTTTTTAAACTGTTGTCTCCATTATGTGTGATCCAGTAAATGTAAATTATTCTGACGTGCAGTGGATTTAATTTACAAAATAAATATGTTGCCAAAATATTTAAGAGGTAAACTAGAACTTCAGTCATATTTAATCCTATACACATACATGCTGCAATGCTACCTTTATCAGTAAAAAGGCTGCTCAGAGAGGGGGGGGAAACTGCTATAAAATGCTGCCAATTAAACAGCAGATATGAACAGCTAAAACTGGGGATAAAACCATTTATTCCAGTTAACTACTCCCTCCAGGAAAAGTTGCTAAGATTTTTGCACCTTCACAGCTATATTCAAAAGGTTTCTCATATAATGAAGACTCATATTTAAATATTACTTAGACAACTCCATACACTGCAGAGAAGTACTTAGAGCAGATCAGAAAGGAGGATTAAGTCTTACCTGAATTACCTGAAAGCATCTTAGAAGGATTATGGAATGATGGGCTGAGGAGAATGAAAAAATCTGACACCAAAAAAAAGCCAAATAAACCAGATAAATATTTATACTTGAAATTACTTAATTACACTGTTTAAATGTATGATCAGCATAAGAAGCATATTTGTCACACTGGCTCTACTGCACATATATTTAAGATAGGCAAGTTTTCCACCTCAGACAGGGTCACATCTAAACTGAAGAATTAGCTTTTGTGCCTCACTGTATCAGACCCCAAAACCCACCTGCCACAAGATGGTAAAACCAGCATGGGGTGCTGTCACTCTTGCTCTTTTCCCATTTCTCTAAAGTCACTGATTCAAGTAATGATTAAGAAATGTTTCAGGCAAGCAAGCAATAATCTTAAATGCCTTTCTTTTCCTATTCATGTAAATACAGGAAAAAGTAACATTTGAATGTTGCCAAGTATCAAGTATGAAATGCTACCTGAAAGTAAGTTGTCCTTCTATGTTTTCTATGTCGCAGAAGATTTGTCATAAATATAGGAAATAGAAATGTTAGAATATACATAACAAAATGGTTCTCCAGAGCAAAAGGAAGTTTTTAAATACTCAGGAAGTGCAGGATATTGGTAAGGAACATTTAACTTGATAAAGAGGTAATTTCAAATTGCCTGAGATTTTATCAACATTCAGCTGAATACAGCAGGTGATGAACTTTTTACAGTTTCTGATACATTTTTTAATGTGCTACATCAAACAATGTTCTCTATTTCTACACATTTGCCATAATGATAGAATTTGACAGAATTAGATAGAATTAATTTACCGAATATAATAGAATTTAATCTGATCAGGGGCACCAATGGCAACACATGATCAGGTTTCTAAAAGTATGTCGGTGATACAAGGAAGTCTACAGAAAATGTGGGCTCTCCAGAAGCAAACAGGAGACCTGATCATGTGGGATATGGAGAAGGCTGAGGTACTAAATTACATTTTTTGCCTCAGTCTTCACCAGCAAGTGCTCAGGTCACAGTGTCCAAGCCACAGAAGGCAAATGAGGTGACTGGGAGAATGAAGAACCACTCATGGTAGGGGCAGATCAGGTTAGAGACAATCTAAGGAACCTGAAGACAGACAAATCCATAGGACTTAATGAGATGCATCCGTGGGTCCTGAGGGAACTTTTGGATGAAGCTGCTAAACCACTATGCTTAATATTCAAGAAATAGTGGCAGTCAGCAAAAGGGAAGAAAAGGGGAAACAGAACCCCATTTTTAAAAAGAAAAAAAAATACCTGGGGAACCACAACCAAGTAAGTCTCACCTCTGTGCTCTCCAAGGTCATGGAACAGATCCTCCTGGAAACTATGCTGAGACATATGGAAATTAAGGAAGTAATTAGTGATAACCAACATGGCTTCACTAAGGGCAAATCATGCTTGGCAAATGTGGTGGCCTTCTACAGCAGGGTTAAGTGTTGATGGACAAGGAAACAACAATTGATGTCATCTACCTCAACTTGTACAAAGCACAACATCCTTGTCACTAAATTGCAGAAACATGGATTTGACAGATGGACCACTGGGTGGGTAAGAAATTAGCTGGGCAGCTGCACTCAATACGCTGTGGTCAACAGCTCAGTTTCCAAAGAGACCAGCAAAGAGTGGTGTTCCTCAGTGGTTGGTACTGGGACTTGTGATGTTTAACACCTTTTTTGGCAACACAGGCAGTGGAATTCCTTGTACCCTCAGTGTACTTGTTTACAACACCAAGCTGTGTGGTGTGGCTGACACGCTGGAGGGAAGGGAGAACATCAAGAGAGCCCTTGACAGGCTTGATGGGTGGGCTTGTGCCCACCTCATGAACCTCAACATGGCCAAGTGCAAGGTCCTGCATCTGAGCGAGGACAATTCCAAGCATAATTACAAGCTGGGCAGGGAATGGATTGAGAATAGCACTGAGAAAAAAGACTTGAGGATGTTGGTTGATCAGAAGCTCAACATGAGCCAACAATGTGTACGTGCCACCCAGAAAGCCAACTGTCTCCTGGGCTGCATGGCCAGAAGGTCAAGGGTGGTGATTCTTGTCCTCTACTCCACCTGCAGTACTGTGTCCAGTTCTGGAGTCCCCAGAATAGGAAGGACATGGATCTCCCGAAACAAGTTCAGAGGAAGGCCATGAAGATGATCAGAGGGCTGAAGACAGGCTGAGAGACTTGGGGTTGTTCAGCCTGGAGGAGAAAAGGCTACAGGGGGACAGTAGAGAATCCTTCCAATACCTGAAGGGGCTACAGGAAAACTGGGGAGGGACCTTTTATGCAGGTATGTAGCAAGAGGATGAGGACTAATGGCTTTAAACTGAACTGAGTTAGATTGGATATTAGGAAGAAATTCTTTCTTATGAGGGTTACCGAGAGAAGTTGTGGATGCCCCCCCCCCGAGAAGTGTTCAAGGCCAGGCTGGATCAGGCTTGGAGCCACCTGGTCTAGTGAGAGATGTCCCTGCACATGGCAGGGTGGGTTGGAACTAGATCTTTAAGGTCCCTTTCCAATCAAAACCATTCCATAATTCCACGATAGTCTTTTTCCTCCTCTCTTACATTATCTTCATAAGACAATCAAACCAGAGATTTTGCACAGTAGCTACAGCAAGCCTCTTGCTGACATGACATTTAAAGTCCACGTTTGCCATGAACATTCAGGAATAAGTTACCTTCAGTCTTCAAATTCAGTCACCTAGACTGGTTTGTTCAAATGCAAAAACATCCTCTGGGAGCTCACACCTTTCATATTTTGATGACACAAAGCTTTGTATCATCTCAAAAGAACACCAATGAAATGGATATACCCCAGCCTAGAGATAGCACAAGCAGATTTAGATGGTGTCATATTACCTGTTACATGCCTGGTTCTGATAAATCCAGTCTAGTCTTTAAGACTACAGAAGGGTGCCATTGATTTTCATTATTATTTTAACAGATAATACAAATATGGCAAAATTGTTTTTGACAGGAAGACATTTTTATCTGAAAGCCACAGGCCTAATGAACTCATCTACATCACTTTCAAAATCCAAGTAACGACACTTTAAAATTAATCCACTTCATTTTCTCTTTTTTTAAAAAAATTCCCTGGAATTGGTTAGCTGATCCCTAATGTGATTCCAGAGTCTGTCTATTGGTATACAAAAACCACTCTACCTTCTGCCACAAAGCTGTGATACCCAAGTTCAAAAGCAGTTTAAACATACATCTTAAAGTAATAAGCTAAAATATCAGAAGTCCTATGTTACAAACCTGAAATTTATGTTGGAAAGTAACATTTTCTCTTTGCTAGGCTTATCAGTGTGCAGCACTCAATAGGAAAAAAAAGCCACACCCAGCTGTACAAACTGTACTTAGCATATTTATACGTAACAGAGAAGAAAAATTATCTTTCTTGTTTAAGCATTATGAAACTCTTACATTCTCCTTCCCCTGAAGCTTATATTGAAGTTCCACTTTGGAATTTAGTTTCTATACCTCAAATGAGAAAGTCAACCAGACTTTCACTGCAAAATATTTATCAAGTGTGCTGCTATTGTATAAGCATAAAGTTACTCAAAGCTATTACCAGCACACAGTAATGCTACAGACCTGCCAGCCTGAAGGCTTTGGTTTCACACTCTCCTGAAAATCATGTTCATGAAGTTTAATGACATTTTGGTCAAACTCAGGAGCACAATTTGAAGTTACTTTTTAATTCACTAACAAAAATCTTGAATTCTTTAAAAAAACAGACCTCCTCACCTTTGGAATACAAAAGAGGCTCTAGAACATAGTTCTTACAAAATTATATGTTCTGTGAAAGACACATTCACTCCATTACATCACCTGCAGCTCCTGTATTCTAACAGAACTGGTTCTCTCCTCTTCTGTGGCCTGAACAGCAGTGCAATGATTTGCCAGGTAACATCATCTGGCACTGGGAACCCACAGGCAGGGAGAAACTAAAGCAAAGAGGAAAAGCAGAAAGAAGCTACAAATTCTCCCATCCCCAGCAGAGCACTGTCCTCAAAAAGTGCTTAGATATTTTATACATCTCCTAATCTTCACATTATTGCTTTCTGAACAAAAAAATCTGCACTTTAGAGATTAAAGTGAAGCTGAGCATATTAAACTCCACTTAAGAGCACTGCATTTCTGTTGCTGCTACTGTTCCACAAACTGTATTGATGCTTCCAGTCAATACAATTTTTACCAGGTCACCACAACGATCCCAAAATCTTAACTTACAAGTGCTGAAATCCCAAATCAGGTCTCAACACTATGAATGATAAGCCACTAGCTTGATAGTAACTGCTCTCAGTTGCTGTTTACTAACTCAATATTAAGGGATCACTGGGCACCCCTGCTGCAAACTTCTCCTGTTAGCACATAGCAATGATCATCACCTGCCAAGACATTCAAAATTGCAGCAGTAACCTCATTTTTACAGACAATCCAAATGGAAAAGAAACAAACAGTACAAGCAACAGACTACAGTAGTTTATATTCCTGTTCAAAGTATCACTCAGAGTTTAGCATGCATCAACATTAATCAGCCCTTTGATAGCACTGACCTTACTATTTCTGTAGTAGTAGTTGTAGCAACAAAGAACAACCTGCCTGGACTTCAGCAAAATGACAGAATTGTTAAAATCTGCCACCAAATGAGTTTAAATTGATCACACAGTCAGATATGAACAGCTCAATTAATCATATTAATATAATCAATTAATCACCTTTTTTATTTTTATGACAACATCTCCAAATAATTTTGTAACACTGGCTGATGAACTCTTTAATTCTGAGTATTATATGAGTACTTGTTCCTAGGCAATGCCTTGGTTTATTTGAGATTCTACATTTCAACTATAAACAGGATATTTTTCCTCCTTTGACTTATTACAGACACAATTTAGTAAAATTAAGGTTCTTAAACTGTATTTACCTAGGGATCAACTATAGCCAAAGCAACATTACTCCAAATTACTTCCATACTGGCAATTTTTTTATTACATAGGGACAGATAATCAGCCCTAAGGTAATGACAGATTTTAATCAAAACTCATGTTTGTTACCATCTAAAAGAGAAATAAGCTCTCTCAGGATCAAGAAGAAAATCCTACTTGGAATCTGCTGAATCACTGCTCCTCCCTGAATCACTGCTCCTCCCTGAATCACATTCCCCATAGTAAACAGGACTTTATACTCCTCTGTTCAATTAGTCTCACTAATTTAAACAGAATTAATGAAGAACTACAGTCATATTTTAAGCAGTGACAAGTGCTAAATCAAAAGAAAAGAAAAAAAAAAATCAATATATAAACACTTTTTGGAGCTATGGGATGAGAACAGATAAAAGCTCATTTTCCCTGCATTCTATTGTTCTGTTCAAAGAAACAAGAAAAACAGATGTTTCTATACTGAGCATGGCATTATGATCTGCAAATTATTTTCCTTCTGTATTAGCCACCCCCTTGCTAATAAAACAGACATCAATTAATTATCTTTGAAAAGAAATCCCCCTGTCTTCTATAGTTAAGTTTTACTGTTTTATAATGTACCTTGCAGATCATATATTACTGTACTCAAATTATTGATCATTAAATATTCCTAGCAGGGAAGACCAAATTATGCAGAAGAATGACAGTAGAAAAACCACACTGAAAGAATTTTCCCTCTTTTGTGAGGTTCTGATTAAGATGACTCAACCAGCCCAAAAAACCTCAGCATTTCATTTGCTGTCCTTGTTCATAACATTCAGTAACCCGGCAGGGCTCAGATGAGAATTAGCAGAATGTATATTTGGTATTGAGGTAAAGGAAAAATGAGACCTTATAGCTGTGTAAAGCAAATTTACTGCATAAAATGGTTAACTATAATCAACTTTTCTGAGAAAATTACAGCCTTAAGGCTTCTGTTTGTAATGCAATGCTCAGAAAGCTCCAAAGGAATACGTGTCATTTGCAAGTCTAGAAAAAAAATCTAAAATCAAATCTCTAACAACAAGAACAAGATTAGGTAAATCCATTTTGAGTGCTGGCAGTCAGAGAGAGCAGACTAAGGAGCTGATCTAGTTCATTAAATGGTTTGGGTTTGTCCTTACCAGAACAACTGAACTACATGGACATAGGAATGACCAGTTACCATGCATCAGCTACACAAAAGCAACTGGCTACACAAGTATTCTTAATCCACTGTAATGAGAATTAAAGCACTTCATTTTACATCTCAATGACAGAATCTTAATGTCTAATCCCTTCACATCTGCAAGAGGTCACAAACATACATACAGACATATCACAGTTCACTGGTGGTATGATGGTAACTTACTGACCTGTAATGACTAGTTATTCATTAAATAAATCACCAAGAAATACATGAAAAATTGACTACATAAAGACAGAAATGTGTGTCTCACTTTGCTTCACTCATTTATTTCATGCTTCAACAACTAGGTTTACTTCTGATTATTCAAATCCATAAAAAAATGTTTTTCTTCAAATCTT
Organism: Heliangelus exortis; assembly: GCF_036169615.1. Classification (NCBI taxonomy): domain Eukaryota; kingdom Metazoa; phylum Chordata; class Aves; order Apodiformes; family Trochilidae; genus Heliangelus; species Heliangelus exortis. Next base: position 10,489,897 of record NC_092422.1, read on the forward strand.
CTCCATGGTGCATGCAACTACGGCACAAGAATGCACAGCAAATGTTCTGTATATTCAGAACTCCCCTGAGAAGCAGAAATATATTCATGTCCTTTTGCATATACTGAAGAAATTTAGGATTTCCTGGCTACAAATACACACCCACACACTACGCAGTACATGACCAATAAATCCCATACAACTGGGGTATGTATCTGACCTACTGTCCATAACATATTTATCCACATGGACTAAGTGCAATGTGTCCCAGATGGACTAAAAAATTTCAGAGCAACAAGCTTAGTATAGTCTAATCTGCCTGATTCTTTGAGGCAGATTCTTTCTGGGTTTTTTTGCCAAGATTTCTGGCATTAAAAAATCCCGTATAAATGGCTGATTTCCTTTGACAGCACTTTCAGGTGACAACAGGAAAGATGTCCAGGTACACCCAGAAACATGACAGCTAAAATTCTGCATCAGTCAGTTCACAGCTGAAGAAACAGAGATTCACAGTCACTAAATCCACATATTCCATGTGTGGAAACACACTTGTGCAACTGTGCTGGTGCAGATCCCCACCTGCCCCCAGCTGCACTGCTAACACCAGCCAACACTCTTCTTGCTTCAGTTACAAGTGTGGTGGCCCCAGTGTTGTTCTTGTTTCAACAGCAAGTGCTGTGGGCTGGGATAACCAGGCACTTTCTGACCTTGCCTACTGAGGCAGTGAGATGAGACAAAATGGAACCTTCTTGTCCTGGTACAAGAGCAGTGAACTCTGAACCTTGAGACTCAACAGAAGGGCCTCCCTCATCCTTTTTCCCCAGTGCCTGTGTATATCACTCCAACCCAACCCTGACGTGATTTTCCCTGTCTGTTTAAATAATTTCTCCTGATCTCCAATCACATTAAAATCACTTTCCAGTTTCTTTCATTCCTTGAATGACCTTAAGTCCTTCTCTCCCCCTGCACCAGAAATGTAACAGGAGTTACAGCTTTTGCTACTTGCCTCTTCTGGCAGTGATAATACAGTAGCAAAGTAAAATATTCTGGTTTAAGTCAGAGCTGATAATTCCAGAAAACAAAAGAGATTTGAAAACCCTTCAATGTCATTGAAAGATGATAATTTCAGATTAACTGCATACACTTTAGAGGTTGATTTGGTTTGGGGGTCTTTGTGGTAGGAGGGGAAGTTGGTTGATTGGTTTTTAGATTTAAGCATACAGTAACATCTGATGAAGCATGTAATTACATTAGTAACTAATAAAGTGTACATAGTAATTTCCCAACAGTTTATATGACCTATCATTCCCAGAAGCCTCTTTAGCTATGCTTTAAAATATACCATGTGGAAAAAAAGGGTTAACTAATTTGCAAACTTTGCTAGTGAGAGTTGCAGTCAGAAAACCCTTAGCAACAGTAGTAAGAGATTAAGAAATGCACTTTTAAAAAACAAATTTTTGGAACAATAAATGTATTTAACTGACATCTTTCAGTAAGCAACGAAGAATGAAGTTCATTGTCAGAAGGCTGAAAAAAAAAAAAAAATTTCTAAAATTTCTATCCTTTTTCTTACCCTCTCCATCTCTACCAAGTTACATCTATGGACAAGTTTGAAGAGGGAAGAAAAATACATTTCCAATAAACCACTTTGTCCTCTGTGATCCCAGTGGAAAAGACGTATGCTGAATGTTTCTACTTTTACACACTCATCACCTGAAACTGAGCTGCTAAATCATCATAATGATAGTATCACCACGTTATTAGCAGAGTATTTTATATATATTATACAGAATACTGTTATTATTATAGTATTGTCTCAATCTATTTGAAACTAAAGGCATTCTTGTAATTTGGGAAGGTCCTAAGTTCCAAGAAGCAATCAGTATTCACTAAACTCCCCTTTAATGGTGATGTTGTGTCCTCAGCTCTTGTCTTATTGGACAAAATAAATTAACACTTTTCATACCAGCATGGGAGATTAGTGCCTCCACAAAAATAATGAAATAACAAAAGGAGTAAAACTGCCTGTATCCCATCCTGTACCACAGATTCAGGTAACTTGTAGATTTAGTAAAAAGCACTTACCACACCAATTCCTTCAAAAGCAAACACTGCAGTCCCAAAAAACAGTGGGTATTTCTTCCAGCCAACCACAGGAGGCAGTTTTCGAGGATCCACTATATCCTGAACAAAACAAAATAAAACAAAACAGCGCTATTTAAAGCACAGTAGTTGTCCCTACAATTAATTAACTGATTAATGTGTTAAGCTGCAGGAAAGAAAACTCAGTACATGCTGACAGTGTTTACATTGCTATTTACAATCCCTATTTTTCCTCCCCAATGTAGTCCTTTACATACATTTAGAGCCACCTTCCCATTCAAACAGACATTTGCAGGTTCATATTACTGACACCAGAAATTTTCATGTTTGAAGTATCATAATAGTGTGTATGAATGAGCATCAATTAAAATAAAAAGGAGAGCTCACACCTCAAGCTCAATCTTGTGCAAACTTGTCAGAGTACTGCATTTTCTAATCTGCCTTCACACTGCACAGATGTTCTTCATAACCATAAGGACAGTAAAAAAAAAATATTTTTAAGACAAACTGAGTTCCTGCAGAATAAGTAATTAGTCTATTTCTCCCCTATTCTCTTCTATGTAATTTATCCTGCCTCCTTGCCCAGACAATTCCTCTTGCTGGCATTTCTGCCTTCCTCCTCATCCTCCACTTCCCACTCATCTGATACCACTCATGTGAAAGCTTTCTCAAACAGATGTGGCACACACCACTTATCTACACCATGTGAGCAACAGTGTCTACCAGAGAATCACAGAAATCACCTCTGACTTTTCAAAAATCATAACAAAGAAAAATGTAGAGGTTTCTACATGTGATTTTTTTTTTCGGCCATCAGTTCGATTTGTGCCATTAAGAAATGCTTCCAAATACAAGAAATAGCATGAACCAGAAAATGCAGCAACTATTCAACTTCTCAGGAGACAGAAGTCTCTAGTATGTATTCTTAATGGGCAAGTATTCAATTTTTCCTGAATGTACTGGAGAAACACTAGAAAGAAACACTGCTGTTGAAAATGTTCTTCTGTTGCAATGAGATTGACCACAAAGTAAAACCTTGCACATTCTGCATGCAACCCATAAAAAATTCAGATACTCTTCCACTCAAGGAGTCCAAGTAATTACAATACATATTTTTATTATGTTTAGTACAGCTGCATCAAAACTACTGTAAAAGTCCATATTCAAAGTGTATCTCAGGTTTTAAGCACCACCTTAAATTGTCTCAATTAAATATAATTCTGCCTTCCAGAAATTACCTCTAAGTACATATCTACCAGAGATCTGCTGCCATATGCAATAAATACAACATGTCACACTGAAAAAATATAACAGACTTTTTTATACTCACTCTAACAATATACTGGTAAATGATGACAAGGCTGACAGCCATGGACAGATTGGCAAGCAATGAAAGGAAGGACAGGCTCTTAAGGTCACGAATAAAGACCAGGAGGATCATGAATGGCAGGAAACACAGCATGTATATTCGTAAATCAGTACTCCTTTTTTCAGAAGAACTGCTGGTGGCATTGATATTTATGGGAGAAGTCTTGTTTTCCAAGAATCCTTCATGGACCTGTATAAAAAAAAACGTGTTAAACAGTGGTAGTGCTGAAACTCTGTATACTACCACATGACTCTTTCTATAGGGGAATTTATTGCTCTGCTTTCTTTACCTGCTGAGTGTCAGGCCCTTCAGGGCCCCTGTACTCTCAAGAGGGGAAGAAAAGACATTTTTAGCAAGTGTTCATCCTTAATACAAATGGTGAAATCACAGCCTCAAAGACCTGAGAGTGTCTTTAACCCACCTCTGACTGAAGAAGACAGCCTGGAGCAATTTCTGTCAGATTCCTTTCAAAAAGGGAGCTTAGTAAAATGAATGCAAGCAAGACAGATCTAGGTGTAAACATTAGAGTTATGCCTTTCCAACCACATCTCAGCAGAATGCATACAAAACATGAGAACATGAACCTGCCTGCCTTTATTTCATTTCAGATTATTTTATTTGTGCTTCACTTCACTATTTCATTAATCAGCTAACTCAAAAAAATCACGAGGTCTGAGAGAGTTGAGAGTTGTGTATCCATTAATAAACAATAATAATAATAATAAATACTACTAATAATAGGCATATATAAATTCATGTGTATAGACAAGCAGTAGCACACAATCTGAAAGTGTATTAGGTTTTTTGTATATAACATTACAATAATTGCTTATTGAATTCGGAAGGCTGTGTTGGAGACTATTCACAACGTTCATTCCATTTTTGGAAAAATGTTACTATGGCCATTAACTGCCAAAATTTGTTTTGTGAAAATATATTCTGTTGCTATGTGTACACCACAAACTAAAAGAACTGGCGAGTTTTCTGCTTGTTACAAAATGGTAACAGTTCAATTCCATTTGTTTGAAATCTTATCCTGCCTTTTCCCTACAAGTGTATCTTTGCCACTTCCCTTCTATTGCATTTGCCATCTGTATGGCTGTGCTTAATCAGTCACATTGCAGAAAGTATGAACAGATACTTAGTTAAAAAAAAATTAGTTCCTCAGAAAGAAACTTAAACAGAAATGGGAAATCAATGAAGAAAATACCTAGGAGTCAAAGTACTGTCAGACAACCAAGTACTATAGATACAGCCTGAAAGAATATAGAACTGAACTCAGAGGAAGATGGTATAACCCTACGATCTCAGGAAGTGTACAAGTGTTGCAATGATTAAATATTACTATTGTTATTGCATTGTTCACAAGCATGGTCCCAAGACTAATTTGTGGGCAACTCTTTTACAGTGGTTTGCTTTTTTAAATGTCAGCTGTTATCTGTAAAAGTGAATTATTAAGATCACAGATCCTGCCTCAAAAAGTACAAAACTTAAGGCTGTTACCATAAAATGGTCAAGTATTAATATTGCAATACACGTTTAAATGTAGCTATGGCAGTCCTAAGCAAACAGCATCATTTCTAGTACAGAATGGCAACTATTTTATAGGTCACAGTAACTCAAGGCTATTGATTTTTTTACTTTGAGCAAGAGGATGTAGGAAAGAAAAGAGGACAGGCTGCAGATCACAGAATCACAGAATTATTGATGCTGGAAAAGGCCTCTGAGGTCATCAAGTCCAGCCCATGACCTAACACTACTGCATCAGTTAGACCATGGCACTAAGTGCTTCATCCAGCCTCTCCTTAAACATCTCCAGGGATGGTGACTCCACCACTTCCCTGAGCAGTCCATTCCAACTATGGCAGATAAAAATACAGTGGAAAGTCCAAATATGGTAGGCAACCAAGGGATCATTGGGACTGTGAGAATTTCATGAGTCAGAGGGAATTAGCTGATGATGTGAATCCAAGTGTATGTCAACCAAGTCATTCAAATTGGCAAGTTTGACAAAACTCATGACTTTACAAGTCCAGGAGGAAAAAAAATTGCAAAATTCACTTGAATTATTTGAATTATTTTCTCTAGAACAAAAGCACTTTTCATAGTGAAAAGGGAAAGATAAAAGATAAAATTCCGCAACCAAAACTTCCAGAAATCTCACTTTAAATGAAAAGTGAGGACACTGAGCATTACAGAAATGCTGACAGTTTCTGCCTTGCAAGACTCTTAAGTGTCACTTACAAAACATTTAACTTTTGTTAGTTTTCATTTAGAAAGCTGGGGAAAACACCTAATTACATTTTCAACTGAATTCCCGTAAATTCATGCAGCTACAATAACTCCCCTTTGCCAAGCAATATGTCAAACACTTAACCAAATTACTTCCCTAATGTCACACCAAGTAAAGGTCTCTGCAGAAGTTTCCTGCTTTCCCAGCATACTTAAAATAGAAACACAGAGCAAACATGTTAAGAGCTCTGCATGCACTCACAGGTAGCCAGAGCTGCTCTACAAACAGGGACACAGAACAGGGTTTTCCAAGAATTACAGAGTGATTTGAGTACGAAGTCCCACTGAAAACCTCAACTCTAACTTAATGTGTTTTCAGTTTATATAAATGTCCATAAGCTTGATGACCTATTAATATATATATATATATTCCTAAAAAAAAAAAAAAATAGCTGCATGCAGAATACAGGCTTTTTTAAAATACCACAGTACAAATCAGCTTCTACTCAAATAATTTCCAGCATTCAACCATTTCAGTTTTCTCTTAAGAAATTCTATTTTTATACAAGTCCAAACATTACCAAATTTCAACACGTCATTCAGCTGCAGTTTACTCACTAATATGGCTGGAAAATTTCATATACAATATTCCATATAGTTCTATTCAAGATTAGGTCAACTGTGATCAGCTACCTTGATGATGGCCGTAAGATCAGCTAACACCTCCATGTTGTGTTAAGGTAAAGTGGTCACACAAATTGCCTTTATAATTATCTGCCTTTTATCTTCACAAAAACATGACAGAGGCAGAACATACTATAGCTGCACACACTCTCTACAACCATCATCAGATGAATGAGTTTTGATGCAGAATTAGCAAAATAGAGCCAACCAAAATTATCAGACTGTGACTCCCTGACTCTAGCTTCCAACCTCCTACTTGCAGGCTTCAGATATGAGTGATAATCCTACAACAAACCACAAAACTGCAGCCTGCTTTACAATACTGTAAGCATGGACCCCTTCTCCCCATGCTCTTCCCTGCCCAAAGGAAGGAATGGGAGGCCAAACATATTTTTTAAAATGTCGTGACTCGCAGGAGCCTTCATCAGATCCTGTTCTTTGAATTACTTTAAAAAAAGAAGTTAGGGCATCAAAACATTTCATCTGTGTGGGGAACAAAAAAAAAAAAAAAAAAAAAAAGATTAAATTCCAAACCTGCTAAGCGTAGATAAATATTTTGGCTGCGGCAGATGTGACAGCAAAGAGTAGCAGAGGAAAACTAATGAAGACAAGATTATACCAATTGGTTCAGTTGCAGGCTAATATTACCATCACTCTGCAAGTCCTTTTAATAGATTTTAAAAAAAAAATCATACAACAGTTTTAAACTGTTCTAACAAGAAACCAAATACAAAGCAGCATGAGGAGGAGTTTGTTTTGTTTTGGGGTTTGTTTTGTTTTTTTTAACTCCCTCATATGCTGTTTAGCTCAGTGCAAGCTTACTGCTGGCTGTGTTAGGATGGACTGTGACTCACTATCCGTCTATCCGAGTCTCCTAAATATTACTCTTGGATTCTTGTTCTGGACAACAATCACTTTCAATCTCCCGCTGTCTCAGCGAGGGAATCACTGCATATGGCAGTCATGCTGGGCCAAGAACAGCAGACATTATTTGTCTTTTTCCTATACAAAGCAACATAATCTGACAAATCACCAGAACATAAGCCAGATCTTTTCACCTATCAATTCAATGAATCTCTTTTTGATAAAGGCACACGTACATATTCTTTTGTGTATGTCACAGAGCCCACTGAGCATTTTTCAGCTTCCAATCTGAACACACATTATCTGCATTTTGTTCTGTGCTTATCATAATCATACCTGGGAATAGCACAAATGCTTCCCTAAATCACATGAAGAAATGACATGATGGTTTCAAAAAGGAAGTACACAGCCACTGAAGTCACCAGGCATAGAGGGTACAAAGGTTAGTGATGCTCCCATCACAAGGTGACTTCATCAGAAGTCACTTCAGTTATTCAAGCATTCAATTAGATGCTGGTGTGATGTCTGGAACAGCTTCCTTTACAGAAACGCTTCACCAAATGTCTCCTTTAGATAGCCCAAGCACAGCATCTGCCAACTTCAGCTCCATCCATAAGGAACAAACACTTCTGCAAATCTCGTTATCAGATTCCTGATGTCAGATGCACAGAAAATATCTAATACACAATTAATGACTGGATAAAATTCAGTCTTCTAGGAACACACTTCCTAGAAGAACTATCCCAGAAGCAAGAAATAATTCCATTTCCTTAGCCTTTTTGATAGAAACCACTGTTTCCTTGTCCATCAAAACCTGCTCCTTCTGTTATAGTCTATGGACTTTCCAACATCCTGAGGGATCAAAAAAGTAGCCTTTGAGCTCACTGGTTCTGTCTAATTCCTCATTTACTCCATTTGGAGCAACAGTATGTTATCAGGCAAATAAAGACTATATTGTAACACTGTGATTTGGCATGAAAAGGCCAAATAAACGTTTCATGGTTTATTTAATTCTGTGATTCCATTAGTACTCACAACTCAACTTTGCAATAATAACTTTGCCCTTCTAATTTTATGTCTAAGTACAGGTTTTTAAGTTTTGAGGTATTTTTTCCCTTTTTACAAAAGTGGAAGAAAAAAAAATTCAATTATGTAGCATCTCATTGATGGGTGACCTTCAAAGTGCTAAAGATCCAATAAAGTGATCCTACACAGCAAGAACATGTTTTCATTTTTTTTAGAGTTTTCATCAACAAAAAATGAGAAAAGTAAGTATTCAAAAGTAAGGTGTCAAACGTCAAAACTCTTGGCTTAAGGTCTTCTGTTGCTCAAGTGGGGAAAAGCACTACATGAAAGGGGACCATACTCTTATGGCTACAGATTCTTTTTTCTATTCCAATGTGTTCCTGCTCCCGTCCTGCTGCAGCCACCCTCCAGCTGTTTGTTCCAGTTTCTCCATTCTTCTCCAATTCTGAACACCTTCACCTCTAAGCCCCTTATTTGCATGCCACCAGACTTAACCAGAACTCTTGCCAACAACCTGTAAACACAGTGCCCCAGAAAAATATTCCTTAGGAAAAGCTTAATTTGAAAATTGATATAACTGGAAATAGTCTCGTAGCATAAATTGTCTGGAAAGTATTAATGCAATGCAGTCAACACTGTTACAATCCCACAGACTAAGAGAAAAGATTCAGCACCAGAAGCTACACTGTATACCTATTAGTGAGATGCATATATCAAATGTTCCACAGAATCCAAAAGATTAAATAATTATTTAGACTCACATGCACCACTGTGTGTCTAACTAAATATTCCCCTCAACATAATGTGGACTGATAAATATTCCAGTAATGTACCAGAACCACTACAAAATGTCTTACATTAGTTCTCTGAAACAGTAAATAAACAGAAGCAAGACACTACTAAATCTGAGCTGGCATTAGTTTTAACTGAGAAAATCAAAGAAAAGATCTCAGTGGAAGTTCTCAGTGGGCTCAATTTGCACACACCAACATGCAAACATTATCAGAAGAATATGAACATAATGCAGCACTATTGGTTATGGAGTGGTATGAGTACCATTTATTACTATGTTCTTCCCTTCTGTTAGTTCCCCAACCCACTCCCTCTATTCAGCTGTCTCATCCTTCCACTACTGAAAATAATTCCATTTAAAGCAGTAAAATTTTGTGTTCTTTGGTGCCCCCTGCGGGACAAATTTCTGCAACATGAAGTTGACAGAAGAAATAGCAATCTATCTGCCATGCACTAACCTCCCAAGGGCACATTCTTCCTCCTCATTAAAGTAAGTTAAACTATGCCAAACACCTTTGTTCTACATTTTGGGTAGAGTAAGAGTCCATATGGATGATTAATACTCAGCCACCTGCCATACTTTATTCCTCACTAACTTCACTAATTAGAGCAGCATACGTTTAGATACAGATTCACCCTCATTAGGTTTATGTCAAGTAAATAGCCATAATCTTATAAGCAGAAAACCAGCAAAGCACATTGGTGAAGTCCTGGCATCTTAATTAGCCCATGGTGGAGAAAGCACAAGCTCACCAGTGGCTCCCATGTGAGCAGCCAACCTGTGCAGGCTGCCCTCCCATGGACCACTGGCTCAGACACACGAACTGCTGAGTGTGCAAAGGACCAGCAAACACCAGGGACCTCATAAACAGAAAAATCTCCATCAGTGAGAAACAGAATAGCTTAGAAGGACTGGAGAATGAGAGACAAAATATGTGAAGAAAAGCAGGAGCACATGCCATGAACATGATAGGTGTGGGTTTGTTTGCTTTTGTCAGCGACAGAGGGTTGTGAGGGAAGAAGGGACATCTGGGTCTTACTGAAAGGTTTGAGGGTTGCTTGGGAGGTGTACACACACTTGTGGTTGAGGGGATTCATTTGCAATTTTTAATTGACTTCTTCATTGTTGTGGCCTTAGGGGACACAGCCCTATGTGAGGACCTATACATAGGGAGTTGTTTAGGACCCTGAAAGATTTAAGGGGGCAGAAGAGAGAGGGGTCAGCATTTCCTGCCATACCCCACAAAAGACAGGTGGATGGGAAGGTCAGTCCCCTCACTCCTTCCTCCCTTCACTCATCCAACATCTTGGAGAGATGTTTGTGCTCTTGGTCTTCAGGCCACTACATGCTCTGTGGGATCTGACTCTACTGGGTGCTGGGAAGAGCACTGGCCCCTCTTTCTGAGTCAGCTCTGCCACAAAGGACTTCTTGACACTTACATCAGTGACTGCTGATACCAGGTTTTGCACATATTGGTGTATTTTTCATTGTTACCCCAGGTGTTGCTATTATTTCCTTGTTCTATTAAACCTGATTTTTGGAACTTCCAACCTTCAAATCTCACTTCCTTACTCCCCTTTTATCTTCCCCTGGGAGGATGGGGTGAGTAATACAGAGCAATTCTGTTCTCTGTGTTTTGGTTCACCCTGACCACTAAAGAGATACTTCCGTAACTATGGCATGATGAAATATTTGATTTTTAGATATCCTTAAATAAATCAACTTGCACAAATGCATCACAGTCTAATAATTAGTTTCAAATCTTTTTAAAAATCTATAACATATTGAAAGGTTTGCTTAATACTACATGTGCAGTAGTATTTAGAATAAAACGCATAAGTAGTGTTTAAAATGGATTTAAACTTCTATTTGAGACAGAAAGTGAAAAAATATTGAATAAGAGGATTAAAATACAACTTTAAAATTGTGAAAAATCAATCCAGTAAGGAAGCACAGAACACCCATGTTGGAAAAAAATGTAAGAATTGCCTAGAATGCACCTCTGCAGGAAAGGATGAAGAGATCAATGTGGATCCCAAGTCAGTCGAGAGTTAGCAACAACATGCTCCTGCAAAATGACCAGCATACTGAAGTCTGGAACACGATCTGCAAGACCTGTGAAATAACCCTTCAGCTCTACTGGTCACAAGCAGAACTTCAACTAGTGTGGCATAACCAACTTCAGAGATAAAACTTGAAAAAAAGAGAGAGATGTGACTAATTGCAGAGTGTTCACAGAAAAGCAAGCAGCAGTATTAGAGCCTATCAGGTCTGATTCTAGCAGCTGTTACAGGGGAGACATGGTAACAAAATCTGAGAATATAAAAGATATGCACAAATAGAAAAGAATAAGTTACTTGTAGCTTGAACACAAAACAAAGACCTACAACACATATAAGAAATTTTAAGCTTCTACAAAGAAGCAGTTGTCTAACAGGTAAGAATGCATTGGAACCGACTTCTGATGAGGCTGTGGAAATTTCAAAGTCAGGCATCTTTGGGAACAAAAATGAGGATTGGTTTAAATACAAATAGATTCTGTGGCAGATGAGACCATTCAAAAAATGTGAAGAGACTAATCAAGAACCAGAGAAAGGGAAGGGAAAAATATGCCAAGGAGGTCAGGAGAAAAAGATAAAGTTAGCAGAAGGCCTCAGGGAAACAAAAAAAAAAAAAAAAAAGGGGGGACAAACTGGCTCCAAGACCAGTTTCAGACTTATTTTCTATCACTTCCACAATTAACTTTAAATTCAACACAGATCAGAGGGTAATGAAACCACAAACACTTGCACAAGATCTGAATTCAGTTCACCTTGTACATTGCTCCTTTTTACCAAAAAGTTTTCTGTGGCAACCATAGTAGCACCCATTCTGTGCATCTCTTAACTTCATATTTTACAAGCAGTTCTGTTGGACTTCAAAAGGACAGAAAATAAAAGTGAGGGAAAAAGAATCTAAAGCCGTAACTGTTTACATACAGCAAAACATTACTCACTTGTTTCACATTTTCTGCCAAGAACACAACATACACACTACAAAATCCCAGCTGTGTTATCACTAGGAAAAAGTCCACAACATACCTGAGGGAGAAAAAAAACCAGATGCATTATATATAGGATCCAAACAATTAACTCATTTCTACTTAATACAGAATTACTGCTCTTTTAACAGTAGTTCAACTGCTATGTTCAAATGCCACATTAATCTCAGGAGCACTGCAATGCAGCTTCCACATTGGGCACAACAGGGTAGGTTTATGTTTTTTAAGATAACATTGAGCAGGCATTAAGACTTAATGATGTTGTACAAATATAACCAACAGATGTGATGCACATGCATCTTCTTCTGGAATCCATTAGCCCCTGACACAGCAGTTCTCCACCAGGACCAGAGATGAACTGTCTCAGCCAGTCAGAGTTACACAACTTTCAGCAATTCAAGGAAACAAACATTTTCCCATCTTACTAATTGGGTCTGTATCAGTGTATCCAAATACACATTCAGACACTGTATTTCATCAAAAAAACACTCTACACTATGGTTCAGATTGGTTCTGAAAAATGTTATACATAATGGTGGCATAAAGACATGCTGTAATGAAACTCTGCTATAGCCAGGCATACAGCAGAGATCTGCCTCAGAGAGTGGATCTGCTGCAGTAGTGTTACTGGAAATAAAAGTGCCATTTGTATCTTCTAACAGTTTGGTGCATTGCAGAATTGTCATTATATTTCACTACAAACCATTTTTTTCTTGTAATTGAGCTCTATTCCAGCCTTACAAAGTCATCACAAAAGGTCTTAAAAACCTAGCTCACCTTTTTCTCATTTGAAACAAAGTAAAACACTACACAATATGCTGCATCCTTAAAAGTAACAGCACCAAAAAAATTCTTCCTCAAGTGCAGAAAAAAAACCCACACTTTTCATTTAGGTTGAACAACATGTCTGGGTTTTTGAATTTCACTACTGTGTAGATACACTGTAAACTCAACACACTGTAACAAACACTGTAAGCAACAAACAGCAAAGAAAAAAATTGTCTTTTAAAACAGAGGGATAAAGTATTATTATTGTATATGTACATATGTATATGTATATATGTGTTGTATATAGCATTATTGGTATGCTATATTTAAACAGAAATCAAGAAATCAAGAAATTGCTTTGCTTTCTTTCAGACTAAATATAGTGAAGTGGTTCACATTTGCAGTGTCAACCTGCTAAAAGAGTGAACTGACACAGAGAAAAGTGCTTACAGTAAGAGAGTGAATACATAAATTACTTCACTACATCAGGCAATGCAGAACATATTTTGGATTATACCACATCTCTTCCTCTATTACTAAGCACAATTCTTTTCTTCACAGCTCTTATAGACCTAAAAACTGAAAGACACTCCCTAATCCTCCCATGTGACCACTACCAGCTGGCAGCAAAAAATTACAAATCACGCTACATTAAAATATTTCAAGTATTAAGAGAACACATTCTTAAAGCAGGCAACACCTTACCGAAGAGTAAATATCTTAACCATTCCAAGTACAGCCATTAGTTTTTAATAACAAAAAATGGATTTTTTTTTTCCCAAATCAAATTCTAATGCAAACTTACCGTCCCCAAGAAGTGCGTTTCTGAAGGGCAGTCAGGGGCCCCACTTCCATGGCACAACTAACTGTATCACTGTACCCCAGAGAGGATTTTTTCAACCTGAAATCAAAGAGTGAAAAAAGAAGAGTTACATTTAATACACTTTTGTCCTCCCAGGATTAAAATAATTAATCACCTATGGAACTTTTCTGCATCTGCCAATTTTGGTACGGTTTGGGCTTCCTTCCCCTGAGAAGGGCTGCTCAGCACTCTACAAGCATGTGAACCACAACAAGGTTCTTATAACATCACCCTAAGAAATTCATCTCAAATCTAAAAGCCACAAAGAACTTCAACAGGATTCAACAGATTTTCCTGGACAAACAGTCAATCTCAATTGTTCCAGTGATCTTAGCTTTACATAAAGCTTCAAAGGGCATTCAAAACTACAGAGGAAAAGGGGAAGATTCAGGAATTACAGAAACACTTCAAAGAACAATACACATTAAGCTGATAAGATAGTATTTTCCAGCTACAGGAACATGAACAGATTTGTACTTCTATTCACTTCAAAAACTTCACAGTAGTTTCTCAATTCAAGATTCTCTGTGACACCTGACAGTTAAGATAAAATGCTCAATAAAAGTCACTATTACTCCAAATACTCTACCAGTTATATTTGAATAACTGCTTCCCCAAGTAGTGTACTTGCTTGGAGGAGTACCTAGTGTTTATCTGCTCACTACCATCATCATCTCAATACAGTCTTCTAGCACTGCAGTTTCAAAGAATCAAGTTGTGATTGATTCTCTCACATCTAATGTGAGAGATCTCATCTAATCATGATCACATCTAATCATGAAAGACATTAGCAGCAATTCTTAATTATCTTTTATTCCTATTAAGTACTTATGAACAATCTATTAATAAACTGTACACTTCTCAAAGCTTTAAAGGTTCAGACACTATGAAGAAAGAAGGATAAAGAAGGACTAATGAACTGGAGCTAAGCAATTAAAACTGTAATGTAAAAGACTTAATTAATTGCCAGCAAAAGTAGGGAAGAGGATACTGGCCAACAAGAGTTAAACCAATTTTATTTTGTGTCTGATGAAATAACAAATATTTTTTCAATGTTTTAAAGCAGTGTTGCACAAAGCACAGCTATCACTTTTATTTGCAGGGTAAGAATTTCAGCCTTGCTTCCTTCAAGTACAAGACTCTGAACTGAAGAAATTAACTGCTACAGCATCAGGACATTCTGTAGGTCAAAAATCAGAAACAGTATAGAACAAAAGAAAGTAAAAACACTCAAACTTGGCAACAGAATGAATAGTTCCTTATTTACCTCTGACATAGGCAGTGGCTGCAACGTACCAAGATGTGCATACAGTGAACTGATATAACTCCTATGACCACAAGGCTGATTGGTCCGACCTGATATGGGGCGGGAAAAAAAGAACATAGGGATAAACAGAATTTTTCATTAAAATATGCTGGGGGAAAATCTTTGGATGCAAAAATTCGTATTATAGCAAATAAATAAATAAATAAAATCATGCAACTGGATTTTTTTTCTCTCTTACAGGAGGATTTGCTGATGATGTTTGATGGTATTTCTTATTTTTAGTTTACTACTTGACAGAAGGCTAACTTGGGGGCAATCAAGCCATAAATATCAAATGGGAATTAACAACTTCACTCTTCTAACAAATTCATGAAGGTATTTGGAAAAAAAAAAAAAAAAAAAAGAAAAAAAACAAAAAAACACTGTCCAGAAAAAAGACTGCATTTCTGCATTTACTGCACAGTTTGAAGCAGTGGTTTGAATCACTTTGAAGTGGAAATAGCAATAGAAGTTTCTTTCCCTTACATAAGTACATCTCATAATATGCAGTATTAAAAAAAAAACCCACAACCACAACCCTGATAAGTTCTATTATTACTGTTACAGATCATTTGCAAATCAAATAATTCGTTCCAGAGTATAAGCCATTTAGTCATAAGGTGAAAATTTCACCTGATTAAATGTAGCCTGCCTTAGGAAATGCATTTATTTGTTACCCAGTATATAAACAACCTGTGCTATGCTCTGTGTCTGCAGAAAGATTGATTTAACAAGCTGATGCTGCATCCTAGGACGTGCAATCTGGCTCTAGACAAGTCTGGACAAAGATAAGGCAATCCCAGAATAACTATTCCTGTGAGACATCACAAGAGTCTGAGTGAATCAAAATCTTTCTTTTTCAGATAAAGTTTTTGTTTCCACCAGAAAAATACTTTTGCTAAGCAAAAATACAACATATAATACAAAGTCTTCATGGTGAAGCTGTGACTTCTGAGAAGAAAACTTAAAAACCTCAATCTTCCATCCTAAATTCACCAGATAGAAGAGGAAAAATAGAACACAACTCTGTTGAAGTTGATAGTGACAAACAGAAAGTATTAAAGAGTTTAGTATTTCAGACTCAGACACAGATCTGTAGGTCTTTCTAGATAATTTTTCTAATACATGAAAAATAAATTAATTCTTACCACAATGCCAGCATTTTTTATTGCAAGTGGAAGACCAAGAAGCCCAGTTCCAATGTTTCCCTTGAGAAGGTGCATAAGTGTTTGTATAAATCTGAGAGTAAAAATATTACAAGCCACATTAGAAGTACACTGAGATTTGTAGAGTAGGGGGAAAAAAAAAAGAAAAAAACCCACAAAATCACAGTCTCTTTCATGTATTAATAATGAAGGGATAAACTGTGAGTTTCAATTACTTTAAGGTTGTCTAGATACTTTAAAAATGTCAGCACATTCAAATAATATTCTTATTCATCTTTACATGTGAGCTCCCTCAGCTAAAACATATAAGTCTGATCTTTAGTTCTTTCTTCCAGCTTGTGAATTTTATTTTCTGTGCGGTTTTATTGGCCTTTTGCCTTAGAGTCAAAATTGCCAGGTTTCATCAATGCTATTTTAGAATCAGTAGCATTCAAAACAATTACCAGCTGCAAATCACAAATCTGACAGCCACAAAATCAAAAGAAAAAGAGAGCTTTAACAAACAGATGATTTCCAAAGTCTTCTGAAGTTTCTTTACAGAAAAAAAAAAAAATCAAAACCTTCCTTAAACAGTGCCTGGATTTTGAGTGACCCAACCATTTTTTAAATGAGCACCTCAGAATGTCTGGTGGGCAGTATATTGTTAGCTTCCAACGAAGGAGAACCTACTCAAAATGGGATGCTTTTGGGCTGGACTATGCAAACTCTTGATGTATAACCACAAAGATGTAATGTGAATGCAAGAAAACCCTTCAAAAGTTCAATAAATGACTCATGACAAGTCAGAGGCAACAAACTTTAACAAGCTGACACTTCAGAGTAATACATACGTAATGCCACCTTCATTATCCAGCTGGTAATGCTTCTCAACTGGCAGGAAATTATTGTCATGCTCTTCATCAGAGACGGCATCTGAATTCTGTTCATCAATTAATGGCTTCATTACTTCCATGTCTGTACATTAGAGTTAACACTACATTAGCATTAGAAACAAACATAAGAGTTTAGAAGTAAACTTAAGTGATTCCAAGTCCCCATGCCATGAATTTTACATGTGTTCCTAACTATAAAGGCAGATAAACAACACACAGCACAACTTCACACGCAAAATTCTCTTTAATGGGATGATGAGCATCCCAGCTCATCATTACGGCCAGACACCACAGTTTTTCATTGAGAAAAACAACTTTTAATCATGAAAATGTTGATGGTTTACATCATTTTGCAAGCTAATGCAATGCAAAGCAAAACAGGAAAGCCATTCATTGCTAAAAAACATGAGATTCATCTTACCCACCATTAGCAATTGCAAAACTAAGCCTTTTGTCTGCTCTCATCGGTGGTCAGCAAGGGCACTCCCCAGCCATCCCACCCTAAAATGTTTAGGTAAAACAGGTACTCAGCAGATGTCTCCAGTTATTTACAAGAGCATCAAGCTAAAGGAATTATACCACATGCTGTGAAAACTGCAATTTCATGAACCTTCTGGAGTTGCACAAGCTGCCAACATGGTTGTCAAAGGCAGTCCTGCCATCCAGCTAAATAACATCACCAAGCAACAGCAAGCAGCCAGTAGTGAACAAAACTGCACTGCAGGCAAAACACCTCACACCAGTTTAATGTTGATTAAATTATAACCATTTTGAAATTATTACAATTAAGCAAAACAAATCCTGCTAAGAGCAAAAATATTATTTACCTTACACTTGTCTAACACAGTACCCATTCATGTGTGCAATATCACAACTTCCACCATTTTCACCAAAAAGGAAACCCCTCTGATTTAAAAATTTCTCTAAATTACTGAATATTTCAAAGTGAGCAAGGCACACGTTACTGAATTACCACTTTATGGACTCTGAAAACATTGGAAAATACCACAAAGGACATATGCTATATTAAAACACACTTCACTATTCAGCAAGTAAAAATATTTCTGAGTGCAGACTAGTGCTTAACTATACTAAACTTACGTATTTTGTAAAATATATATGCTACCTAAATACTAGGGAAATCTGTAACAGCAGTGAGACTGCAGAAGCATTAAGAAGAAGTTATGGGCAAACTGACATCTTTGAAGTACAAAGTGGCTTATAAAGCTGCCAAATACGAGTTTTATTTTGGGGAGCTGTTACGGTCAACCTGATAAAAATAACCACTTAACTTGAAAACAAGACACATGCACAAAACCCGACAGGAAATACAGAACATACTGAAAATTAGCCATTGCATTCTGGTTGTGTGATGAGGTTTAGTAGTGAGGGGCAGAGGGACAGCTACAGAGGTGGCTGCTGTTGGAAGCTGCTAAAAGTTATCCCATGTCTGACAGAGCCACAAAGCTGGGCCCACCACTGGGCAAGCTCATCAGCAATGGTGGTAGTGCCTCTCTGATAACTCTTGTTTAAGGGGAAAAAACTGCTTCAAGAACAGCAGCAGGAGAGAGGACTGAGAATACAGGAGAGAAACAACTCTGCAAGGTCAGTGAAGAAGGAGGGAGAGGAGGTGCCTCCTGGCACAGATTACCCTTCAGGCCATGGTGAAGACCATGGTGAGGCAGGCTGTGCCCTGCACGCAGCCAATGGAGGTCCACGCTGGAGCAGATATCCACCTGCAACCCATGGACAACCCCACATAGGAGCAGATGGATGCCTGAAGGAAGCTGTGACTCAATGGAAAGAGTGTTCTAGAGCAGGCTCCTAGCAGGACCTGTGGACCCATGGAGAGAGGAGCCCACACTGGAGCCAGTTTGCTGGCAGGACCTGTGATCCCATGGGGGACCCACAATGGAGCAGTCTGCTCCTGAAGGACTGTTTGGAATGCCCTGAAAGATCCCATGGAAAGGACTGGAGTTTAGTCTGGAGAAGAGGAAGCTCAGGGAAGACCCCATCAGTCTCTGCAACTCCCTGAAAGGAGGTTGGAGCCGGGGGGGAGGGGGGGGGCGCCCTTCAACCAGACCAGTAAGACAAGAGGGCATGGACTTAAGCTCTGACAGGGGAGGTTTAGGTTAGATATTAGGAAAAAATTATTTACAGAGTGGCTAATCAGACATTGGAATGGGCTGCCCAGGGAGGTGGTGGATTCTCTGTCCCCGGAGGTTTTTAAAAAGAGACTGAATGTGGCACTCAGTGCCATGGTCTGGTAACCACAGTGGTAGGGGATTAAGGGTTGGACCGATGATCTCAGAGGTCCTTTCCAACCCAGATGATTCTGTGATTCTGTGACTCATGATGGAGCAGTTTGTGGAGACCTGCAGCCTGTGGGAAGGATTCCCATTGAAGAAGTTCACAGAGAACTGTCTACTGTGGAGGGAACACCACATCGGCATGGGAAAGAGTGGAAGGAAGAAGGAGAACCAGACCCCCACTCCCTATCCCCCTGTAGAGAGAGGTAGAGAAATCTGGAGTTGAACCCAGGAAGAAGGCAGTGGTGGACAGAAGGTGTATTTAAATTTTGGTTTTAATTCTCATTACCCCACACTGATTTGATTGGTAATAAATTAAACTAATTTCCCCAAGTCAAATCTGTTTTGCTGTGAGAATAATTGGTGTGTGACTCTCCCTAACTCAACTCAAAAGCCTTTTGTTATATTTTCTCTCCCTTCTCCAGCTGAGGAGGGGAGCAATACAGTGGTTTGGTGGGCGCCTGGCATCCATCCAAGGTCAAGCCACCACAGCCATTCAAAAAATCTTTAAGGTTTTTATGAAACATTAGATGTCGAAACCACCAGTGGAGCACTGAAGCCAATTCAAAGCAAGAGGAACTTAAAAAGAAAAACTGTAAAACAAATGTAAAATACTCTACAAAGCAGAAGGTAGCTTATCCAGGTATTTAAAAATAAAAACATACAGCTCAAACTCTCCTTAAAAACAGCAAAGAATGATCTGAATTTGGTTTCAGAAGAGTTGAAAGCCAGTAATGAAAGCACCTGACAGAAGCAAAGATGCCTGGTGGAGAGCAAAACCAGTGGCTCAACTAGAAAGTATACAGTAAAGCCAATTTATACTTGTGATATTGTAATTATACAAGTCAAGGCAGACTTAATCAGCTTTCACTACATGGCACATAACGAATCGATCAAAAGAAAGGCCAGCAAATTAGTTCCTTCCCTCTACTCCCACAGCACTGTGTTGATTAGTTCTGAAGTATGTAGTAAGCACCCTCTGAGCTATGAGCCACTGGAAGAGTCATTCAACACCCACTAAGACCTCTGCACTCTTCTTCTGGAGTAAAAGCTTGTCCCCTCAGGAACCAGACAAAACAAAGTGTCAGCACTGGAAGTTTTACCTAGTGAGCATGTAAGTAGGCTTAATTTCATTTTTTAAAAATATTGAGTTTAAACTAATAATCTTAAGTGTTTTCACTAGCAACAAGCCAAACTATGATTGTGCATAGCCTGTGATCATATGAGATTCAACAACATATTTAAGAAATCATTGTTAAATTATTTTACAGCTTTGAATACATCACATTTTGTAGAATGCTGTTTCTAATGCTAAGTAATAATGAGAAGATGCAGCAAGTAAGGTTCCTCTTCAGCAGTGTGAGGGGATCAGAATGACCCTTAGGACAACAGCACTGGTGAGTATCAGCAGCTGCTCAGTTAAGGGAGCAAAGTGAACTGCTCCTCTTCCATTCCAGCCTTACTCTGAAACATTAGATATACACATACTTACACACTGTTTACCACACAACCAGCTCACACTCAGAAGGCTCTGAATAGTATAGACATCCCAATTTACTTTTCTCTCAATTTCCTGGCCTTTCTTCTGATCACGAGTGGAGTCCTTTAAGAATGGATTTAGACAAACTTAAGCATTGCCCTCCTTTTTTAAGAAGACTTGTTTTCTAAGACAGTAAATTTTTTGGCTCAAAAATTCATCTGTCCTGCTTAAAGCCACCTGGTCATCTCAGGATTATTGTTATCCCAGCTCTGATACTGATATATCTGACACCACACATTGTGGTGTCTAGAAATGCTAAGCAACTCACTGCTCTGCAGAAATACAAAGAAAACAGCGCCTGCCCTGAAGAGTTCACAATCTAATCATCCTGAGTTCACCTATATTATTTTTGACTTTTTTTTTTAATTATGCGTCATTTTTAACTTTTCCTGTGAAGAGGTTCCATAGCTTACTGAAAGACTGCTTCAGAGTAAGCTGTCCTTAGAAAAGATTGCTTCTGAGTGTTTTTTATGGTTTATTTTGTAATCTATTTAAATAACAGTCCTGTTAATTAAAATACATTCCACAAATGCATATGAAAATTGCATCAAATAAGCCCTAAGTAAAATACACGGATTTGTAATAACCAGTAGGTTTAGTTCACACTAGAAAAATCTTCAAACAGAAAAATGTATAGCACTACAGAAAAAGATTTCAGTATCGAAATCCTTAACAGCAAGAAATCTTAAAGGTATTTAGGGACTTGAAAATAAGCTTAAGTCTATTTTTTTTTTTTTTTTTTTAGTTAATGGTATTCCAGACACCACTGAAGAAGTCATCTACTTCTTTGTCAAAGAACAGCACAGTCAGACTGGCACCATATGCCATCCATCACCAAATCCAGTGCTCAATCATGGGACACAATGAAAAGTTTGCATCATCTTTATTCAGCACAACTAAGAACGAGGAAATCCATTTCAACATAAACTTTTGTTTTTACTTAGCCAAAGCACCAGCCAGTCTTCAGCTGGTATGAATTTCTTTTCTCCTTGTGCCGCCACAATAATCTTCTCAGATTAAAGGCTGTCTTCAGAGTGTCCTTCACAGTTATTTAAATATTTGTCATTGTTTCTGCTTTCGTCTGTGAACACTCATGTAAGCAGGATGCCAAAAAGCTCTGCAAGTACTGCTACCATCAAGCAAGGCAACACAAAGCACATTTCAGCTTCTTCCAAAATTACCACTGCAATGTTAAACTGATTCTTCAGCCCACTGGGAAGATAAATCAATGATTCATTACAGCTAGACATCACTCTATAATCATGCATAAATGCCAACACTATATTCTCATCTATGACCTACTAGTCAACAATTAGTTGCATGCTAAGATAAAATCTGTAGTACTTAAAATTGTTATGACCAGTATTTCCAGTTTTGTATCTTCCAGTGCATTTTTTTATCTCAAAGACTGTTCCAGCATCTTGCCAACATTTATGGATATACTGTCAAAGAAACCTTTGTAATGTTACTAAATGTACTTAATTCTAAAGCTTTTATAGCCTATGCAATTAATCCTTTGGTTCAAAAGCTCTGCAAATAAATGAATTTTCACTGAGAACTTTAGTTAATTTTTCTATAATGCTCAAGCAATTTACACTTCTGAAACTAATTGAACCTTTATCCCCACAAGGGATTAGTTTTATCTCTACCACTTATGAGTGAAACAGAGGCAAAAGGATGAAGCAGTTTGCCAGGGCTGCACAGCAAGTTAAAGACAAAGAAGATAGTAAAAACAAAGTCAAACACAATCTCCCAGACAAAGTCCTATCAAAAATCCCTTTTCAAAATCAAATTTAGCTATGTGATCTGTTTTGGGTTGTTCGTTTTGTTTGGTTTTTCCTCCAGCATTCTGAAGTCACTTTTGTCAAATAGAAAGTACTGACTTTGACATACACGCATAAAAAGATTTGAGGGAGAGCACATAGCTTATCATTGTTTATATCAGCAGGTTTTAGTCATTCACAGGATAAGGAACATACAGGTCATGTTGGAGCACCACTTGGCATACATATTACATGCCTGGCAAAGGGGGTCTTGTAGATATTTCACTGCTCACTCAGCTTCACAGAATCACAGAATTATTTGGGTTGGAAGGGACCTTAAAGATCATCTGGTTCCAACCCTCTTGTATGGCCAGGGACACCTCCCACTAGACCAGGTTGCTCAAAGCCCCATACGACCTGGCCTTGAACACTTCAGGGAGGGAGCAGCCACAACTACCCTCAGCAACTTGTTCCACTGTCTTGCTCATATGCAACATGGTAACATGGCCAGACACACAGCACAAGATTCACAGACCTGTGAAATGTGAAACTGTACGGAAAACCTGTGAAACTATACAGAAACCTGTGAAACTATAGAGAAAGTGACCCAGTGCCTCTGTAACAGGGATACAGATTCAATTCAATAAGCAGCTGTTTTTACTGCTGTATAAAAGAGGAAAGCAGAAAATTACATAATACTTACGCTAGCCTAAAACATGGGTTTTCTGATGGTATTTTCCCACAGGCTATAGAATGCCATGTTCATGACCCAGAGAGCATGCCCAGAACCTCTGTCACCTAACCAGGCCTGTGGCTGCTCTTACAGGTCAAGATCCATGATCATGTCCCTGAATAGCAGACACAGTCCAGGAGACATCACTACAGTGTAACACAGAAAACACACCAGAAGTCAGGCAACAACCACCACTGACAACAGGAAGGGTTTAGTGAAAAGAAGACAAACTTTATTTAGGAAGCAAATGCTGTCACTCATTATTTTCACTATCTGCAACTGGCTCAGTAAGCAGCTCAGTGTACAGCTCTTTTACTCCCCCAAATGCAGAAATACCCATTTTTCCATTGCCCAAACTTCAGCCTAGAAATAACTTTCCCAGCATTTTTCCAGAAGGCATCAAACTGTGAAGTACAGCACTGTCCACCAAACGCACATGACCCTGGCAGGACCTGCCACGTTACTCAGTCATGTGCTTCCACAATTGCCAGGGAAATGACAGCTCAACACACAGTGGCTATGAATAGCAGTGCTAGTGGCGTGCCCATCAAGACTGATGAACTTCTGTGACTTTTGGTAACTCAAGGGGGAGCTAAATTTTAATCCCAATCATCTATACACAAGTCAGTTTTCTTTTTAATTGGCACTACCACGCCAACTGAATACAGAAGATATAAGAATACCCAAACAAAAACAAAAAAACCCTCATCTGGTTTTAAAAATCCTATTAAATACTAATAATTAATTTTTCCAGCATGGTAAAAGCAATAGTTTTTGAGATGGGGGATTCAAGAATTTTAAAGTCAAGCTTGACACAGTTATTCAAATCACTACTTTTCTTAGAATCATAGAATGGTGTGGGTCAGAAGGGACACAGATCAACCAGTTCCAATCCCACTGCATGAGCAGGGACACCTCCCATTAGACCAGGCTGCTTCAAGCCCCAGCCCATCCGGCCTTGAACAACTTCACTGCACAACTTGTTCCAGTGTCTCACCACCCTCACAAGTGAAGAATTTCTTCCCAGTATCTTATCTAAATCTCCACTCTTCCAGTTTGAAACCATTCCCCTCTCTCCTACCACTACATGGCCTTGTAAAAAGTCCCTTCCCAGCTTTCCTGTGGGTCCCTTGCAGGTTACTGGAAGGCTGCTCTAAAGTGTCCCTGGAGCTTTCTCTTATTCAGGCTGAACCCCACCTCTCTCAGCCTGTCTTCACTTGAGAGGTGCTCCAGCCTCCTGACCACCTTCATCACCCTCCCTCTAGACTTGCTCCAGCAGTTCCATGTCATTCTGCTGGGGGCCTTCTGCACTTTCCTTAGGTTGAGAGCCCCAGAACTGGAAAATTTTAATTTGGAAAATGTATCTTTGTGTCCTTTATTTCTCTTCATTACAGACTGTAGCTTAATCAACTTATTCTGCTTTACAGTAGAATTTATTTGTCTTGAGAATTCCTAAACAAATGTTGAAAGTCAATAATGCCACTCAGTAAGCACCAATAACTCTTTGCATTTGCATTGCACCTGTCAAATCCAGAACGCTAATTAAATGAGCCACTTGAGTTATTTAACCAAAGCATGCACAGGTCTCCAGAGTTTATTAGACACTGTCAGAGGAACATTTTTACCCCAAACCACAACAGATAATTTATTTGGAAATTATGTCAGTCCTCTGTCCAGTCCAGACCTAGCTAGACATTTCCACATGATTAACACACTTCCAGTTGATAACACATTGGTAACATTTAAATTGTATTAAGTATTCAACAAGATCAAAGTAAAAACCTTCTGAAATATTATCAGGTACTGAGATCTGTCAGTCCCATAAAAAATTATGTTTCTAACTGTTATGACAGATAAATTCTGTCAGATCTGTGCACCTCAGGAAAGAGAAAAAAGTCACTACAATTATTTTCTTTTTTTGCCACCTTTGCTCGGGAGGCAGCAATCTTGTTGCAAGAGGGATCAGCCTCTGGGACCAAAACATCTGAAAAACGTCTCCTGCTTCCCATCATTATCACCAGACAAGTTCTTCAGGTTACAAGTGGAACATAGATTTGAGATGTGACATTCAGTCTGCCCAGAATTAGCCAAGCCATACTTTATAACTAAACCTCCTACACGTTCCCTCTTGCCACCTACAGACAGATTAATTAAGCTGCGAACAAGTAAAAGCTCTCACGCAACGAGATGGAAAAGGCCTGATCTGCAACCAACACAGCAAATGTATCAAACCACACACACAAAATAAACCTCACAGCCTCTCATCCTAGACACGAGCATCAAAGAGATAGATGCAAAGATAAATTATTTCCTAAACTTCCCAATGACATCACGAGGCAGCCAGGTGAGAATGACGCCTTCAGGGACCTGCCCAGGCCAGGTTCTGCCAGGCGGGGAACCGACCCCACCCCCTGTGTCCTGTCCGCCCCCCGCCCACCGCGCTGGGGAGAGCCCCCGGCCGGGTCTCCCTGTTTGAGGAGGCCGCGACAGGAGAAGCCCCTGCGCTCTGCTCCGTTTCCCCCGAGCCCCGCACGGCCCCAGTGCCGCCGGGTTGGGTCGGGTCGAGTCTGGGCGGGTCCGGGGCACTCAGCCCCCTCCACCCGCCTTCATGTTCCCCGTCCCCCCCCCTTCCCCTCAGTAGACCCAGGCTGCAGCCGACCGGCTCGGAGGAGCGGCAGGACAGAGCCCACCCCTCCCGCAGGTGGGATGGTTCATCCCGCCCGCTCGATGCGCTGAGCGCGGCAGCGCATCCCCCACGGGCCGAACCATTCCGCCTGCAAGGCGGGGGGTGGAAGTTGGCCGGCAGCCCTTGACGCTCGCCCTGTCCCGCTCCCCACCCCGCGGCGAGCCGCCATCCCGCCGGCCCTCGGCAGCCCCCGCCGCCGGGCGGCACAGCCTCCCTCACCCAGCTCCTCCCTGCCACCGCCGTCCATGTCCCCGCCGGTTCTCCGCTCGCCCTTCCGCCGATGTGGAGCCGGCCGGAGCGGCAAGGCGCTGCGCATGCGCCCTGCCCGACGGGCCGAGCCCCGCGGGAGCGAACCATAGACACCGGCCGGAAAGAGAAGACCCGGGTCTGCCGGGGTGCCGGTCCGCCGAGGGCTGTGCGGCGGGCGGCCGGGCCGAGAGCCCTGACGCTCCTGGTTCGTGTCCTGCTCTGTCTTCTGTGCCTTGGCACAGCTGCAGCCCTCCTGCTGGGTGCCCCGATAAGCATCTGCCCTCGGATGTTCGGCATCTTGACCGGAGCCTCCTGGTATGCATGAGCGGGGCCTCATTGCTGGGGGTGCCCCTGACCCCTCAGGGACTGCACAAAAACAGTGTGCGTTTCATCTGATAACGCCTGGTTTTGTAATGAAAAAAATAATTACTGCTTTTACCTTCCCCAAAGCATTAGCAGTCTTAGAGATCACTGTCATACTTTTTTTTTTTTTTTTTTTTTCTAGGTCTTAGTCCATTGAAATCTCCCCTCACAGAGAAGCCACTCCACCCATCCATCCTTTCCATCCTGTGGTTATTTTATATGAGGACACCAGAACTGCAGACACAGCAGAGCACTTAAAACCCCTTCGGCCAACATTTGACTGCTTTTATGGACTTTACTTTTCCCAACAGTTTGTATTTAAAGTTTTAGTCAGGTGCTAAGCCACTGTTATTGCTTGGCATGGTGTTTTAATGAGCCATTCATTGGTAGACCTCAATTATATTGCCATCTATCGGTGGACTCTTACCTGATTGGCAAGTGATTGGCATTGCTCCAAGATTTCTCACTGTTTTTTATCTAAGAGCACATCTTCGAAAAACATTGAATATGAATATGGTATCCACATCTTATTAGATCCTGGGTAGAATATTGCTCATCAGATTATCAAAAAGCAGCAACTCCTGTCATTTTATCACTGACTTGAAAACATGCACATATCTCTCTACTTCTTTCCAGTTCTTTGGTCACAATCATGAGCTTCCTTTCACACAAATTCCTTATGCTCAGTATTCCAGTCTGTAATAACCCATGTCCAAGGATTCCTATTTTTTCTTTTTCTTGGTACAAATATCAAACACCGAACATCCTAAACTGTTGTTAAAACGTCAGAAGATTGATGGTTATGATCCTAACAAAACGCAGTTGATAGGCTGGAAGATTCTTAAGTTTCTTTAGAAAGATTTAGTTTGATGTGTGTTGAATAAGGGACTGTTTTGTAAAATCTTGCTCCGATGTTTTATGCTATGCATGGACCAGCCTGCCTTACCACAAGCATTTTGGAAGCAGATCCAGAGGCTGACTTTCCATTGCATTGCATGGAATCACAGAATGGTAGAGGTTGGAAGGGGTCTCTGGAGGTCATCCTGTCCACACCCCTGCTCAAGCCAGTTGGACCTGTCCAGACAGCTTTTGATTATCTCCAGAAAGGGAGACCACACAGCCTCCCTGGGCAATATATGGCAGTGCTCAGTCATGCTCCCAGTAAAATAAAATTCCCTTATGTCCAGAGGGAACTTCCTGTGTTTCAGTTCGTGCCCACTGAAAAGTGCCTGGTTCCATTTTTTTTATACCCTCCCTTCATACATGTTGATTGTTGATATGACCACCCCGAGCCTTCTTCAGGCTGCCAGGCTGAGCAGCCCCAGCTCTTTCAGCCTTTTCTCAAAGGAGAGATGCTCCTCCAGTCTGTTAATCATCCCTGTGGCCCTTTGTTGGACTTGTATGTAGAAGCCCAGAACTGAACACAGCACTTTGGGAGTGGCCACACCAGTGCTGAGCAGAGGGGAAGTCACATCCCATGACACGGTGCCAATGCTTTGCCTCATGCAGCCTGGGATCAGCCTTCTTTGCAGCAAGGGCCCAGTGCTGGCTCATATTCAACTTGGTGTCAACCAGGAGCCCCTGGTCCTTTTTTGCCAAGTTGCTTTCCACCTTGGTGGCCTCCAGCATAGACTGATGCCTGGTATGAGGTGTGTGGCTGAAGATGATGGTGATGTTGTAGATGTCTCTGATAAAGAACAGATCAGAAAAGGACCATTGTGTTAACCAGCTTCAGATTCCATAACTGCTGTTCACAAGTTTGATGAACAAGCTGTGGTGAGCTGTGGTGAACACAGAAATGTGAGATGGTCTCCACTGGAATCTGTAACACTTGGACTGTTGAGTAACACAATGTTAACACTGGTGTGTGTTGACTGTCTTTAAGCTTTGATGAAGAATGAATGTGATTACGAAGGTGCTGCAGCTGTCAAAAGTGCTGTTTGTGTTTCATTCTTCAAATGGAAATTATCAGAACAGTTCAAATATCAGAAACATTTGAGAAAGCCACCAGGATTTTTCCCAGCATGAATCATTATCATGTGGGTGACGTAAAATACTTTTCCTGTCACTTAATGAAAATAAAAGATCTGTATTTGCATATAGAACTGCATATACTGGGACTTAACAGCCAAGCATTGCCAATATACAGGTTCCCTTTTGTTGTTTAATTTGGGGTGCTGCCAGTGACAATTTCCTTTCACTACAGTTCAAAGTCAAAGTACATCATCCCTTCAGGATGAAGATCATGTGACAAAACATTGCAAATGTTCAGATACTTGGGAATCTTTGTCAATTCCTGTATCATTTTTCTTAAATATATTAAATAAAAACAGATGCAGTGCATGGCAAACTTACAAAGTGGCACTCAGGGAGATCATTAGATTTTCTATTAACTACTGGATAATCTGGGGCAGCTTCAGATTTACACCACTTTTTTTTCCCCTCCATTTCCACAGTCCCCAGCATTATTCCAGAAGGCTTTGGACCTTAGAGCAGTCCACGGGTCCTCATGTAGATGCAGAAGAAGTGAAAACTTGACAGAAGAAGGGAAAAGAATTGTGGTAGTATAAAGCAAATCCCTTCCCTTTTGAAAAGGAATTCTACCATTCATAGTTTCCACAGCTAAATATAATACATCAGCCCAAGTCTCTTTTGATGCCCACGGCTGTAATATCACAGAAAGACATGGCCCACCAGCAGAGCCCTGAGGTGGCTGTCATCCACCCACTCCTATGATTCACATCAGCTTTGGGAACTAGAACAGCCTATGGTGGCATAATGAATTACTCCCAGAATCTGCTCTAATTTATTAAAAAGCTCCAGAGAACTACAGCTCAGAGCAAGTGAAAATCCACATCGCAGGATGCACTGCGGGGACTCCTTTCATGTATCTTGGGGGGATTGTCCCTCCCACAGCTGCAAGGCTTTCACAGCCCTTGTGTTCCTGTGAAGTAATGTTCAAAGAGGAGTGTGAAGGGGAGGAGGCTTACCTGTTTTATTGAGCTCCCTGAAGCAGAAGTAGCTGTAGGACACCGTAAAACCAGAGGCAGTTACTGATTAAAAGACGATACTGAAGATGTTTTTTAAGCTGCAGGGAATATTAATTATAGCCATTAAAAAAGTAGCTGCATAAGTAATTCCCATTTAATTCTGAGGAAAAAACAAATCCTATCAAACAATGAAAAAAAAAGAAAATACTAGATGTTAGGAAATCAATTATCATCAGCCAACTGAGCACTGGCGTAAGTGTATCTGTAGGATTTTTCCAGGATCGGTTTATTATTCTGAAATTTGCAATTGCTCTATATGTAGAAGTCCTTGAGTGGTACTGATTTGTTCAGTGAACATGGTAATCCAGCTCTTTTTCATCTGTGCTTAGCTTTATTCAGTGTTCTATGAAAATTACAAAGTGTACCACTTGGCATTCATCTCAGAAATTCAGGTCAGCCGCCCATATTCCGGAAGCGTTTAGAAGCTGTTCTTCCATCCTCAGAAGGCATCCTATTAAACAGGGTAAAAATCAATCACATGCACTGTCTTTTAGTCAGAGTGAGTAATTAAAAAAAATAACTGATGGCCTGTTTCTGCCTGCATAATATATTCACACTGTGAGCAAGCACAAGTCCACCTGGACCACTGCAACTGAAGTTGTACTCCAGAGCAGCCACCGCTGCTGCCTCCTGCATGCAAACTCCTGCTGATCACATCTGCATAAGGATGGATTCTGGTTCTGCTCCTTTTTCGAGCTGCTCTGCTTTACACATTGGAGGC
The DNA here is from genome assembly GCF_036169615.1 of Heliangelus exortis. NCBI lineage: Eukaryota > Metazoa > Chordata > Aves > Apodiformes > Trochilidae > Heliangelus > Heliangelus exortis. The sequence continues at coordinate 10,520,375 of NC_092422.1, forward strand.
AGTGCTGAGCCTGCTCTGGTGGGCTGACCCGGGATGTCCACAAAGCTTTAGTAGCATGACTTGGGATCAGTCTGTTCGGGAGTGATAGAGCAGCTTGGTGGGCACCTGGTAGACAGCCAAGGTAAACCCACCCCAGCAGAGAAGGGACAAGGGGAAAGGAGAGCAACAGAAAATTCTTGCATTGTTTATTTTATAGGCAGCCAATCTGGTTTGTGAAATATCAGTGTCACAAAAGGGCAGCCATTATTTCAGCTTTTTGTGTAAATACAATGAAATGATGCATTCCATTCACAGAGAAGCACTGCTATACTTTAATTAGAAATAAATCTTACTACACTCTGACAATTTTTCTCCTGAAAGATCCAATTCTTTGTGCACTGTGATGTTTGCTTTTGAACTGTCAGTTGCATAAAACTCTATCACAAACCCCATAAGTAACACATTTAGCAGAACAAAAGGATTCACTGTTGTCTTCTGGAGTATGTACCTTGAATGGCATTTACTTTATCAGTACAGTGGGCACCTCTTCTATATAAAAGTTTGTTCTGTTCTTTAATTCACAAAGAAATTCTCAAAATAATGAGCATATCAATCTTTTACAAATGCTGTATATTATTGAAGGAAATAATAGCACTTCCTGTACATTTAATGCTGACTATTATACTCAGGAGTTCTGATAATAGAATTCAAAGCTGATTCATGCAGTACTGGTACTTGTTTAGTGTTACAATCCTGTATGCAGCATGAGAAGAAATGACACTATTATCTTCATCCCTTTTTTCTTTTTACTATTTTCATAATTTCTTCCTATTCTCACCCTAGGGTCTGAGGTAAGTTGGATCTCAGAAACAAAATAACAAAGTATTTAACAGTTACACAAAGTTATACAAAGGTGAGAGTACAAAGAGACACTGAGGAAAGAAAGAGATGTTTCCAGTCTCTGCATTCACAATTGTATACAGTCTAGAAATAATACACATACATATATATATGTGTATCTCTGGAAATCCACCAATTTATGTTCTGAATAGGAAAACTTTGGTCCACACTGCTATTGATTAGCAAGAGACAATCATGACTTGGAAGTTGGAAAGGTGATAGCTTAGTGCAGGTGCGCCAGTCCTGGTTTGTGGGTAAGCCACATGCCCTATTATACAGCCATTTGGACTTGTCTATACCAGTAAGCTTATTAGATGGTGGCTACAATCAGTGTTCTGTGATTATCTGTATCAAATTGCAATCAAAAACATGGCATGGTTCTGAGCTGAGCTTGCACTTTACTGGGCACAACTTGCACATGGACCATTTCCAACACGGAGGTTGGATGTGTCTATCCCATTTTTTAAGGTTATGGATTAAAGCTATATGGGATGTGTTCTTTTAGTTCTGGTTTCTTTACCTAATGCTCAGGAAAAAAGTCCTTGTCCTCTTTTAGTTACTAGTGTAGATTTTGTTCATTATTCATAGAATCACAGAATCACAAAATGGTTTGGGTTGGAAGGGACCATCATCAGTTCACCTAAAGATCATCAAAGATCATCTTGTTCCAACCCCCCTGCCATGGGCAGGGACACCCCCCACTAGACTGGGTTGCTCAAAGCCCCATCCAGCCTGGCCTTGAACACTTCTACAGAGGGGGCAGCCACAACTTCCTTGGGCTACCTGTTCCAGAGTCTCACCACCCTCACACTAAAGAATTTCTTCCTCATATTCAATCTCAATCTACCCTACTATAGTTTGAAACCATTTCCCCTAGTCCTATTAATCCATTCCCTTGTAAAAAGTCTCTGCACACCTTTCTTATGGCCCCTTCAGTCCCTGGAAGGCTGCTACAAGGTCTGCCCAGAGCCTTCTCTTCTCCAGGCTGAACAACCCCAGCTCTCTCAGCCTCTCTTCACAGGAGAGGTGCTCCAGGTCTCTGATAATCTTCATGGCCCTTCTCTGAACTCACTTCTTCCTATGCTGGGGACTCCAGAACTGGACACAATACTGCAGATGGGGTCTCACAAGAGTGGAGCAGAGGAGAAGAATCAGGTCCCTTGACCTGCTGGCCACGCTTCTTTTCATGCAGCCCAGGATACAGTTGGCTTTCTAAGCCACAAGCACACACTGCCAGCTCATGCTGAGCTTCTCATCAAACAGTGCCCCCAAGTCCTTTTCCTCAGGGCTGTTCTCAATCCATTCTGTGCCCAGCCTGTAATTGTGCTTGGGGTTGCCCTGACCCAGGTGCAGGACCTTGCACTTGGCCTAGTTGAGCTTCATGTGCTTTGCACGGGCCCACCTGAAGCCTGTCAAGGTCTCTCTGCATGGCCTCCCTTCCCTCCAACGTGTTGACCACCCTGCACAGCTTGGTGGCATCAGCGAAAGTGCTGAGAGTGCACTCAATCCTACTGTCCATGTCACTGATAAAGATGCTGAACAGCACCAGTCCTGGTACCAACCCCTGAGGAACACCACTTATCACTGATCTCCAACTGGACATCAATGCATTGAAGAGGGGGTTAGCAAGCAGGTGGTTCCTGAACGGACCAAGCAGTTGCAAAGTCTCCTGCAACAAGAGCAGAGCATGGGCAAGGTGGAAAGAGGAACAAAATGCTTGCTGTGAAGAGATGCTTCTTTCTTGTGTAAAGAAATGTGACTCACAACAGCTGGTACAGGCTTTCTATCTGTGGTGTAGCCAAATGATACAGAAATGGAGGTCAGAATATCCTGAGGCCAGTTCTTCCTGCCATTCTCAGAAGTGTCTGTAATGCTTTTTTTTTCAGTTATAGATTGCTCCATAGCAAAATGAAAATACTATCTGTTGACATTTACCAACTGCTGATTCTGGTAGCAAAGCAGAGGAAGGCTTTAAGGAAACCATGGATGTGATTTCTGCTCAGTTCATCCAATCTGGGTCAACTTCCCCCGTGCACACTACAGCGCTGCAATAGTAGCAGTTCAATAGCATTTCACTATTCACACTATTGTGTATATTTTTCCCCTATTCAACACAGTTCCTGTGCTCCCAAGGGATAATTTAAGACAAGGAAGGAAGTAGCCTGATGCTCCTTGAAGAAAGGCTATCACCTTCTGAGGAGAAAGAACCTAATGAGCCAGGTCCATTTCTATGATTGTGTTCTAGGTATGCAGTAATTTATCACAATTTAGCCAGAAGTAAGATTTTGTTAATGAAAAGCTATTAATGTAGTAGAAGAGAGGCACAAGCAGAGGAGACAAAACATTGCCAGGCTAAGAAATGGTCCTGTCCAAGTCCTTCCTGTACAAATCCTCCCTTCACTGTATAATAAAGCTGGTTTAAGAAGCAGAGGCAGAGATGGAAGTCTATATTCATGCCTAGTCAGAATATATGGGCTTTAAATGCTATTTATTCTTTCATGACGACTTCAGAACTGTGTAATCAGGAGACACAGCAGGCTTTCCAACGTAGCTTAATGCTTCTGTGTGGGCAGCACAGTGGTCATTACCATAGGTTGAGCAGGAGGAACTAAAGGAGGGTTTTCAGACCCTGAGAGGGGCGAAACACAGCGGGGTCCATTCCCTCCCATTCCCTGCCCATGCTCTATCAGACCTCAGCCCCTCTTCCTCTCTTCCCCCGCTTCTTCCCCGCTGTTCCCTGCGCTCCTTTACCCCCAGCTCCCCACGGCTCCTCAGAATCCACATCCATCGGGTGCTGGAAGAGCCCTGGAGCCCTCTCCTGGGTCAGCCCTGCTGCAAGGGGCCCTCAGGCACCGATCCCTGACACCATCGAGATCGGGTTGTGTATATATTTGTATATATTTGTATACATTTGTAATTTTGTTCCTTATGCCACGTGTTACTGTCTTTCCCCTGTTCCAGTAAATCTGTTCCCGTTTTAATTTCCAACTTTAAGTCTCGTCCTTATTCACTTTTTACCTTCCCTTGGGAGGCTGGAGAGGGAGTAGGGGTAGTAATAGAGAATAAATCTGTCCTCTGGTTTTTGGTCTGTACAAACCGCTGAGCTGTGACAGTCACGTGACAAAGGTGACAGCCTCACCCCTCCTGGGGATCACAGTTACTGTGGAGGGCAGCAGCTCCTTTAGGACACTTCCTCATATCCTTAACCAAATTCTTACTTCTATAGCATTATAGATGCTTGAGCTCCAGAGTCACAGACCAGGCAGTATTCATGTGGGGGATGGATGCAGGTGCATGAGTTTCAATTCGGGCAGCAGCAGATAATGAGCAGTACTGAAGAGCAGTGGTTAACCTAGTGATGCTAATCCTTACTGTTTGCAAAGGATTGCACCTGGGCAGTCATTAAAATATCTGAAGTTGAGAAGGTGTTAGACTGTACATGTTGGGGGATTGAACTTTAGAAACCCAGGTTTGTTTCTGGTCTGCCCAGAGTCTGCTCTTGCTTCTCCAAAGTACAGTTCACCTTTTCCATGTATCATATTTAAAGCATAAACATTATTAAAATTTCTTAAAGATAGCTAAAATGTGGATGAGGTTTTAATTTTACTATGATTTATTTCTCCTCTTGTAAAAGAGGGGATTTTTATGTAAACTGCCCACATTTGACTGTCATTTATAAAGTCCTTTGTAGGGAGAAGATAATGTCATTGAGATGGTCTGAAGTTGCTAATTTTGCTGTTCTGTTTTCTTGAAGACAAAGCAAGGCAGATTTTCAGAAGGAGAAAGCAGCAGCAAGGATGGAAAATACAGTGTCGGGGAGCAGAGCAGGTGGGGCAGAAGCTGCTTAGGATGGCGAGGGATGGGGCAGTGGCACTGCAGAACACAGGGGCAGGGCCAGCAGGTCAGGTCAGGATCAGCAAAAACCAAGCACAGGGACCAGAGCCATGAGGTAGAGAACCCAAATGAGACTGCATCAAGTCTGGCCTTGGGCACAGAAAGCCAGAGTCCAACAAGGACACTGATGCATAGCTTTGAGTTGTGGTGGTCTTCTTTGTTCCTCGTTTACTGAAGAATGCAAGTGTTAACACAATTCAATTAGTTGTGCCCAGGCAAACACTGCCAGCAAAGGTCCAGAACATACATTTTTGGCTGAAGAAAAAATTAAAAATAGAAAAAGCTAAGATAAGAATAACAGATAGAGGAAAGGTAAGGGGGCGGGGGGGGAAGTAAAAGAAACTCCAGGTCTAATATCGAGACATTGCCAAAGTTGGCAGAGGTGGGGATGAGGGATCCTCTGGGTCTCTCTGTCTCAGTGAAGTAACTCCCAAGATGGGATTTGAAAGCACACTTCTATTGCAGTGCACTTCAGGGTCCTACCTGGATATTACGGGCATCATTTGTGAGAGTTGTCCAATTACACTTCTTTCTGTGTTGCTATATCAAAAACCTAAGCAAAGGGTTTTGAGTTAAACTGCCTTTTTCCTTATTACTATGATCATCTCTTAATTTCTCACATGACTGGCTTACTTAGTCCACTGGTTACTCAACCCACATCCCTTTTGGCAGGGATCAGTATGTCTTTCTTTTTCAAATTATTACATTTCTTTATCTTTTTACTTACTAGGTTAGTTTTTACAAATAGTTTTAGGCAACAAGCTGGATCAATTTTCTATTAACCTAGCTAAAGTAAAATATAAGGATCCCCACAAAACTGAAAAATCCAAACTTTTTCTTACTAAAAATTGTATCCACAAATTGCTTAAAAACATTTCTATATGACACAGTATTATAACCACACAGTCTCCATAGTCTTAATCTCCACTGAAGAGGAAAAGAAATTCAATTATATGCCTCTAAGTGGGAAAAAGAAAAAAAGAGAATCTAAGGAAGAACTGGCATACAGAGGAGAAAAGCAGTTTGCCTAAAGCTAGACAGAAAGTCTGTGACATTGTAAGGACTCAAACTCCACCCTCCCTCAGTGCTGCAGATGAAAGGGGACAATTTCCTGCGGCAAAACCATTTGGAGGCAGAGAATTAACACAGTTATTTAAAATACATCCCCCAACAATTCATCGCCACGACTACCAATTCATAAGAAAACCTCTTTCCAGTTCAGTGAATAACCTGCTTCTGCACACTTAGAAAAGTGTCCCAGATGTCTTAGTGTGCATCTCCAGTGTGGCCTGTCACAGCTGGTGGTGGCAGCTCATGGGAGCTCCCTAAGTGCATCACATGGCACTGATGCTCCAGTTCCTAACCAGCTCTTGTCTCCCATCTAGTGGCTGTATCCATCCACCAGGTATTTTATTCTGATTTTTTAAAATTAATGTGCTGAACGAGTAAGAACCTTGTGTGTAGTAGAATATTGTAAGGCAATAGCACACATACTTGGGATTTTCTACATATGTATGGGTAAATCCAGTTACTGAAATGTACCTTCAAAAGTCTTCACAGGAGCTTCAGTGCAAAGAGAGTAAAAAATAATTTTTTTTAAAATTCTGAATGTAGATTTATTCTGTTGCTTCCATGATTTTGAACCCTGTAAGGAAGCCATGTCCACAAACCTTTCACTTCCACTGTTAAAACAGAAATCTTACTTTTCATCTCAAAGAGCAAGGTTAAAATCTTGTATGGAAGGCTCCCTCCAGAACATTGTAAGGAAAAACTCAAGAGATTGAACGAGCAAAAACAAAATTCCAAGAGTCAGCACAAACTTTACATCCTGCAACACCCATAGAGCCGTAGACCAGCCCAGGCTGGAAGGGACTTCCAAAGACCATCTGGTCCAACATTTTGTGGGAAGGGGAGCCTATGTGAGATTATCTGGCACCCTGTCTAGACCTCCCTCTGTTTGACACAATCTCTCTCCTGAGGAGGTAGAGTCTTGTAGCTACAGCATCCCAATGAAGAACACCACTGGCTGCAGTCAGACTTGAGTGTGGATCACAGCACCACAGCTATGGCAAGAATGAAGCAGGAAGGATGCCAAATGGCCAAGCTCAGCCCCTCACTGCTCCCAAAAAGCAACTGTGTGTTCACAGGGAGGGCTGGAGGTAGGAGTAGCACCTAGAATCTGGGAGAAACTGCTGTATGTGGGGAAGGGAGGGCAAAGTACAGGTGCTGCTTGGGAATAACAGGGCCTAAGGGGGACCTGGGTAACCAGAGTTGTTCTCTCTGCCTTGGTTCAGCTGGGTTCTCACCCATCTGGGATAACTACCTAAATGAATACAGCTTTTATTGCACATCTATGAATATTAATCATTCACTCTGTTGAGCAGTATAGCAGGCAGAACACAAAGCAGGGAGTTATACCTTGTGAGAATACGCTGAGGTGTAGCTACTCAATAGGTATTTCTAGTTTCAAGTAGGAAATACCTCTTTTTGGGTTTATTCCAGTATATCACTGGAATTATAGTATATCCAGTACATAGATATATATAGATATTACAGTATATAACTTCTGAATTATATCCATCATCTAAGCATGGCTCAGAACTTATATCATCTGAGATGCTTTGTGTTACCACCATGTACTCCTATTGGCAGTAACAGTAAATTAAACAATGTCAGGGCACAGTCTTAAACACAGCAAATGATGGTTTATCCTGTTTAATTGCTAGGATAGACCCTGAGGTATATTTTTGCTCAAAGTTTCCTAAATAACTCCCAGGCATAATTTAGGACTTGGCACAGGCTGTGCACCATTCTCAATTAAATAGCAGCTCTGGTTTGGAGGGGAAAAGAGTTTGAAAGTTGGCCCCTGTACCAGAGAGCAGGAGGGACACAGACATTGCCTTTGGCTGTGTTAAGGCTGCTGGGAAATAAAAGAGGCAGACAGAAAGTTTAAATAGTGTCTCCAACCTAGATATGCTCTAGAGTTTGATGAGCTTCTGTAAACAGCTTCTTTTCATCCTGGGTTGCAGAAATCAGTTTGGCTTTTTCTCTGAAGGAAGGAGCTTGTAGAATACAAGTGCTACCAGCATTTAGAGCTGTTGTTTGTTAAAATCTTCCTCTCTCCTGAGAATGTAAGGGAACAGTAAATTCTAAATGTACATTTAAGGCCTCATTTGTCTTGCTATCTTTTTAATAAAGGACAAGAAATGCCCTGGTGCTTTGTCTTCCTCAGCAAGGAACAGTGTTCTGAATCTTTGTAGAGTAGTAGTATGGGGATGTACTTCCTTTAAAGAGCCAACAGTTTAGTGCAGTTTAGTTAATTTTGTTCCAGATGTAAGTATTAATGCTGAAAATGTGCCCAACATTTTTAACTGTCCTTCTACAGAAAATAATTCGAATAACAAAGCTATATATCTAATAGACACCATACATACAGAACAGCATGCATTTTGTCTAGAGAATTACAGTGACTATATCATAGTTGTATAAAGAATTTATTACTATAAATAAACACAGAAAAATGTTGAAGATTTATAAAGTCCTCCAACTACTTGCCCTTAAATACACCAAGTATCCTAATTTTAAAAGGACTATATGAAGTACAGTCAGCCTGAACAGAAACAAAAATACTGAAAAGTATTTAAAATTTTATGCTGATCTTTCTAGAACTCCTTAAGAAGTTGGCAAGTAAAATTTTATTCCAAAATGAGCTCTTATATTTTTTCACTTTGCAAATCTCTAAAAAATACAGTCTCGATGACTGCAGGGATAGGTGTCTGACAGAAGACAATAAGCCATATTATTTTGCAAAGGGCCTTTTGGTGGGACCCTCCCTGGGGAGCCATCCCTTACCCCCACTGGATGGAGGTGCAGGAGCACCCGGAGCTCCTGGGGAACAGGATGCAGTCCCGGTGGCCCAGCCTCAGAGAGGCAAGGAGGAACCTGAGTGGGGAGAAGAGATGCAGCTCCACAGAGTCAGGCAATACAGTAGCCCTCAGAAAGTCCCTCAAAAGCAGCTCCTTAACCCAACTCATCCCAGGAGAAATAATTCATTGTACCCACGACCCTCACCGTGTGCCCTGTCTTTGCCCTTCCTGCCAGCTGAGGAGGGGGTTCTAGCTGAGGGTCCCAATGGAGGGTTTCTTCCCTGTTCTCCTTTGCAGGGCCAGAGTAGAGGAATCAGACACAGAGCTGTGGGACCTGCTGGCCTCCATGGACTCCCTGGGCTCCCTGATGAGGAGCAACTTTTCTTCCCCCTACCTGTGCTGTGTTGTTTGAAAAAAGTTTAAATCTTGCTAAAAATTGCTGTGGTGTACTTCTCTTTTTCCACTGAAATCACCTGTTCTTATAGGAACTGAGTTGCTCTGGACACCGTGATACAGCAGTGGCCATGGTGTGACTGGTCCTATGTTGAGAGGGAGTTTGAAGCATTATTGGCAGCAAAGCCCCAGCTGTCTCTTTATCTCTGGTAGCAATTTTTATTGAGATTGATCTGAAAATAAAAAAAATATCCTTGCAGATTTCAGCAAATGAGTCTTCAGTGTGATGTCTACACAAGAATAACATACAGCTATCAAGCTCATTTTTACTGGTCAAGGCCATTGAGTTTATATCCAAACCATAAAACTTGTTGTGTGTTGAAACCAGTCTAAATGGTAGGGGAATTCCTAGTGATAATAATGTGTGCTATTGTGTACTGCACTGTAAATACAGCTAGGCAGTGCTATTTCCACTAAGAAGGAGGAAATATACCCCTATACTATACTCAGTTCACCATTCTAACTACCTCTATAGCAATTAGCTCCAAACATTTTTTAACTCATTTTATCTCAGTAAAGGTCTCCTGTCCTTTATAGAGCGAAACAGCTACCTCTGGTGTATTGTTGAGATTTAAACTTTATCCATAGAAGACAGGACTTTGTATCAAAAACCGTCTCTCATCTGTGCTGCTTGCAATTAAACTGTGAAAAACAGGGATGATAGAACGTGTGTGAAGAGCTATGTACATGTCCTTCGTGGTGCCCTTCATCTGCTTGAAAAGTCCTAGTTCTGATAGACACATATTCTGCAAAGAACATCTCAAAGCATCTTGAGCTGTTCCATCTCAAACTTAGGACAGTCAGAGCAGTAGATACGGGTGGGCAAGTAACCATTCTAATTATCTGTTTCCCTTTTAAAATATTCTCTCCCATCATACAGAAAGATTGCTTTGCTATATCCACACATATCTATCCAGGTCACTTTAAGCAGTCCTGAAAAAAAACAGATTTTCTGGGCCATGTCTGATCTTGGAGTTTGTTTCCATTCAACAATGAGTTGTCAGTAACAGACACAAACAGACCATTATTTGTAGCCATTCTTGGGCTTGTAAGACTTCATTGGTTCCTCATTTAATAAAAAGCCTAAATATTCCTAGATAGAAAGCCCATGCTTAAATGCTTTCTAGATATAGCAAGACACAGAAATAATGGGACATGTTTTAATGTAAGCCAATAGTCCTTCCATAGAATGTGTTTAGACACTTCGCTGGAAGAAAATCAGTTGGACATTCTAATGGCATTTTTGTGAGTTGTGTTTGCTTGAATAAACATGTTTGCATTTATATAAAGATGAAGGTTTATTTTGTGGTTACTAACTGCTTGTAGAAATGGCCAGCCATGGCTGGGCATTGTATTTGTGTACAACCATTCATTTGTGTGCAACCTGCTTACCATTGCTGGCTTCTCCCATTTACTTGAGAAGAAGCTGCTCTAAAGCCCCCAGAGGGAAACATGCAGTACTGCTGGCTGGGGCTTGCTGCTCACAAACCTCACAGGATTGCAACCAAGCTTCATGACCTTCCTGTGCAAAAGTTCTGCAAATGGTTTCATTACTCAGTATTCAAGGTTTGGACTTAATGATCTCAGAGGTCCTTTCCAACCTGGATGATACTGTGATTCTGTGATTTCAGCGTGGCATCTACCACTTCTGTGAGCAACATGTTCCAGTGTTTCACCACCCTCATTGCAAAAAACTTCTTCACATCTAGCCTGAATCTGGACTCTTTTAGTTTAAAACCATTGCTCCTTGTCCTGTCACTACAGACTGTGCTGAAATGTCCCTACAAGCCTCCTTTAAGTATTGAAAGGTCATGGCAATCTCAACAACCACTCGGTAGCAAGGCATTGACTGAGCGCCTGAAGGCTGCTAAAAGTTGAGTGCAGTTGATTTGCTGCTGCAGGCAGAGCTGGTGGGGAGGGGTGACAGGGGCTTTTGGTGGGACTCACCTGGGAGCCCTTCCCCTTTACCCTCATCAAGATAAAGGTGCAGGAGCAGCCAGGGCTGCTGGGGGCAAGATAGAGGCCTCAGTGCCTTGGAGCAGAGCTGCTGGAGGTGCACACAGACACAGACAAGGACATCCTCCCTGCCCTCTGAAGGACTGCCAGGTCCCCTGTCCTCCAAACTGTGGGCTTCCCCCAGTTGCCACCACTGATTTCCATGGGGACATCCCATCCCCTTGCTATCACTGCCCCTTGATGTCATAAAGGGGGGGCTCTAATTGCCCCACTATGTCACGAGGGACTGGCAGACGGGGCTCTGGCCCTGACAGCAGCAGTCATCAAGTCATGAACACCACAGTCTGGCATCATCTCAGCAGACTGCATCCTCAGCCTCTGCCACACTGGCATTGCTGGGGCTTCTGTCACCAGGCACCCAGGAGCTCACTGAGGATACACACCATGGACCTGTGCTGCTGACTGGGAGCATAACAGCTGCAGAGGAGCTGGTGTCATGGGGCGCTACAGCTTCACCAGTTCCACTCAGCCTCTTTCACTAATGATGCTTGCTCTACAGGTCAGCCTGATCTCTGCCATCATGTGGGTCAGGCAGCACCGGGTAGGTGACACTGCACCACACACCACACACCACCCCCCACACCACACCACACACCACACCACACAACACATCACACCACATACCATACCATACCATACCCCACATACCACACACCAGACACCACACACACCACACCACACTACATACCACACCACACACCACACCACCCTACACCACACCCCCCCACACTACACCACACCACACATTGCACACCACACCCCACCCCACACCCCACACCACACCACCACACCCCACCACACTGTGCCACCACATTGCACACCCACTACCACAGTGGGGTTGGGTGGGCTGGGGTGGAATGGCATGGGGGGCTTTGGTGTGGGGCCAGGAGCTGCTCCTGTCTCACCCAGCTGTTGGGTGTTCCACAGAAACCATGGAAGAAATCAAAGAGTAAGAAGAGCAGGAGGAGAGCCCATCCGGGGGAGGAAAGAAGTGAGTGGCCCTGGCACCAAGCACCCACAAATGGCTGGCACCCCACAGCAGCCCTGATGCAGGACTGTGCTGGGGGCTGCCGGCTGTTAACTCCATCTCCTCCCTCAGCAGCTTTTTCCCAGGCTGACAGAGAAGCGAAGAAATGGAAGGTGTCCCAGGAGACATCGTGAGTGCTGGGGGAGAGAACAGAGTGTGTTCCAGACCCTCACCCTATGCCCTGTCCCTGCCCCTGCCCATATTGGGCAGGCCCTGCCTGCCAGGAGAGGAGGGGGTGCAGCCCCATGGTCCTGACAGAGCTCTGGGCCAGGATGCAGCGGAGTTTCTTTCCTCTTCTGCTTTGTAGGACCCAAGGGGAGACATTAAACACAGAGCTGGGGGCCCCATTGGCCTCCATGGATTCCCTGGGCTCCCTGGCCTCCACATCAAGGAGCAGCTCTTCCTCACCGGGCTCCATGTTGACGAAGACTTCCATGGACTCCCTGCAGCACAGGAACTCGTGTTTAATGGGCTCCTTGTCAGGGGATACCTCCATCTACTCCTTCCCAGAACCCTGGCCCGGTGCCATTGCAGAGTTGGCAGCGCTCAAGTGCACAGAACGGCCCCAGTCTACTGAGGCTGTCAAGAAAAGGGAGCAGGAGCCAGGGCCAGCCCTTGGGCAGGACTTCCTGCTGGAAGTTCCAGAGGGGACCAAGCAGGAGGAGGTCCCCAGGGACAGGGGGGACTTGGCAAAGAGCCCTGTGGGTGTGGACATACCCTGCAGCATGGTCACAGAAGAGCATCTTTGGAAGTGCTGCAAGGCTGCCCGGACTGCCCAGGTATTGAGCAAGCGGCTCAGCAAGGAGTTGAAGGCAGAGCTGTCCAGGGATCAAAGGGCTTTTTGGGCCTGTGGTGGGGCACTTCCTGGGGAGCCATCTGTCTCCCCCAGCTGGATGGAGGTGCAGGAGCACCCGGAGCTCCTGGGGAACAGGATGCAGTCCCAGTGGCCCAGCCCCAGAGAGGCAAGGAGGAACCTGAGTGGGGAGAAGAAATACAGCCCCACAGAGTGGGGCATCAGCACCCCTGCTGCTCCCAGCCAGAGCACCCCGGCAGAGTGCAGTGGCCAGAGGCAGGTGCCTGCAGGCAGGGAATGTGCCCGGGATGCCTCAGAGCTGGGGAGCAAAGGACACTGGATGAAGAAGGGCTGCTCCTGGCTGTGGTGCTGCATGAAAGCATGGGGGAAGAGGTGCTTCTGCTTCTGTCTGCCCTCAGATATGGAGCTGTGATCCCACTGGAGCAACAGTTCCCCCAGGTACTAAGCAGCTGGGGAGGGTAGGACTAAGAACCTCCAAGAACTGCCATCTTCTGCTCACCCCCCCTTCTCAAATGCTTAAAAATTAAATGTTTTCTCTCTTATGGTACACTGGTTCATCCATCCCTCCTTTGGCTGGGGTTTCAAGCCTCTCAGAGCCCGCACATCATGGGGACAGGTTGGCACCCAGCAGCACTGTCACCCAGAGAACTGGGGGTGATAGTTAATGCGGGGGTGTTTGGGAAGCAGGTGGGCCACAGGGGTGGCTCCGGTGAGAAGCTGCTGGAAGCTCCCCTGGTTCCAATTCTGGCCCACCTCTGCCCAATGCTGAGCAGATTTGGGAAGGTAGATTCCTCTCTGCAAGTGACATATTCAAGAAAGGGAAAACAAAACTTAAAAAAAAGACCTGCATAGCAGAGGAGAGGAGGAGGTGAGAGCAATGCCAGAGCAGAGACACCAAGATCAGTGAAGAAGGAGTGGGAGGTTGTGCCCAAGCAGGGATTTCCCCACAACCTGTGGTGAGATGGCAGTTGTCCTCAATGCCATGAAGGACCATAGTGAGGCAGATGTGGATCTGCAGCTGTGGAGGACCCTGCACCAGAGAGGGTGACTGCTCCTGAAGCAGCCATGGCTCTGTGGGCAGCCCAGGCTGGAGCGGTTCCTGAGGGGCTATACCTGTGGGAGGGACTCATATCAGGGGGGTTGTGAAGGAATCTCTCCCATGACAGGTACCCAGTGTTAGAGTGGGGGAAGGCTGTGACGAATCCTCCCCCTGAGGAGGAAAGAGAGACAGAAACAACGCGTTGGGAACTGACCCTAAACCCCTACTCCCCATTCACCTGTGCAGCAGAGGGGTGACAGGACAGAAGCAATCTGGGCCTGGGAAGAAGGGATGGGTGGGATGAGGGTATTAAGACCTAGTTGTGTTTTCTTTTTCTCCTGATAGATTAAATTACTCTTTTTCTATCCAAGTTGAGTCTGCCCATTTTTGTCTGTTGCTGTAATTGGGGAGTGAACACCTCCTGCTGGAAAGCAGCTTGGCAGAGAAGGTCTTGGTGGACAGTAAGTGCCATGAGCAAAGGTGGCCAATTTTTTGGTGTGCTCCAATCCTGTTTAGTATGTTTGACATCTTCTTACACATTAGAAGTAGTTAAAATACTCCTTAAAATTTAGGTGAGTGGATATTTGGACAGAAATATTTTTTAAGCCAATTTTCCAGACAGGAAGCAAATTCTCATACAGCTTTTGCATTTTAGTTCTGTTTGGTTCTTGCGTAGTTTCTGGAAATCAATGCATTTACCACAACACTGGCCACGTAATCTTTTTTTTCTCTCTGCCAAAGAAGAGTGATATTTTCGCTCAGTATGTTTTAAATCTGTTTACTTGTGCAAAATGTTTTCCATCATGTGATCAGCCATATTATTTTGCTGCACAGGCCTAAACTGAAAACAATTTCAATGGATTTCCCCTGGGGACAGAAGAATGGAGTGTTAGAATCGTTAATTGTGTTTCTAAATATATCTCATATTAACCTAACAGCCTGTAAAGAATTCAATAGAAATTATAAGAAAAAGCTGGACAAAAATTAAAATCTTCTTTGCAAAATCCAGCACATGGCTAATAGAGATGAATGGTGGAAATCCGCCAATAATGGCAATGGCAGTTTCTTCTAAGCTATTCCTAGGAGAAATGTTCAGGTTTTTTCTCCAGTTAACCCCTTTCAGAAAAAAAAAAAATCTTTTCCTGCCAACTATTGACTGTATTTACACTGGGATATAAAGAAATTATGTTGGCATAGATTAGCCTGTAGGGTTTAATTAAGACAGCTAAGAAGGGTGATGCCCAGAAGGCATCGCCACGTTCATATGGTGTGAGCTGGCAGAGCCAAAGCTGTTTGGAGAGCCCAAGTGACCATGACAAAATCTGCATTTGCTAGAGAAGGACTGCTGGAGACCTTCTGGAGTTAATCTGTAGTGTTAGCACATGGTCCATGCCAGCACATACCACATGGCCCATGACCTTGTGGAATAAAGCATCAGGTTTGGATCATTGTGAAAATAACCTGGCAGGGGACGTTTATGAATCTGTCCTTCATCCTCTACAGAGGATAAGGGAGAGATTTCATTGTACATCACAGACCCACATGCTCACAAGAATCATCCATCCTCATCCCAAGAATTGGGATTGTTAAAACAGTCCTTAAGCAAACTGTAAAACCTGTATTATGTTCCCATATTCAGCTGTCCCATGCCTCTCTGTGATCACCTCAACTCATATAAGATCCATCATTATGGATCACATATATCATTGCATATGGTGCTATGTAAGAAGCATCTCCTGTCATAACTCTCAACAAAGGATAGTCCTATCAGACCAGTTCTTCTTCTGCAGAAAGAGTTTACATTATTTGCAGGTGTCTCACCTTAGTAGGTTTTGTTCAATTTTGCAGGAGGAGTCACCTGAAGGAGTTTCTGGGATCGCCAAATGCGCCACCCAGGTTGTTAGTCAGCACACCATAATACACAAATTGTGTCTATGGATTGATCTAGACAAAGCAGGAGATACCACAGGGAAAGTTTGTGACTGTTTGATATTTTCTACTGGAGAGCTCATGACAATTAGTGAAATGCTTGCTTTTGCCACTTGCTTGTCTGGGCCAGAACTTGAATCTCCTGTGGATCCAACATCCCCAGTCAGCTCATTTTCTCATCAATGCAGAGACCAGCTGAGATGCTCCTGGGACACCCAGGGAATGAAGGACTCGAGTGTACCCAGTGTTCACCCAGCTACACTGCAATTACACTGCACCACAGGACAAAGTTGACTTTTCATTTTTACATCTCCCTTATAATTTAAGTTCTGTAGCTCTCACCACAAAACTGGAACATGATTCCTAGTATTGACAGTAAAACAGAGTGTGGTTCCTTGTGGTGGGGAGCCAGCATCCTTCTCAGGTACAGCAGTCCCCATGGGGGTTTTCTTGCAGGGCCTGGGTACCAGTGCTACATCCCTGGGGCTGCTGCAAGCCCCATCCTGCCTGGCTGAGACAGGGCAGCACTGGCTCTTTACTTCTTGGTGGCCTTGAGCAGCCTAGACTTCAAGCTAGCTCAGCTGGCTGCTGCTCACAGGAGTTAAGAGCTGAAGGATGAGGCTGCCTGGTGCATGCTGCTGGACAGGGTCAGCTCTGTGTGCTGGAGGCTGTAAGGAGAGGTAGGAAGGCCAGCAGCACTGGCAAGAAAGGCCAGCGTGGTGCCCCCAAAAGTCCCAGGGTAGAAAAGCTGCCAACATTCCCATGCACCTGGGATGTTCTGCCATGTCCTGCCTGGGCTCTATCCCACTGATCCCAAGGAGGGACAAGGGACATTGGTGACTTAATGTGCTTCTTCTGCCTACTCTCTGCTTCACACATAGTAGCTCCAGGTGGTATTGCACCAACTGTGCCTCTGATGGAGGTCACAGAGTCATAGGATCACAGGTCCGTGTGGGCTCCTTCTGCCCTCCCCTACTGCTCCTTTGCAAGTGAAGGAAATGAAGAGCAGGAGCCATAACACAGAACTCGAATGTCTGTGCCATTCTGTACTCCCAAGTCTGTGACACCTGCAGCCTGGGGAGATGGGTGGGGAAACCAGGAGAGATCACAGTTCCCACCCTCTCCCTTGAGTTCAGTTTCTCAGCAGAAGTCCTGTCAGCAGAACCCCTTTGCTCATCGATGGTGACATCAGTTCTTTTCAGGTTATTTGAACTTCACAGCTTCTTTCCTGTGCAGCCTCCCACACCACAGATGATTGCTGGCAGTCACATCCTTACCGGTAGATGTGAAATGTCAGGTAGTTGCTCAGCCCCCTGCTCACAGTGGTGTTTACTTCCCACAGCCCCTTTTACTCACTGATGGCTCATAGCCTGCTTTTCAGCAGCAGCATGGTGCCAGGCACCTCCAAGTGGTACTGCAGGCATTTTTACAAGCAGAGAAATAGTACCCAAGTTTATGTAACTAGTTGGAAAGAAATGCAAGAGATCATAAGGAGTGAAGGATGGATTACAGTGAGGAAAAGCACCACTACGGCTGTCTTGGTCAGATTTAGACTTGTTAGAAAAAGAAAAAAAGAAAACTTTTTTCAACAAATCCAAGTGTAATTCAGCCTTTCCTAAGGCTAACCCTGTCACACATATCCCAAAAAGGAAGAAAATACCTAATATTCAAAAAATATCAAGTATTTGTGTAATTATTCATCCTATTGTTTTAAAAACCCATCTATAACAAAAAAGGGCATAAATAACGTATTCGCTCAGTAATAAGCATAATTAGATTATTCTTATTAATTCAGAAATTGTCATAGCACAGCAAATTTAACTGGGAAACAGAGACTGCTGTTTTTTTTCAGACATTGCTTTTGCTTATTTGAATATTTTTGGCAAATTATCTGTTTCAATCCACTTTTCATTTAGAAGTATATTTTCCAGTAAATTGATTATTTGCATGTAATTTAGCATCATAAAAGGAAAAGCATTAATTTATAGCAACACAGAATCACACAGTTAGAAGATGATCCTGGGGTTCTCCTAACTTGCTTTCCTGGACTTTGAGGCCATGCAGTTTGCCAGCCCAGTATATTCCAGTGCTTCACCAACTTGACCACTAAAATGTGTTATCTTCAGTATGAATCTTCCGTGCTCAAATACAAGTTTATTGCTTCTAATCCCTAAAACCATTCCCTTTTTTCATAGCATCATAGAATGTCAGGCTGGAAGAAACCCCAAGGATCATCTGGTCCATCCCTTCTAATATTATTGTTTATATGATATGTCTTAGTAAGCTGTTCAGATGAGACTTAAAACTTTGCAAAGTGGGGGAATCCAACACTTCATCTGGGAGACCATTCCAATGTCTGACTGGCCTCAAAAGAGAAAAATTTTCCTCTTCTATTGAAATGGAATCTCTCCAGGAGCAACTCGTGCCCATTGCCTCTCTTCTTGTCCATGTGACTCCTTGTAAATAGGGAGTGTCCATCTCCTTTGTAGCTGCCCTTTAAGCACTGGAATACTGTCACAAGGGCTCCCTAAGCCTTCTATTCTCAAGGCTGAACAAACCCAGTTTTCTCAGCCTCTTCTCATATGGTAGGTGCTCCAGTCCTCTGGCTTATCTCTGGATGCTCTCCAGTCTGTCTGCATCCTTTTTGTACAACAGGGACCAAAACTGGATGCAATACTCCAGGCATATGGATTATTAATTATTAATGTATTCATAATTTTAATACAAATAAGTATGTAGTGCATATATTGTATATAGTATATATGTGCAATACACTATATGGTATTCAATATACTACATCTATGTAGTATATGTGTGTTATATATTATATATTATATTATATATGTTGTATGTTATATATTGTATATATTATATGCCACATTATATAATATCTATTATGTAGCACTTAATATATTCTATATAGTTAAAATTAAGTTGTTTTCTCTTGCTATTTGCAATTATCATGGCAATTAACAGGTAGGAGGCATCTCAGAGCAGTTGAAAACACAAATAGTGATTTGTCTTTTTAGTCAGGTAAGAATCCTTTAAAATATGTTCTTAGATTTAGGCTCCTGAACAAGTTAAGTCTGACTGAACCTGGAACTGTTACAGGTTATTCAGGACTGAGATTCTACATAGCACAAAAAGTGAAGGAACCATGGAATTGGCAATATGTAAGGAAGCAAATAAAGTAATATTTTTCTGTGCAGATCTGCCTGAACCAGGCAAAAACTTACTGAACTAAGTAATTAGTAGACAGTGTGTTAGAAAATGCATTGTCAAGTTAGTACTAAGAATAATAGTAATGAGAATAATAGTAATGAGAATCACCTAATATACAGTGACTGTGTCTTTTTAATTATCACAGTTCTCTTTCCCTCCTTTATTATCCTAACAAAACTTGAAGAAAACCTACAGGAGCAAGGTCTCCGACAGCTGACTCAGAAAGCATGATAAAATTGTGAAGTTAAGGTTGCATCTTTAGTTTTGGAGTTTTGTACAGTGTATCTACTTTTCAAATTTACTCCTCGTTTAGATGTTGAACCTCTCTAGAGCAAAGAGAATTGTTTTAGCTGTTTGTGGACTGACAGCTTTATAGGGCTGTAAGCCCAGTAGTAGTGCTGCATAATATAAATAAAAAATTTATAGTAACACCCTTTATTTTCACTGATGTAATGTATCACTCATAGATAAAACTTTCAGAAAGAAGCTGAGTAGCAATCACCTCAACTTCTGTTGGCAGAGTTGGGAGGGTCAGGTTCCAACGCTGGATTCATCCTACTCAAGTAACTGGACCTCTACTAATAAGTACTTTGGTCCATTTGTAGAAGTACAGCAATTTGTCAGACACATCTATGATTGATGGTACAGGTCTTTTATGAGCTAGCCCACCTGGTACTATTTCTTCTTTGTAATTTCTTTTTTTTTTTAGATCAGTCCAGTAAGTACCGTTAGGTATTCTTTAACTTTAGGCTTTTATGCCCTATTATATTACCTTCAAATTGTCAGCCAGATGTTATAACAGGTAACATGATGGACACATCCATTGCCAATTAAGACTTAAAAGCTAATAATGGTCTAAAAATATAGATTATTTGAATTACCCGAGAATAATTTTATCATAGCATCTTTAGATATGTGTAGACCTTTTATTGTAACAGTAAATTATCTTATCCTGTGGCTGCCTTGCTCTCCACAAGTGCAGCTAGAGCTCAGAAGGATATTCCAGCTTTGCAAGTGGCAGACACCCTATCTGTTCTCAAACTAAGAGTAGGACTAAGATTCCTTCTGTGTTGCACATTGATTGGAGACACTTTACATCACTCCTCCATGACAAATCTAGAACTTGGAGGATATAGAGAGGAGACTGAGAGATGCACAGTGAGTCTTTCACCTTTTACATCTAGCAGACTGGTAAAGTTTAGTTCCTAACACAGAATCTGGACAAGGAAGATAGGTCGAGTATCTACTATGGGGAACACAAGTTTATCTGTGTTACAAAAACTTTGTGCAAATGTAAATTACTTCAGTTAAACAACTTCTGACTTACAATGCCATGTGAGATATAGTTATTCTTGGAAACGCTATATTTATATTTTTTATATTTGTCTTCCAAACATATATTTGTTGAATTAATGAGCAGTTTTATTATTTTTTCCTCCCATTCTGTCTTCTTAATTTTTTTTTTTTTTTGTTAACTTGGAAACTTTTCGGTAACTTTCTCTCCACTGTACTTGGAAGGGTTTAATTTCCATCCTGCCAAGCTCTTCCTTTTTTTTTTTTAATTTAAAAAAATCCAGAAAATAAACTGAAAACTATTAAGATTGTTCATTCTATTACATCTAGTGCCAGAAGAGGAAAAGAGGAAAAAGGAAATAGTATCTAAACTATGAAAGCTTCTAAGATATTTTAATGGGTTTTTTAAGTTGTAAGAATAGGACTTTGTTTCTTTCATTTTAGAGATCAATGGAAGTGTGACTGAGGAGTGATGAAGTTGAAGGAATGCAGCTGAGAAATCAATTTCCATGAGAACTTAGGCTGGTATAGAGATACTTTGCAGTATCTTTTTACTCTAACCAGAATAATTTCTGTAATTTCACTTGCGCCTGCAACTCTGTACAGGAGTTTGGATGAGCAGAAGATAGTCTGTTTTGTTTGATTGGAGCTTCATAATTTAATCTACCCAGAAATCATTCAAAGTGTTGGCCATAAAAGCCCTATAGTTTATGATTAAAAGGAAGTCAGCCTTCAAAACTTCCTAGCTGTCACTTTGGTGTTTCTCATGTCTGTCACCACCAAGCAACTTCAAAAACTTTTTGCCCCGATAAGCTGGAATTCATAGATAATTAATACCTCCCATATCTTAATAAGTAAGTACTAAAATAAGTGTTAGACTGCTCAGGCTATTTCTAAAAAAAAAGGAAAAATAATTCTTAACAAAAAAAAAAAATCTACAGCAAGATATTTCTATCTGTGTGTGTATGTATATGAAGTCTATTCTAGTCTGACAAGAAAATTACATGCTTGGCAAAGAAACACATAAAATACAGGGCTTGCTGTGCTGGGTAGGTCTGAATGGCTGATTGTCATGTGTAATGCTTTGAAAGGTTTGAAATTTTGTAAGACAGTGGGGCCTAGATTCTGCCCATCTTTGAGAAAACAGCCTAAGAAAGCCCTGGGATCAGAACCAGCTGGTGCCATGGCTCAGAACAACCCTCAGTTTTCTTGGTTCTGTTGCAGCAGTCACTCCCTGAGAAACTAGGGATGCACAGTCAGGATTTTACCATGCATTAGGCAGTGGTGTTTATATTGCTGTCTTTACCACTCATTTACAGCTCACACTGAGCAAATGTCTATTGGCATTTTTTTTCTGGAGCTGTTTTAGCAGAGAAATTCAGAGCCCACATATGACTGATAGTTGGAAATTGCATCTTTTCATACACTATTTAGGAGTTCCAGCTTCCCATGAGCAGTTCCTTCAAGCTCTTTCTGATTAAGAGAGTAACCAGGCAGAACTCTAGAGATAGATTAAGAATTTTTATGCTATTTTATGCAGAGGTTGATCGGTGTGTGGAGCAGGAAGCATCAGGTTAGATCATGGTTTGAGGGAATGGTTTCATTGAGTTCTAAGAGCAGCTCTACTTACTTGCCAACAAGTACCTGGAGAGTCTTAATTTCTGCATGTGGTGCAAGGAGATGAGAGAAGACACTGAAAAGCTGTGCCAAAGTGCTGCCACTCCCTACTCCTGTTCAGCTTTACAATTGTCCATGGACAAGGCTTTGTCATTTCCCAGGAAATACCTGGAACACACCTTCTGCCAAACCAGGGGCAGAGTAAATAGTAAATGCAGGTGGCCAAGTCCCCAGTACCTGTCCCAAAATAAGCTGCCCCTCAATATCTGAAACTCATTTCCTAGGTAAAATGTTCATATTACATTTTGCATTATTTGCTTCAGAAAGCAAGGTGCAAAAATCTATCTCCAAAAGATGACAACATTAGAAAGGGGTCTCCATGAGCAAATGTCCTCACTCCACTGGAGGAACCCACATCCACCTCATGTTGGTGCACGAGAAACTCCCATGAAGAGTTCTTGCCTTGGCATTGTCTCAGGCAAACTCAGCTTGTCAGGTTTTACTCCTCCAGTGTCATTCAGCTTTGACATCAGGTGAAGCAGGCAATAAGGTAAGAGAGGTGGTAATAACACAGCAGAAATCACAGTGAGCTTTGATCCAAAACCCTGTGTACAGCTCCACATATCCCAGGCCAGGAAGGACAAATTCAGCCATAATGCATGCTTTGAAGGATGGTTATTTCAGTCAGAAGAGAAGACCTGTTTGGGGAGGAAAGCTGAGAGCTGGGCTTGCTTAGTCTAATAAAGCAAGAGTTAAGACTTATCTGGTTTAGAAGACAAACAGCAAGCAGGAGAAATATTGCAGCTAAAGAAAGAGCATGTAGCTATAGCTGGTTATGAATCTTCAGATTAGAAGAATGCTTACAAATACTCACTGAGATTGGGAAAAGTTTCAAAGAGGATTAATAAGGGAAGGAAAACTAGTTTTAAGTTTTGCCAGTAGCAAAAAGGATGATGTATTATGGTTGTCTGTACTATGAGAATTTGGAACTGGTGATCCAGAAAAGGCTTTCGCAGTTCCTGAACTTCTTTATTTCTCTGCTGAATTAAAAAAAAAGAATGCTCCAAATTCCTTGATATATTTTCACAGATACCAAAATCATGAATGACTGCATGCACATAAAATAATAACTGAGCACAAAAGACCTGAGCATTTGATGTGGAACAAGGATGACTGATTAGGATTTATTCACATTAGATTTCTTTAGGTATTAGAAAATTAACATCTAACCTAGACGACTTTGCAGATCACTTTTCAGTTCATGCCACAGTTTCAAACCCTTTTTGGATAAGAATAATTGAAAACTGTCCACACCTCTAGCTCTTACTCTATAAATACTGTAAAAGAAGATAGAGATGCCTAAATGAAAACATGGAAGTATCTAATTTAAGGACAGATTAAATTAGTATACAAGATTGTCTAGACTGTGCTTTTGCCAAGAAAGCTTGGACCAGATGTTGTTCTGCGATAAGGAGAAATTATTATGGTTTTTAATCAAACCATACTGAGTGGCAAAGGACAGTTTTATTATATCATTCTTTTGATTTGAATAATAATCAACTGATACTTATGAAAAACTCTAAATGCCTTAATGAATAATTAAACTTATTAAAGACAAAAAGTATTCACTAAGAAGCAATAAATATTCAGCTGAAACACTTTAAGTCACCCAGCAGCATTACAGAGTTTTTTATACATGATAAACTAATCTGGGCAACAAAACCTGGCAAAAGGAGAAAAAGAGTGCTTTTTCCAGTTGTTACCCTTAGGAACATGCCACCAACTTTCCTTTAGGCCTGGTCTTGTCTCATTTGCAATAGTGCTGTGTGTTTGCCAGACAAATCACTTTCTGTACAGTCAGCACAGCTGCCCAATGAACACCACAGGTTGTTAGCTAGTGCTGACACCAAAGGTTGCCTTGTGAGGAGCTTCATAGAACTTGTCACCAAGAAAGTTCAGACTTTAAAAACTGGATCAAAGTTGCCTGCAAAGGAGGGCAGTAAATGTTACTGCAGATGTAATGAATGTCCTAATAAATGGTTATTTCAGCCAATATAGATTTTTTTTTACTCCAGTAGGTGAACATATTGTCCACGATCATGTTATAAATACTTTTGATGTGCTTGTCTTTGATTTACAACTGTAATATATTTATAATAACAATACATACAGTATTTATTTTATATACAGTATTATTTTATATACAGTAATATTATTTATAATAACAATACATAACCCTTTATTGAACCCTCCATGAAGAGAATCTAAAGACATTGCCAAGTTTAAAATTCTGATCTTTGTGGCTGTGATAGTTTTGTCAGAGACTTATAACGTATTTCCCATATCCACCAAAGACTAAAATAAATCATGATTCATGGAATTTCAAAAATGCATCATGCACTGCAGTCATAGAATCATATTAGGTCAAAAACCAGAATGTGCCAATGCAGATGGGGGTGGCATCACAGGCACCCCTATTCCTAACCCTGTCTCAAAGCAGTGAATAAGCAACTCAGAGTTACTGTTGACTAATGCAACAGATGTCTGTAGAGTGCTGAAGCTGCTAAACTACAAACACATGCTTCAGAATAAATAAATAATGAAAGTAGGGAAACCTCTTTAGAAGCAGTAATTTTAAAAAACTTCAGAGAAAGAAAGTGAGCATTGTTGTCTGTGCCTCAGTCCAGTGCCTCTGGTAGCTCCCTTGACCTCCCACTCCACATCCCATAAACTCTCAATTTCTCCATGTAGTTAGTACTGTGGAGACCTTGAAGTAGGAATAAACCCAAACAAAAGGAGGAGCTGTAGTGAGGCATCCACTCTATGGGGTCTTATTTTAGTTCCCTGAGCCTTTCTCTCGAAAAAGAGATGAGGAAACTGAAAGTAAGTAACTCACTGTCTTGAATATCACTGCTATTCCTGCTATTCCTTCTATGGCTCCTGCAATAGATGAAAGATAAGATTTCCAGTCCAAAGACCTGTAATAGACAGAGATAAGACTGGACAAGGGATTATATGCACATCTGTTTACCTCTTCCATCTGTTTACCTCTTTAATTCTTGTAAGAAATTCCTTTTTGTTATGGCTTTGTTTTTTCTAGGGTTTGTGTGCTTTTGAAGAGACACAAGAAGACACAAAGAGTAAACATTTTCAGAAATGGACTTGTCACAAAAGAGGTAGATGGGCTTTCTGGGAACTTCTGATTTTCTCCCTCAAAACTTTTCTGCCCTGCTTTCCAAGTACCAGGCTGAACATGCCAGCTACAGTTCCAACAGAATCCATGAAAAAGTGATTACCAATGTAGATGACATTTTGGCTCTTTCCTTCATTTTACAGAGTGCTTATCTTTGCAATGAGGAATAAGTCAGCCTTTCTAAAAGCTATTATTTTATCCTGTCAGGAAAATGGAGAGCAATTAATTAGCAATTACAAAAATTTCCAAGAAGATGAGAATAATGTTTGCCTCATTTTTATACTGTGTGATATGACTTGAAATATCTATATACTGTCTCATAATGTAACCTTGGAACAAAGTCAAGAACAGGAAGAGCACCCTCTGTTCCAGACATTGCAATATGTCAGAAAAGTTCAACCAAAGTAGCAGTAAA
Organism: Heliangelus exortis; assembly: GCF_036169615.1. Taxonomy (NCBI): domain Eukaryota; kingdom Metazoa; phylum Chordata; class Aves; order Apodiformes; family Trochilidae; genus Heliangelus; species Heliangelus exortis. Next base: position 10,546,032 of record NC_092422.1, read on the forward strand.
TGATGCAGCTTCCAGATGACATGGGGAGTTCTAAGCTGGAGACAGAGCTGAGGAAAGGTTCAAACTGGTTCAAAAGTTCAAAGTTATGATTTACATCAAACAATGCTTTCCCACAAAAGCTGTTCAGGTTCTTAGCTAACACCTACAGATATGGATCAAATGAAAACCCAACTCAGCCCTAGTGATTATCTTGAAGACAATATTCTTTCTTTAACTGTATGTCCTTTCTCTGCTTTTCTGTTTATTCTCTGAAGTTCTTCTCTTTTAGTTTCTTACCTGGACACTTGTCTGAAAACAACAGCTGTAAATCTGACACAGAAAATCAGCTCAGCCTCAGAAACTACAAACTCCTAGCTCCTTTCTCTTTACCACAGCACACAGAATTTTAGAACTTTTTGTACTGAAAACAGGCAAGACAAATCTGAAATATTTCCCCAAGCCACTTAATTTTTTTAAGAACTTGAGTGATGGTAAATCTGGTCTCATACATCTCTCTTTATGAGAGACTTCACCTCTTGCAAAATGACGCTTGTATTTGTGCCTCTCAGTTTGGAAACAGGTGAAAAGAACCAGTACTTCAGAGCCAGTCTCAGTGCCCTTACATTCACAACTCAAAATACACTGGATATTCTTAAAAGCCAGCTTTTGGCAGCCTTCTCTTCCATTCCCCCATCAATAATAACAGAAAACTTGTCACAGATCTTCCTGTGCCCCGTTGCTGTGGGCTTTGCTGCCATCAAGTGGAAAGCAGCACAAACACTAAGGACCCCATCTCACAGACCCGGGGCTTCGGGTGTATTAATCCCTCCCCAGAGGCCCCCAGGTTGGACAACCCAGAGAGGAGCACAACCAGCAGACACCCTCGGTTGCTGATGGCAATTCTGTCTCCTCCAAAATGCTGCACCAAGGACGGGGCCTCGGGGCAACCAGCAAGGAGTTGTGCAAGTTCATTCTTTGTAAGAAATCAGCAGTCCTCACCTATCAACGTGCTGAGTCAACAGGGTCATTTCTTAGACATGAATGTGTATGTAAAGCCACCTATACACTGAAATGTCCCTCCACTGATGAGGTGACCTGAGGGCTTGAGCACCTATGAGGACAGGCTGAGAGAGTTGGGGTTGTTCAGCCTCTAAAGAGAAGACTCTGGGGAGACCTTAGAGCAGCAGTGCCTGGAGAGGCTACAGGAAAGGTGTGGAGGGGCTTCTTACAAGGGAATGCAGTGATAGGAAAAGGTGGCATGGTTTTAAGTGTGATGAGGGTAGATTTTGGTTAGACATTAGGAAGAAATTCTTTAGTGTGAGGGTGGTGAGATATTGGAAGGAGGTTACCCAGCGAAGCTGTGGCTGCCCCTTCCCTGGAAGTGTTCAATGGATGGGGCTTGGAGCAACCTGATCTACTGGGAGGTGTCCCTGCCCATGGCAGGGGGGTTGGCACCAGATGATCTTTAAGGTCCCTTCCAACCCAAACCATTCTAAGATTCTATGAAATGTTACCCACTGAGGGATACTTTGTTCTCAGTTTAGTGTAGACAATTTATATTGGAAAGCTCAACTGCTTTAGGGATGAGAACTTTTATACCAGCTTTTCTGTTTACTCATGATTCAGTCATCAAGGATTTAGTCCATGCCAGCATTGATGTGATGTGTGGCAGTAGTGCTGTGATCCTCTGACACATTTAATGCTGGACTTGTATGAAATGTACTTCTGGAAATTTCCTGAGGAAGAATACTAAGCTAGGCAGACCTTGGATGTGATCCACTCATCTGTCCTGAAGTGCATTTGTGCAAATAATGCAAAGAAACAGAATTAATGAAGGAACCAAGCTTGGCCACTCTGCCTGTTAAGCACAGCTCTATTTCAGTGATACAAGCCCTGTGAAAAATACCACATTTGATGTCTGCAATGCTTTTATGAGTTCCTCCTGAAAAGTGATCAGCTTCCCTTCTGGAGACTTTAACAACCCAGATATTATCTGTTTTATTTCCCTATTGGTAAGCTGATGAGAGCTTGTCCTAGCAAACCATTTATTGTGCCATACTAGGCTACTTTATTTCTTCTTGTTTTACGTAGGGACGCAGATCTGTTTGAAAACAGCAGTGTCAATAAATAAGCATAAGGCAACCTGCTAAGGTCTTAAAGTAAAAAAAAGAGAAGTGGAGAGGATAAAACCCAATATAACTTCAATTAGACATTAAGTCAGTAGCTTTAAACCCATCAAACACCTGTACTTTATATTTCCCTTCACTCTGCTTTTCACATTTAGCACAGCAGGAGGGCGAAGCTGCTCCTCAAACCCAGCTCTCCCCATTCAATGCTGAATTCATTGCATCCTATACAGAATGTGCTGGCAGCATTATTCTGTATTCTCTTATAAAATGAGCAGATAGAAAATTAAACTGATTAAATTTTTTTGAAGCCTCCACTTTTCAGTTGAGTTCTTAAGCATCGTGGTGACAGCTGTTGGTCTCAAATGCACAGCCATTAAAAAGTACTTGCAAATCTGTTCTGTGATACATAAGCACCATGAGGAAATCACTGTCAGGGGAGCTGAAGAATCAGTGACTGGAGCAGTGCAAGAAGAGTCAGACTAAGGAGAGGAAATTCCTGCTTTTGTAACCCCTTTGTAACAGCTTTTCCTGTAACAGCCACTTTCAGGAGCATAGTAAGTGTCTCCCCAAATAAAAATATGATAACACTATAAGAATAAAAGTGAAAGAGGGTTTCCAGCCTTGGCTCATGGATCACATTCTAGAAGTTTTTAGAGGTAAAAAAATACATTTGGTACCTCCTTCTAATTCCCAGCTGCTTCTAATTTCCCAACTGCAAATATTCAATATTGTAAAAATATTAATTTTTCTGTCAACGTCTGCTCCTTTTTTTTTTTTTTTCTGGAGTGGTGCAATACTGTAACTGGGAGTTTATTGTTCATGATGGTAAAGGACATGACAGCATTAACAAAAAATCACACGAATCACACACCAAGAAAGCAGGGTAGCGTTGCAAAAGAAACATACAGTGTCTTATTGCTCAAGGACTGTTTTAATTAAATATTAATCAGGACCTGAAGTGTCATATTGAGAGGTACTGAGCTCACTTGAACTTTGTGGCCCCCATTACAGCTACAAAACTCTTGGAAATGTGCCCAATGAGCCACAAAACACATTGCTGGGGTACTTGGGCATCATTCTTCAACTCAGTACCTGCTACTGCATGAAGGGAGGGAAAATGAAGAAGAATCAGGGTGGAAAAAAATGGTGAAGAATGATAGGCAGCCAAAAGCACAGATATGCCACAGATAGATAGTACTGTTAGAGGACTAATGAGAGGCAGGCAAGGACAGAGAGGTGGTCACTGTTAGTAGGGAAGGTGCCAGAGAAGGGAACAGCCAAGTGAAAGGGTGGACTCAGGATGGAGGAACTGCCCCCCCTGCTGCTCTGCCCTGCAGAGTCCACCCTTGCTTTTACCCCTCTGCTCCTCTGCAGCAGCAGCCACTCAGACCACACATCCCCCAGAATGCCTGAGCTTCACTTTTCATCATGAAGAAGAGGTCCAAATTCAGGTGGATCAACAACTGGGAAGCTGATCCTGGTGGTTTGCTCTGGAGTGCAGGGTTGTACTGACACAGCAGTGGCTTCTGATTGCCCTCAGAGTCCCACCCAGGCCCCTTGTTTCATCAGGTGAAGGTGCCTTGGGTCATCTCTATTCCTCAGTTCTCATTCTGTAAAATGAGAATAGCTAAAGAACCTAAGGAATTTTCTGACAGTAAATACATGCCTGGATATTCTGAAAAGACTGGATGAAATATGCCTCCTAAAAAAATCTAAAAATAAATTAATATTTTTGTTTTCAGATAAGGTTTTTTTAAGTTTTACAGCAGTAAGGAATGAGGGTCATTCACTGAATGAGGGAAAAGCTGATTGATGACAGAGGTCCTGCAGAGAAAGAAAAAGTATTTCCTAATGTCTGTGATAATTTAAAAAATTGTAATAATGCAGCTGGACAAGAAGTCTGAGGCAGGGTTATGCAATGTTTCATTTTTCAGAGCTAGTCTTGCAATTTTAATAACATAATTTATTATGTTATGCGCTTATTTATTATGCTATTTTAATAACATAATTCTGACTGGATAACACACATCAGAGAGATCTCAGATTGCTAAATGATAGAGCATTCATTCCTTAATTATACCATAGAATTATAGAATGGTTTGGGTGGAAGGGACCTTAAAGATCATCTAGTTCCATCTCCCCTGCCATGGGCAGAGACACCTCCCACCAGACCAGGTTGCTCCAAGACCCATCCAGCCTGGCCTTGAACACTGACAGGGAAGGGGCAGCCTCAGCTTCTCTGGGCAACCTGTGCCAGAGTCTCACCACCCTTACAGTCAAGACTTTATTCCTAATGACTAATTTAATTGGTCTAAATTACACATTTGGTTTTGCATATGGTAAAATGCTCTTTCTTGAAAGTACCTCTTTTTTTTAAGGTACTGTCAAATAGTCTGGAGATTCGAATCTCAGTAATCATAAGAGGCACTGAAATTACTGGTTGCTTCATTGTGGCATTATGCACCAGGTAGCTCACCAGTACAACAGTAGGGCTGATTAATCCATCAAAGGTTTTCTTATTTGGATACATTGATCTACAGACACACATTGTCCCCTGTTCGGTGGCTTCTGCATATTTGACAAGAGGGCACACTTTGTCACCTCCTCCAGACTGTTGGTTAAGATGCTACCAAACAGGTTGCAGGACAATCCCCTGCAGCATCCCACTTGTTAATGGTCTCCAAGGTAGAGTGTGACCCACTGAATGTGACCCTTCAAGCCCAATTGTGGAACCAGTTTTCACCCTCATCCAGATTATAGTCCTAACTTTAATCATGCTTGTTTTATTCATTTTCCTTCATGCAGTCCTATGGCAATAATATCAAGTTGCCTAAACATACATATAGGAATTTGTGTTCTCCTAGAAGGTAAATACATCATATAAAATAACCTTACAGTAATAGTAAGTAGTGTTATTAATGCATTTATTGTGTGAACACTACAAGACATTCATGTTCACATAGCACAGGATCACAGGAGAATGACAGTCATTAGCAGAGACATTGAAAGAAAAGAAGATGACTTAGAAAAAAGACTGAATGCTAATTTTTTGTTGACCATCATTATCTCAGGGAAACTGGACTCTTTCCAAAGCCAGGGACTTTGTGCATTGCTATGCAGCAATGAAAGCAGAGCCATTTGGGGTCAGCAGTATCTGTAAAATAAATGGACAGCAAAGGAGTCCCTCATTACTCAGCTTGACTGGAGACAGAAGAATATTTGATGATCACTGTTATACTCTCTCCCTGAAGGTGACCACAATTAAGGCAAGCCAAATTGATGGTGGCTAATGGGATGCCACTGAGATTCAAACTTTATGCAGAATCCCATGGTATTTAAAGTCAGAGCCAGTGACACACTTCTGTCATCTACTAAAAACAACAACACAGATTTAATGAACACTGTGTTACTACAAAAGGGAGAAATTTCCTAACAAGAGAAGATGTAACATTTGTTAGAGCTGAAAAAAAGCCCATTTGACCAAAGGATCAAAAGGTCAAACCTATTTCACTATTTCTTTTTGTTTCCTGTAGGAATTATAAACAGAAGGATCTCTGAGAAACTTGGTGCAAGACAAATAGCTTTAGCAGAACCTGAAACCATAGTGGGCAAAGGTATTTCAATAGCATTTATTGTAGCCTGAAAAAAGAAATTGCTCACTTCTCTGGGTGAACCATATTAACCTCTCACAGACACTGAGTCAATAAAAGTGATTTAAGACTTCTTTCTGGCCTTAAACTCTGTGAATCTATGAATATCAGACAACACTTGTGCAAAGCCAGCTGCTTGTCATTCATGCCATGATGTTTATGTTTCCTGAAGTATTGAAAGGACAATGTTCTTCTTCTCTATCTTCTTGCTTGCACTTCTTAAAAGAGTTTGCAATCAGATGCCAGAGACATTGGGAGCTGTTGGTAGGTCTGGATGACCTATTTGGAAGTTGTGAACTTGGGATGTGTGTGCAGAATTGCAGCTATTCTGCTACCAGCACATAATAAAAGTGGAAATAAGGCTAGGACCTGGTTCTTCTAATTTTCAAAATCCTTCTTTCCAAACTATAGATTTCACATAAATCCAGTAGCTCTCACAGAGCTGTCAGGACATAAACAGCAGAACATGAGCCCAGGTTTTACTCCCATCACAAAGACACAGAGGGAGACAAGGACATCTTCAAATGAAATGGTTCCTTAATCACAAAGTTTTAAGCACATCCCAGCATGTAAAGAGCTTCCACGAGGTAAGGAGCAAAATGCAAGTGTCTCTTCACCTCCTGACTACCTGCTGTGGAAAATTACCTTTTCTTGCTTCCTTTCCCTTTTTTCTTTCTCATATCCTTTTCTCTTTTTCTGTTCTCATATCCTTTTCCCTTTTTCCTCTTCCTTTTCCCTTTCCCATTTCCTTTTCCTTTCCTTCTCTTTTCCCCTTTCTTAAATCTGTATCCAGATTCAAGATTTATCTCCATTTTTTAATTGTCTCTGATTTCTTTTTCCATCAAAATATGTGGTAGGGGCCTGAGGACACTAATAGGTCTTAATTGCCCTGACCAGCCTTGCCTGAGGCTTTCACCCTCTGGGAACCAGCAGCACTGGCTGTTCCCTGAAAACATATTCTTAAACTTCTCATCCCCTTGAGATCAGAATAATGAGCCTGTAGTTATATGAATAACACTTTTAACCATCCTGAAGTTACATTACTGCATTTTTGTGCTTTTCCTGACTTGAGATCTGTGTTGGAAGTACTGCTATTAGTCCAATTGCTTTGTGTATTCTCAGGTCTCTAGACAGAGAGATCTATAATGGAGATGACGTGCTCTCCCTGGCTTGAACTCATCAATCTCTCTCATGTTTTTTGTGCACCCCAGTTCTGGTAATCTTTAGTTCCATATTCTTAATTACAGAGCTGTCCTGCCTTTGACCATATGTTCAGCATCATTGTCTTTACTAACAGCTAAGAAGCATAATGACAATTCATGCTTCATCAGAGAACTTCTTTCTGTGGATCCTCATTCAGTCAGGTTGTTCAGTACATGCCTAACATAGAGGCCAATGGGAAAATTTTTATGTTTAAACACTTTGCTTTATTGGACACTTGCACCCGGTTGCCAAGCTTGCTGTCACAGGATTAGTGACATTCTGCCCTTCAGCACACATAATGTACTCTTCAGGCATCTCAAGGAGCTGACACAGGTGTCAAGAGACACTTTCCAAAGCTAAATATTGGATCTTGCATTTTAATATAGCACATTAGTATGGGCAAATACTCATCTGGCAGCCATGCACCATATGGTTATCTAGTTTCAAGTAGATTGCTAACCCCAGACCTCCTTAGTTCAAATAAATCATGGCATTCTCTTAGTGTATTGGAGACTGCATCTGTTATCCTGCACCTGTCACTACTGTGGCAACAGTATTATTTATGGTTCTAAACTTCAGCTTGTTATGAAATGGCACATGGAGAGACACACATCCCACCATCAGTCTGGGGGACAGATGGAAATGTAGCAGTGTCATAAACTTTGGATGTTACTTCTTGATAATACCAAAGTTCTCTGATGGACAGACAGATATTTTGAGAAAAACACCCAGGGCCTGGTTACTCATCAACATTTGCATGTTTCTTTGATAATGGCAACAATGCTTAACATCTGCTGGGTTAAATTGTCATTCATGAGGTTCATTTAAAACATTTGTTTACACAGGAGAAACGGAGATCCATAGACAGATTTAGAGTACAAACAAGAAATTAAACTCTCTAATTATTTGTTGTTTGCATCTGCAATGAATGAATGGAATGAACCACATGCAAAAGAGAGAAGAGGCAATAAGATTTATTGATCTAAAAATAATAATTTCAAAAAGTTCAACAAAGTCGATGGAATTAATAAAATTTAACTGTGATTTACCAGGGTTCAGCAAGCTTGATGGCAGGGTTTGCCTTATAAATTCTGACACAGAAGACACACGCAAAGGAAAATTTAATTAGACCAAAGTTAGGATGATTCACAGAGACCAGAGGCACAGAGAGTAAGGATGAGCCTCCCATTGAGTCCTGAGGTTCAGAACTGATTTCCTTGCTTTCTAAACTCCTAACAGAGCTTAAGTGCAATCAGATCCAATCTTAGTCTTACACTTGGACAATGGCTTATGTCTAATGGAATTATCTATGCAAACTTTATAATAATATCTAATAGCTCCGTGGCTTACTAATGTTTAATTTGTGTTAATTCAGAATGCTGCCAGTCCCTGACTGAAGATCTGCATTGGCAAAAGGTCATTGGGCCTTGAGAAGTGCCCTTGAGAGGGGTCTCAGCCCAAGGGGAGATCACAGCCAGTTGCTTAGCAAGGGGAGCTCAAAGAAGGCTCACTTAGGATGTCGTATTTGTGGAATAAAATGGTTATCATAGTGAAATTACCTGTGATGGGAAACCCATACATGAGACTTCTTGTACCCACAATTTCTTTTTTCCTTGATAAATGATTCTTGGAAAAGAATTATCACCTACTATTCATGTCTTAGTTGCATGAGGCCGTTCCAAGCTCATACACATCATTCCTCACACATTGGGTGTCTCACAGCTTCTTTGAGGCTATCAGAGACCAGACTGAAACTACAGGAGTTGGAGGCCTCGGCTACCAAGTTACGCAACTGGGCAAAGGCTTTGCTGGAGCCCTTTACCTCCTTTGGAGCCTGTAGCAAACTTCTGTCAGTTTGGTTAAGGGGTCAAGTGCATCTCTTACAGCAACTCGGTTTAAAGGTGGTTTTAAATGAATTGATTGTGCGTATACATGAAAAAAAATATATGTATGTATACAGCTTAGACAGAAAACAAATCCACTACTTGTTCAAGAACCAGTAAAGAAATATATTCATAGCTTGGTAAATAAAAAATTACTGCAATTGTTTTCAAAGTGGTTTTTCTTAAAGACAGGATGAATTTCACCTAACCATACCAATCTCATAAAAACATGTGTGTCTCTTGTGTCCCTATGGACAATGAAGGGCAATTCCTCCCATCCTAAAATAGATATTAAAAATAACTGCCTCTCAAGTAAGTGCAGAAGACATTTTTTGCAATATGTGCCAAAATGTGATCACATAAAAGATCAACCCCAAGACTTTTTTAAACAGACTAGATTATTAGTTAATTTGTTTGTCCTATTTTTTTTCAGTCTCCTTGTCCTGGTAGCTTCCATCTACAAGATGTTACCAAGAAAGTGTTAAAGATGACTGGTACCTCACAATATTTAACTGCAAATAATATCAATGAAACTCCAGAAAAATAATTAAAGTAGCTTGAAATATTGACAAACACTCTGAAGAAATTTACTTGGAAGACTCTTGGTTTTTCCTGTTCTTCCACTTCAGCTTTTGGAATTACCATACAGTGCTTGGAGAGCAGCAGAACATGTTTTTCTTCATTATCACATAAGTATAACTTTTTAGACAGCAAGAAGAGATGGACCAGAAATGCATTTCTGTGTAGTCAGTCCTCTCTTTTATGAACAAATAGAAGCAGCTGAATTTCTAGTGCCTTACTATCCATCAGTTTCTATACATCAGTAAAGGCAGACTATTTTGATTGTGTCAAGAACCTCTAAATGGCACCTGATCCAGTCAGCAATTTTCTGTAACAAATCTTACTGGAGTCTTATAGTCATATTTCTTTTTTGAAAGTTACTTACCTGGTTTCATGTCAGCTTGTCTGCTTCCTTAGCAGCCACCAAGGGACCAAAAAACCCCTTCAGATTACTCAGTTTTTGAGCTCTGTGACTATGGAGGATTAAATACCCTACATAAATACCCTGTTTCTTCAGAAATTTGCTGGCTGACTAATGAAAGAGCACACACTTGATTGGTTACCTCTACATTCAGGTTGTTAAGAGCTTCATCCTCTCCCAAACAAGAATGCTGTTGGATCTCCTACTCCAAAGTTCTCTGATTGTCTCATAGCCACCAAGCAGGAGCCCTCCAGATCCCCAGAGTGTATCTGCAGCTAAATTGTGAAGAATTTTGGCTTCATTAATATTTCTAGGGTGTTAACTTCTTGTCCCTGTTCTCAAAAGTATTTTTCACAGATGCAGACTTTGCTTTTTCAGCAAACTATGAACTGGACACCTTGCACCGGCAGACATTGCTACACATCTCAGTAAACATCTCAGAGCTCAATAATTTTTATATTTGACACCATGCTGGGGGGCTTTGAGATGTGCACAACTACAGCTAGGGTACCTAACAGGATTTTCAAAAAAGCTTATTGACATCTAATTCCACTGATTTCAGGTGTGCTTTTGCATTCTGTGTATGGAAAACAAGCATTTGTGAAGATACTGTTACTGCCTCAGTGGCAGATGCTGGCAACAAAGAGCAACACTCCCTAGGCTACTCTTTATTATATTATGAATAGTACTGATGTTCTAAGGCTCTATTTAGAGTATAGAAGACTTTTACAATGCAAAATTATCATCAGCTTGTTAGCAAATGACCACTCCTTTGAAAAAACAATGTATGTGTGAATTTTCTAACACAAATAGAAACCAGTCTTTGAGAACATGCAGAAATAAACTTTAGGATATAAGGCCAAATTCTGCCTTGACACAAACACAGTAAAATTTTAGAGAATTAATGGATTGTGAATCAAGACAGATTTTGGACAGTACTGAGGAACAGGAACATAGCAGCCTTTGAGGAAAAAGAAATCGAAAATTTCATTTTGCTATCAAAATTGATCTGGCTTAGGCAAACTGCAGTCCTCAGTCAAAAGCTTTGCCCATATGAGAAACAAAAAGTACTATGCCAGCCTCATACTTTTAAGTGAAAATGCATCATCAATATTATTCATTGCTTAAGGATCAATCTGAAGCCTCTGGAAGTCTGCCACTTATTTTAATAGATTCTGGAAGAAGTCTTTCAGAATCATAAACAGATTAATAGTAAATATATAATACAACAAAAAGGAATCTCACTCATCCTTTCTTGGTTTGTATCTCCTACAGTTGGAAAACTACCATATAGAAATTATAAACACATTTCTGATGTGTGAAACTGCATATGCAGGCAAATATGCACACAGGGATAAACATTCTTTGTATTTTATTCTTTTTTTTTTCTGTATTTTCTATATAGACTATTTCAATTTATAACACCACAGCCTGAAAGCAAGTGGAAAAGTTGGTAAGCAATGTACCTTATAGTTTCAACATTCGAATGAAATAGAAAAGGCAAAGAAATCATTGCTGTCTGAAACATATGAGAGAAAGCAATTGGTAGTTGAGTTTCAAATGTTTCTGTAGATTACCAACAATTATCTACAAACAGGCTTATTTAACAAATCAATGGCTGTCAGATTTATATTCTTTAAGAAAACTATGAATGTTACCAATTCTCTAAATTCAGTCATAAATTCTGTAATATTTAGTGCTTTTCTTGTACTTACAGATTCTTTGAATACAGTAATAATGTAGTAATTCCAGGCTTCATCAGAAGTCAAATTGAGTTTCTTACCCCTAGAGCTAAAGAGAAAGCAGCATGCCAAGGGACTAAACCAAAGAGCAAACAAAAGGATCGATTAAATCTGCAGGGTTTTTTAGCCCGAATCATAGTTATTGGAACTATTAGGATTTAATAGTGCTGAACTAACTGCTAAGGATACAAAAGGCTATGCTTGCATCACTTGGAGTCTTATTATACGCTCATTATATCTTTATATAATTATATTCTCATTCATGCTATGTTAATCAATGTAATTTTGGGACTGAAATTTGGATTTTATTTGAGAGACAATTTTTCTTCTGTTATTTGTGATCCCTTTACTCTCATTCTGAGACACAGAACAGTCTCAAAACAGACTGGATCCCCAGAACAGTACCCACAAAGGAATCAGTTCAGAATCACTTAAAAAGAGAGCAGCAGCAATGGTAAGAGAATCAGAAAACATGGCCTGCCATAAGAAGTTGAAAGATTCAGGATTGTTTAGCAGAAATTAAAGAAAGGAGAGCACGTTTTATATGAAATATTGGAAAAAAAGTGGAAAGGACTAATTAATTCTGCATTCCTGTGGTGGACAAGATGAGATGTCACAGGATTAAGCTGCAGGAAGGATGACTTAGGTTAAATATTAGCAAACTCAATTTACTATTACAATGTACAAACTTACTATTACAATGTTATTTATGATTGCTAGAGTTTTATAATATCCCTTTGAGCTGTCCCCTAGGATCCCTACCACTCAATGAGTGTGAGGGAAACAGGGAATTTAGGGATTTGTCTAGGGGATACCCTTTGTGTTATTTGTAACAGAAAAAAATTCAACATCCAACTGTAAATCTGTGTAGCTATCTAAATTCTTTGATTTGTGGGGAGTGAAAAGGACAAGAAGGCAGAAAAGTAGAAACTAAGTAGTGACTTAATAGTTGCTTTTTCAGGACTCTTCAAGTGCACATTTTGTCATAATGAACCCATATTGCAGGATTTCCCACATCCTAGAGGAATTATCCCATTATTCTCATTCAATTTAAAAAAAAAATCAGCCTCTTTTTAAATCACACTAATCCATACCTTTTAATACATTATGATCTAATTTATGTGCTCAGTCATAAGTTTGATATAATCAGTTGCATTACCAGACTTTGGCTCATTATGCCAACAAAGAAAATTATAAAGAAACATCTGCCAATTGCAAGTATTCTTTTCAAACTGATGTAGAAAAAATACGTAGTTACATTTATTTACTCATTTTACCTGGACAGTAAAAGATCAAAGTGCTTTAGAAACTTTAATCACCCTCAGATCACTGCAACAAGGTGGCAAAGCATTAATGTAACCTATTTAGAAAAAAAAACCAAAAAACTAAGTCACTAATACTAAGTCACTTTCTTGACATCATACAGAAAATGAGTGGCTATGATTAGAGTGCCTTAAATAATTCTTCTTTTCTATTCAACAAATACCATTTCCTCTCTAGCAATGATAACATCATGATTATTTATGGCAGGATTTTGCTGAAGTAATTCCACTACATTGCAACAACTGATGGAAGTAAGATGAGAATCTGGTCCATCAAGTGTGGCATTTCTAGTTCTGTTGTCATTTGCCCTTTGTCTCAATTTCCACACACAAATTTGGTGTTTCATAATAGAGCCTGATCAGATCAAGCTTCCAAAGCATCCAAGTCACTGAAGCTGAAAGTGGAATTCCTCACTGGGGAGAGTCAGACTTGATGAAAGAAGTAAAAGGTCAGCTGCAAGACATTTTGATTTCTAAACTGCGTGTGGAAATGATAAAATTTGTGCAGTACCAGAATAGCGTGGATCTCAATTTGACATGGTAAAAGTACAGAAACCTCACTGTGCTAATACTATCTTTCAGTAACATAATTACTTCATTATATGAGGTACTTGATCCTTTAATTAAAATTAAGGAATGGAAATGATTTTAAATTATTTAATTGCTGTCCACCTGCATATATTTAGAAAAATAACAATGGATTATCTAGAGCTGGAGTAGAAAACTCATTATGGCAAAGAACCTTTTCAGAGAGGGTGATTTGCAAGTTTGACTTCCTTGGCTGTCTCATTAAATTCCACACTGAAGATAAAATACCACATTGAATGTTTTTATTAATGTGCTCAGTTACCTGGGATGTTACACCATCAGTCTAGACATACAAAGCTTTCTGACTGAGAAAATAGAAAACAGTTTTCTTAAAATAGTATTCAAGGTGGCTCTCATATAGGTTTATAGAAATGAAAGCATATCAGGCAGTTTCATTTTTCTGAATCCTAATGAGTTGTCTTTGCAAAGCCTACATTTATCTGACTTCAATATCTTTTTGTCTTGAATGGTTTTAAAACTATATTAAGTTCCTGAATTACTATTGCTGGACATCATCCAAACCTATAACAACATAGAAATTCAAGATTTTAAAAAGAGAAAAGTTTAGTGCTTTTACTTGACAGTAATAAAGTCTAATTCTTTGTCATTCAGAAACAATTCTTAAGAGATGTTTCTGAATGCTTTGACAACTTCAATTCCAAATTACTCTAGCAATGTGTGTTCACCAACTCTTGGCCTACAATTTCACTGGAAGAGATATAATTGTTAATATTTTTTGCTTGTAGTTGACGACATAACTTATAAGCTATACCTGAGTTTCTTCATACTCAGCTGATTGTGTCCTATCCTCTGTCTGGACAACACAGAAACACTGCAAGCCATTCTCTGGATTAAGCCCTACAGGTAACTACAGGTGAGAACAGGCCTACAACGGATAGGAACAGACTGATTCCTCAGTGGTATCCAAAAACTTTTTGTCCACCTATTAGAATATATGCAGCAGGCTTTTTCCACCTCTTCTTTACATCTGTTGATGGTAGTTAATGTGCAAAGTACTTGGATAAAGTTATATTATTAGATCAGTGGCTTTCATTGAGTGCTCACCAGGACATCCCTGCAGTGCTTCTCAGAGACTCTCTTAAAGTAGTTAAATAGATCTCAAATATGTTAAATTTGCTTCAGTGAAAAGTTTTCAACAGAAAATCATTATTAAATTGAATCCATATATCCCTTTACAAAAGAAAATGTAACAAATCAATCAAGAGAAGTGAGTCAGCTCTGTGATATTTTTCAGGGAAAGTATAACTTTCATCACATAATGGTGTTAATTTCTTAGTTCTTCACAACTTCTTTTTGGTATTGAAGTTCCCAGAAGAGTTCATTGCTGTGACAGTCTTTAATATCTAATAGTCATTTAACACCTCTGTGCTCTCTCATCTCCTGTACCTTTCACAGTAGGAGCTATATATTCTCTCAGCCCCAAGGACATGAACTGTGGTCCTTTTTTCCTTTTTTTTTTATTTTTTTTTTCCTCTTATTTTGTTGACTTTTTCTAGGAAGACAGCATGTCCAGCGTCATCCTGGAAAATGTCAGGCAGCATTCACTAAGTCAGCTCTACCAGTTTCCTCCTAAATTCAGTAAACAAGTCAGTCCTTCTATCACTACCAGCCCTATTATTACCCATTAGTTGTACTGCAGGAAGTCTGCAGTTCCTCACCTTCATCCTGTTAGGCACACCAGCAACACACAGAAAATAACTAAACCTCTTCTCAAGGAAAAGAAGAGGGAACAATGGGAATGACAAATAAATGAGAGCATGTGCAAAGTAATAAGAAATGTTTTATGACATTTATTACAGAGGGGAAATCAGAGACAATGAATGTAATTCTGGTGACAGGTAGATGAGCTACTTTGTATATTTAATTGCAAACAAGATGCTTTCTTCTCCAAAATATGAACAGGACAGTCTGGAAAAGGCAGTGCATCCTGGAGTGTGAAGCTTTTTCTCTTCTGCAGGCAGGCTTAAAGCAAAGCAGACACAGAGCATTCATCATATTTGAAGACTCCTTTTACCCTATATGGTGATTTTAATTACCAAATGTCCATGCACTCTCAGTTCTTCATAAGCAGATGGATATTTGGATACTGGAATCTCCTTCAGGCCAGGAACTGACCCTTGAATCCCTAAAAGTCTCTGTTGTAATAGAACTTCACTGGCTCTACTGTTTTCAGGATTTACATTTCTTTCCATGCCCAGAATCATCTGCCTTCTGGTGCTTTCACAATTCATCTCTTCATAATGTTGGAAGGGCAGTAATATTCTGAAAATTAATATTCTGAAAAGAAGCCTCAGATGGCACTGTATGGATGTATGTTTTATTGTCTCCTTGGAGCCTATAATGCAAGCTGTTTGCTTTGGCTTATTTGAAAGACCACACTGTTATTTGTCCTAAAACTTACAGCAGATTGATTAGGTAATCATGCTGAGTTATTTCTGTTTCTGGTGTCTTCAGTCCTAATAATTCAATTCATTTATCAGTGGTGGTTAAGGAATGGAATATCTCTTGCTGCACAGTGGTCATAGAAGTACAAATGAAAGAACTTCATCAATATTACATGTCCAGAAAATGCTATGAAACACTCGGCATGGTTCCTATGTGTTGGACTGCTGAATTCACACAAATATAACCATTCTATTTGGTCCACTATCCTAACTTTCACTGCACTTTCTGAGTAGTCCCTAAAACACATGCATTCAGCCCACTGAGGACACAGTGCTCACATTGAAAAGCAAACCACCAGAAAAATTAGTTTCAATCCTTTGTTAATTATAAACTTATGTTCTGCTTATAAGAAATTAAATTCAAGGAAGACTCAAAATTATGAGGTCTAGAAATCTACCTTTACATATTTCCTGCAACACTGGAGTGATTTTTCAGGTTAGATTATCACAACCATAAATAAAAATACGTCCTATGGAAAAGCTCTGCTCATGGTTACCATTTGCATCCACTTTCAAACTTTGCAGCTCCTTGATGAATTACTCTTTATATTGCATTGGACACATTTTGAATCAGTGTGATACATATTCCTGTCCTGGAGATCCTGGCATATCACAGCACAAGAGCTACTAATTCTTCTTTTATACAGTTAATTTGGGAAGAGAAATCAGGTTGCCATACTGCAAACATAGCAGGAGGAGTGGATAAACTATGAAAAGGGTCTGAAAGAGCAGACAGAAAAAATCACTTGATTAAAGAATTCAGATGACCAGAAAGAAGCTGTGCAAAAATGAGCCACTGGAACTCGAGTTTGTATTCATGGAATTTGATGTGATAAGGACATCATTATTTTTTAAGTTTAATATATAGAAGATGGTCTAACACATGAAAAAATAATGCACCTAGCAAGGTAGCAAATACACTTCTGCAATTTGGCTACTTTTATATAGGTACTACATCTTACATAGCTGTGTGACAAGACAATTTCTGCTCTGCAGCTGTGATAAAATTTACAGTAAATTCTTATTTTTTTCTTTATAGCTTCAACAAAAAGAAAAAACTGAAAGAAAAAAAAAAGTAAGTAAAACACAGATGTATAACTGTCTTTATTTATTATTCCTTACTCTAACTACTCATCAAATATGGATAATT